>NC_141137.1:186643773-187015023 GCF_053477565.2 Lygodium microphyllum | reverse complement strand
CAACAGTTCTCAACTTTCTACGAGTTGCCATATTGGACCCACTTACAGATCAACCACTTGTTGGATCCCATGCATATTTTCAAGAATGTGGGAAGCTTACTATGGGACCACATCACAGGAAAAAGAGACACTGTAGGGGCACGAATGGATTTGAAGGAGGTAGGCAAGATGGAGGCGCATTGGCTGCAATCGCGTGCTGATGGTTGCTTGCAGCTACCTCGCACTCCTTGGGTTTTGTCCACTAAAGAATAGCACATTGTGAAGCAAATTATCAAGCCTATCCACATTTCGATGAATATGATGCATTCTCTCAGGTCCACATTTTCTAAAGACAACCAATTATCATGGCTAAAATCCCATGATTGGCATAAGATATGTTAGGTTTGTACTACGAATGGATTGTAAGTGGGCTCCATATTTTGCTATTTGGAGTGTAGTTGTTGTTCATAATGCTTCTTCATTTGTGGCAATTTATACTACTGATTGTGATCGCAAGATGCCTTACTCTAGAAATATATGAGGTGATTTACAAGTTGTCAACTTTAGTGCAATGAATCTCACAGAAGGAGATCAAGCCATCCTCTATTGAATCCGCAAGGTAGGGAGTAGTGGAGAAGGTCTGTCTCTTTGAGAAATACCTACCCACCAGCATGCTCACGATACAAATTCACCTTCTTGTGCATCTTGTAGATGAAGTGGAGATTGTTGGACCTGTCCATATACGATGGATGTTATTCTTGAAGCGGTTCATGAAAACCCTTAAAGACTTTGTGAGACAACGAGCTCGGCTAGAAGGTAGCATGGCTAAAGATTGGTTGGTGTCTGAGGCGTTAGTGCATATTTCACAGTGGCTACCAATGGTGGATTCGGAAAACAATATGCCGCTAAAGGATTATGATAGACTGATTGGATATGTGGTGGTTAGAAATGGGGTAGAAAAAATAATGGATGCTGCAATGGAGGATAACGTGAATCGCTTTTGTATGTTGCACCATGACTCCATGGAGAGGTTGTCGTCCTGTTGCGCATCCGAGATGTGAAATCCACCAAAAAGTTGTGTGTGTGACATTTATTACCTTGTATATACTTAGGTTTTGTGATTTGCCACTCTATAACTGGTGAAAGAAACACAGATGCCACAGAGAGCTTGAAGACTATTGTAGGCAAGCATGAGGAAAGTTTTGGTGATGGTTTTGACATTAAACCAATATCAGAGTTAAATCTATTAGTGCAGGACTCTTGCTTTGTTTCAGATGCAAGTATTCATGAAGACACTATTTCCATTGCACAATTTGATGGGTGTTTGGAATGTAAGCTAATGTTTCTTTTGTGATGTTGTACTTGATGGCTCTAAAGAAGGTTGTGTTGAGCATATACACAAACAACATGGTTTCTTCATTCGAGATTCAAAATTTCTCAAAGATCCTCATGGAATGCTGAATTATCTTGGCTTGAAGGTGAGAAGGGGTTTTGTTTGCTTGTATTGTGATGATCAAGGAAAAGAATTCCAAAGTTTGGAGGCAGTTTGAAAGCATATGGTATGAAAGAGCCATTGTAAGCTATGATATGAAGATGAGGGCTTGTATGCTTTTCTAAGGGCCGCTTTACTAGAGCCTATTGTGAAGGATCGAATGCCTGGGGAAAGGAAAAGATAGGGATGATTATTTGGACACGAATGCTATTTTTGAAAAGGGGCTTTTTGGGGGGGAAGATGACGCTGAATGAAATTAGAGAAAGAGGGCTACAGAACAGGAGGAAGAAGGGAAGAAGAATGAGTCAATGCGGAGTGATGAAGAGGATCATTAGCAAACACGATGAGGAGGAGTGACAACACAAACATTGCTGTGATGCAAGGAGACCAGAAGGCTGCAACAAAGATGAAGATGAAGATGAAGTGGTGACGAACAAAGTTGAAGACAAAGAGATTGATATGGGCATTGTTAATGAAGGCCATGGGATCGAGAGTAGGAGGAAAGTGTTGCCTAGCGTAAGAGGCGTGATTCTGTGTGAAGACAACTGTGAGACATATCCATCGAGAAGATGTCGAGTGACGGAGGCTTTTGTAGTGAAGACTAATTTTCTCTTATTCATCACAATTCACGCACTCTTATCTTCTGTAGAGTTCTTCTTCTCTATCATGCTTCTATGATTGTAAAGGACCGACTGTGATGACGAAGGCTCCTACGCCATGAGCAAAAGAGGCCTCGTCTTCTTCACTGTGGCTTCGTTGCTACTCACGGCAGCACTTTGGAGGATAGACGTACACTATGCATTCGATTGGAAGATCCTTACTGAGAAGCTGTTCAATCGTAGAGGCAAAGGAGGCATCAGATGGGCTTCGGGCTCCACGAAGTGATGCTCCTCTTGAGAAATTTTATCAAAACTTGATCTTTATTGACCAGAAGGTCCTCCGTTTCTGAGGTGAATGTCTGCATCAGAAGGTGGTGAATCAAGATGATTAGGGGCGCGTCCATGCCCTGTTATATTTATAAGCGTAATAAAAAAACTATTATGCAGAGAAGGGGAACTTTAGTGGCAAAAAGCTCTTTGAAAACAATCATATGTGTACACGGATAAGGTGCTGAAACAGGTGGTAAAATGAAACAACAATCTTTATGTTGAAGTGAAAATACTCAATTTGCTGAAACCTTTTTGTCAGTTGTAAATTGTATACTGCATGCTTGCTGCATGTTTACTGAGAGAAATTGCTGAAACAAATATAGAAGCAGGAAAGATTCTCAAGGATGTAAAAGTCAGAATGCAGAATTACATGACTGGTTAGGTGGGAAAAGTTTCAACATATCAGACTGAAATTACGGCGTCTTGCAGAAAAGATGACAGGACACATGCAGGAAATTCTGTTAAGAAGAACAACTCTCTTATGCATTGCAATCTATGAACTGCATGGTCCAGCAAGGGCATAATGTCTCTTCAAGCATTGTATTTTGCCTTATACAGGGTTGTATAGGAAAGAAAGACTTGCTTACAGTTTGCTGGATGAAGATGCTCTTGTTGATACGTATGCTAAATGTGGGAGCCTAGAGAACGGATAAGTTGTCTAGTATAACCTGATCTTGCTTGATTGATCTTCTATCCTGGAATTAGTCAAGGACCTCTGTGGCTGCGACTTTGCTTTCGAAAACCCTTCGACATCTTTGGTGAACCCGACGTGAAGGCGTCGCAAAAATTTCAGGATGGGAGATACTTCAGCATCCATTTCAGCCTCTTCTACGATTCCTGCTGTGTCCTCTACTTCAGCTCCATCATTGACTGCTGCTTCAAGTACTACAACAGATGATCTAAAGCAGATTTTGCAGAATATGTCTATGTATATGCAACTTCAAAATCAACAGACACAATTGTATATGCAACAGCAGCAGCAATTGCATCAACAACAGTTGTCTCAGCAAAGGCAACTATATTCGGAGCAGGAAAATGCAATCAGCGCGACTAAGGCGATTGAAGCAGTTGAGAATGAGAAGAAGCTATTTGATGGCCGTAATGTTTCAGCTTACTTGAAGACGTATGAGATCAAGTTGGGATTTTTTGGAGTACCAGCTGGACTTATGAGTAAGTATTTTCTTTGTCTTGTCACACCCGCCTTGAGGGCAAAAGTGAGTGATCTTTTTATTCAAAATTCGCATTGGCAAGATTTTAAGAAGGCCCTGAAAGAAGACTATTTCCTTGAGGACTTTGGGATGGCTACACGGCGGTCATTCCGAGAGTGGGTCTACATGCCAAACAAAGGTTTAGCTGCTTCAGAGTTGATACAAGAATTTGAAGAGAGGTATAGTCAGCTTGATGCCATTGAACAAAGAGCATTGGATGTTGACAAAGTTAAGCTTTTTTTGCAAGCTGCAGATCCTGCTCTTCAGGAAGAATTAGGAGAGCTTCTTGAGGATCGCACGAAGCCTATGGGTCTTAAAATGGATTGGCAAGATGCCCAGGATGCAGTCTCGACTTTGACCAAGAGGCGGATATGGAAGACCCGCCTACAGAATGGATCTATGACACCGATGCTGTCTTCTGCTCCTATGCCTGCTTCTATTCCTGTTATTTCTTCCCTTCCTCAGCCAGTTTCTTGGCCTATGCCAGTGCCTACTATTTCTACTCCTCCTATTCCTCCTGCTCCAAGATCGATGCCAGCTCCTTCTACTCCAAAACCATCCACTCCGTTGGTGCCTTCCTCTCTTGATGATATAATCAAAGGCATAATGGATTTGACACTAGAGTCAGTTAAAGTAGAATTGGTGGAAAATTTGAAAGAGTAGTTTGCTTTGACTGCGCCTACTATTTCTTCTAGTGCTTCTACTGCACCTAGGAGTGCTCCTAGTGCACCTAGGAGAGATCGAAGATGTATTTGGTGTGATAGTATGGACCATCAGCATTGTAGGGATTGTGAATCTTTTCAGGATGCAAGAAGGAAGAATTTGGTATTTTGGGGACAAGATGGTAAGATCTGGTTGATTGAAATAGGAGCTCCACTTGCTACCAACTTTGGGAAAGGCGGAATGAAGAAGTTAGTGGATGATATGGCTGCGTGTACTTCTTATGTGGCAGCTAGAGAAGATGCTTCTGCATATGGAGTCCAGATTGAGAAAGGATCAGAGAATCAGTCAGCATTATGGACTTATGCTATGGAGACGGCGAACAAGGGAAAAATTCAGCAAACTGTTTTGACTAGTGCAGGCTCTAGCATGAGATCTGAGATAGGTTGGGATTCACCTATTGACAGGTATACTATTTATGCCTACTTGGCTAAGTCTCAGGGAGTAGATGTACTTGTTGAGGATAAGCATAAGAGGGATGAAGAAAATCCAAGTGCAGCTAAAAAGACTAGAGGGGGTGAGTTTGTTACTCCACCTACTGCACGACCGTCTTTGAGACTAGGGCCAGAATTACAGATGGAAGATGCTCAGAAGAAATAAAAAGAGGTAAGAGCCTAGAGAGAGAAAGCAGCCAGGGTTTAGATTGATGTCCAATATTGAGACATCTACGGACATGAAGAAAATCTTTAATGACAAGATACTTGGCAATGAGGTGACTTTTACTATTTCTGAGGTTTTCGGCATCTCAAAAAGAGAGTTTCAAGATCAGTTCCAAGAGGTCCTGAAGAGGAAAAGACATGCATTGCCTACTACTGATACACATGGAGTTTTGATTGGGGAGTTGGATGAGGATGAGGATGAGGTTATGGTTGAGAATGCTTCCGTGTTTCCACAAATAGAGAAGAGGGTTCAGCCTATGCATTATGCTGAAACTGATGAGCCTATCTTGATACCGCGTAGTCACTTTTCACGGAGTCATTGGGCTAGGGCAACTATAGAAACGATGGTAAAAATTGGAGAGAAACAGGTGCCTTATGTTGCTTTGGTGGATCATGGTTCAGAGATTAATCTCATAGTTCGTGGAGTTTATGAAAGTAACAGATGGCCTATGGATGTAGAGCATGGGTGGTGTATGAGAGCCGCCAACAACACTGCAGGTGATTTGTATGCTGCTTGTCCCAGTGTCAGGGTTTCTATTGGAGATGTAGAGGAGGATTTCCATTTCTTTGTGCAGGATTCATGCTCTTATCCCATAATTCTTGGACAACCATTCATCACAGAGATGCGCATGGAAACAAAAGTAATGGATGATGGATCTGCTTATGCACGGATTCGCAGTAAAGATGGTATGAGAGTAGTTCAGTTTATGATTGTGTGTGTGAACCATGTTAGAAACAGGGATACTCTTAGAGATGCACCTTTGCCCACTGTGAGGGATTCGGGTTTTCATTAGGTACCGCTGTTTCGCGAGACGACGATGGTACAGAGCAGAGGAGATTGGAGTTCTCGCCTCCTAGCAGTGTTTTCTCCTCCAGTTTTATTGGGATTTTAGCAAACACTTCGATGAGTTATTAGAAGACTTCTAAGTTGCCTAGAGCTGCCAGGCAGTACATATACATGAAGGAGAAAAATTTGAAAAATGCAGGTATTTTAGAGGATGATGAGCATATAGATGGGATGTATGACAGTATGATTTGTGCAGATACGATGATAGAGGTGGAAAATATGCTGAAAACTGATATGCAGAGTTGTCACAGTAATGTGTCTATGCAATCCCTAGACATGTTTCATGAAATTGCAGATTTTGTGTCACAGATAGAGTTAGAGGCTGGCGTGACTCAGCAAAAAGAATTGGGTGCTGAAGAAATTCAGCAAACAGAGTTTTCAGCTGATTATGATCAGCCTACAGAGACACAGAGGGCTGAAAACTTTCAGCCAACAGAGTTTACTACTGAAATATTTCAGCATTCAGAGTTTAGGGCTATTCCTATGCAGTCCATAGAGTAGAGGGCTGAGGATATTCAGCCACTAGAGTGCAGAATTGCTGATTTACAGCAAGATATGAGTAATGCAGAAGATCATAATGAAGCCAGGGTTAACACGAAATACAAGACTGTGGATAAGAAGGTGGATTCTATAGGCAAGATTACAAAGTATTGTTCTATCATTTCAGAGTTACAAAGATTCATTGGAGCTTGTGTGTTTTACATGATTTGGATACCCCATTTTACACACATAGCAGATTGTTTATATGAGCTATTTCGAAAGGGGCAGAAAGTTTTTTGGGATGAGAGCCACACTAGAGCCATGCAAAAATTGAGAAAGTTTTTGCAGATTTTTCGGAAGATGGTGAAAAGATGGTTTGGGCCATACATAGTCAGACATGTCTTTGACAATGCAACATATGAGCTTAGAGTGCCTATTGCAGGAAAAAGAATCAAGATTTTCAAGAAAAGAGATTATGAGGATTATGCATTGGAAGAATTTGCAAGAGAGGAGCAACGAGAAGAAACTCCAATAGAAGAGACAGATGATATGACAGATAATCTTGTTGATATAACAGAAATATACAATGAAGAGATTGATCTGTTTGTGGATCTTGATGATAATGATCATGGGTAGTTGGCCCATCCGGAGGATGCGCAGGATTAGAGGGGGTGGATGTCGTACTGGTGCGCATGCGAGATGTGAAATCCACCAAAAAGTTGTGTGTGTGACATTTATTACCTTGTATATACTTAGGTTTTGTGCTTTGCCACTCTATAACTGGTGAAAGAAACACAGATGCCACAGAGAGCTTGAAGACTATTGTAGGCAAGCATGAGGAAAGTTTTGATGATGGTTTTGACATTAAACCAATATCAGAGTTAAATCTATCAGTGCAGGACTCTTGCTTTGTTTCAGATGCAAGTACTCATGAAGATGCTATTTCCATTGCACAATTCGATGGGTGTTTGGAATGTAAGCTAATGTTTCTTTTGTGATGTTGTACCTGATGGCTCTATAGAAGGTTGTGTTGAGCATATGCACAAACAACATGGTTTCTTCATTCGAGATTCAAAATTTCTCAAAGATCCTCGTCGAATGCTGAATTATCTTGGCTTGAAGGTGAAAAGGGGTTTTGTTTGCTTGTATTGTGATGATCAAGGAAAAGAATTCCAAAGTTTGGAGGTAGTTTGAAAGCATATGGTATGAAAGAGCCATTGTAAGCTATGATATGAAGATGAGGGCTTGTACGCTTTTCTAAGGGCCTCTTTACTAGAGCCTATTGTGAAGGATCGAATGCCTGGGGAAAGGAAAAGCCAGGGATGATTATTTGGACACGGATGCTATTTTTGGGGGGGAAGATGACATTGAATGAAATTAGAGAAAGAGGGCTACAGAACAGGAGGAAGAGGGGAAGAAGAACGAGTCAAGGTGGAGTGATGAAGAGGATCATTAGCAAACATGATGAGGAGGAGTGACAACACAAACATTGCTGTGATGCAAGGAGACCAGAAGGCTGCAACGAAGATGAAGATGAAGATGAAGTGGTGACGAACAAAGTTGATGACAAAGAGATTGATACGGGCGTTGTTCTTGAAGGCCATGGGATCGAGAGTAGGAGGAAAGTGTTGCCTAGCCTAAGATGCGTGATTCTGTGTGAAGACAACTGTGAGACATATCCATTGAGAAGACGTCGAGTGATCGAGGCTTTTGTAGTGAAGACTAATTTTCTCTTATTCATCACAATTCACGCACTCTTATCTTCTATAGAGTTCTTTTTCTCTACCATGCTTCTATGATTGTAAAAGACCAACTGTGATGATGAAGGCTCCTACGCCATGAGCAAAAAAGGCCTCGTCTTCTTCATTGTGGCTTCGTTGCTACTCACGACAACACTCTAGAGGATAGACGTACACTATGCATTCGATCGGAAGATCCTTATCGAGAAGCTGTTCAATCTTAGAGGCAAAGGAGGCATCAGATGGGCTTCGGACTCCACGAAGTGATGCTGCTCTTGAGAAATTTTATCAGAACTGGATCTTTATTGACCAGAAGGTCCTCCGTTTCTGAGGTGAATGTCTGCATCAGAAGGTGGTGAATCAAGCTGATTAGGGGCGTGTCCATGCTCTGTTATATTTATAAGCATAATAAAACAACTATTATGCAGAGAAGGTGAACTTTAGTGGCCATAAACTCTTTGAAAATCATATGTGTACACGGATAAGGTGCTGAAACAGGTGGTAAAATGAAACAACAATCTTTATGTTGAAATGAAAATACTCAATTTGCTAAAAGCTTTTTGTCAGTTGTAAATTGTATACTGCATGCTTGCTGTATGTTTACTGAGAGAAATTGCTGAAACAAATATAGAAGCAGGAAAGATTCTCAAGGATGTGAAAGTCAGAATGCAGAATTACATGACTGGTTAGGTGGGAAAAGTTTCAACATATCAGACTGAAATTACAGTGTCTTGCAGAAAAGATGACATGACACATGCAGGAAATTCTGTTAAGAAGAACAACTCTCTTATGCATTGCAATCTATGGACTGCATGGTCCAGCAAGGGCATAATGTCTCTTCTAGCATTGTATTTTTCCTTATACATGGTTGTATAGGAAAGAAAGACTTGCTTATAGTTTGCTGGATGAAGATGCTCTTGTTGATATGTATGCTAAATGTGGGAGCCTAGAGAACGGATAAGTTGTCTAGTATAACCTGATCTTGCTTGATTGATCTTCTATCCTGGAATTAGTCAAGGACCTCTGTGGTTGCGACTTTGCTTTCAAAAACCCTTCGACAATGTGGCTCGCTAGGTACGAGAAAGCTAGGAAAGATAAAGAAGAAGCGCAATCTAGATTTCTATGTAGTACATGCCATCAACCGATTTGATATCTCGAGGGCATGGAGGAGATGTCACAGTTTATGTTAACACGATGGTGGCATGGAGCTTTGATTGCAGCTTCTTGCAAAGGGGCAGAGGTCTCAACTGAGGAATGGGAATTCTCGAGGGGATGTAGTCCAAAGGTGATGACTTGTTTAGGGTTTGTCATATCTACATTTTACATGCAACAACTAATTGACTATTTCAATGTACAGTACAAAATATACAGTGCAACGTGGTCGCACGGATTGCATTTCCACGTGGAGCGTATCGACAAAATGTGCTCTACAACAAATTGTGGTATCATGGTAAAGTTTGAGCAAGAGAGCCGATGACGAGCAACAGATCCAAATAATGTTATAGATAAGATGGAGTATTTTGGGAACTTGCAAAGTATTATCATGGTGGATTACCATACCTTCTCCATGATCCTATTCGATGTGCAATGGTTCAAAGTGATACTTGAAGGAGCTGGAGCAATAGTTTGACAAGATCCATCTAGATTTCTTGAAATAGATTCCAAAAAAAGATGGACATATTTGCACGACACACTTGTATTGACGACCCATTGTGAACAGGTGCATGAACTCATGTTTTTGTTAATTTTATTACAACATAGTACAAGTCACAAAAGTTAAATCTCTCTCGTACGTGATTTTGAAAATGTAATTTTATATTCAAACCCCTGACAACCTCGATGGTGGTATGTTATACCTTCAGCTCCCTAACATGTGAGAGTATATTATCAAAGCAATATTTCCAACATAGATGAGGACACTATACAAATAGAGGGGTCGATATTGTAAGGGGTGGAGGCTGCCGAAAGCTTGGATCATGTAGAGGAGCTAGAATTGGGTAACAATGATGGAAATACAGGAGTCCAAGAATTCTTTGAGAATGAGATGGACTCATCCTTTTGTGGTGACCTGTCTATCGACCTTCCAGTGTATGCAGAGCTGTGTTAGGAGATTGACATGGGACCATAGGGTACTTTATACTTGGAGCATCCACCTACTCAATTCGTTGACAAATCACTTATAAGGGTACATAAGTTATATGTTTTAAATAATATCATTTTTTAAAGATTTATATTATCGTACTTTTCTTGATTTATATTGATTATGCTAACATCAATTTTTGTCTGTGTAGGTGACCTTTGTGGATATTTAGATTAGCATGATGAGTCGAGAGATGAGCGACGAGGAGCTATAGAAGTTCTTCACACGTATGTCTCCAAATTAGATGGCTCGATTTAGAGATATGGTGGACCAGAAGCTGTCTTAGATACCATCAGGCCCTTCTATTAGATCTAATTCACTGCACTTTGATGCTTCAGTTTCCAGTAGACAAGGTCAATGCTCTAGACTTGGGCCAGACAAAGGGAGTGGTTCTAGGGGATGCTGTGGAGACATGGATACAGTGAGCCCGTGGTCGACTCAAGATATAGGTGCTACTCCTCGCTCTCGTGTAGGTTCGAGAGAGCGTGGCTCAATTGGTTGTTGTGGAGGTACCGATGCACTCTCTCCGTCTCATCGTCCTGCTAGAGTTGCGTCACCTATGGGATTTGTCACACCTGTGGGGACGTCTACTCTAGTCACTCCAGCTTTTTCTTAGCCATTCGCATGTGGCACCCTATGGGTGCTACTCCAAGAGATACTACCCCCATAGGAACACGGGGGTAGTAGGGGTCTCCTGGATATTCCCAAGAGCATGGTCACAGGTGGGAGAGGACACATCTGAGGCATATCCCAAAGGGATATGGATACCTTGTAGATGATAGGATAGGAGCCGTCATCATGAATGATGAGGGGAGGAGGGTGATGGCTCGTATGAGAGAGTTGTGCAAACAAGTTTTTTGGCACAACATCTTGGATCATTGAAAGAACATACCAGAGGGGAGCAAGGACTACATAGTAGCATCCTTGCATGAGGAGTTTTCGGTACCCGTCACAGCAGATAGGTTCTCCAAAGGCTGGATGATGGAGTGCATGCCTGCGTACATGTCACATAGATGATCGGAAGCATGCAAGGCACTTAAGAGTGGGGCCTCAAAGCCCAAGTGGCTAAACGCAGATGACTGGCACCGACTCATGGAGGAGGCTATAGATTTTCCAGGACATTGGAGACAACAACGCAAGGTGGCGAGGGCACGATTGGAGGCAGGAGTGGTCCATCATCTTGGGAGTGGCGGCCATAGGACAATTTAGAGGACTTTGTAATTTTTTCTTTTGTTCTACTTGCTTATTTTTTTGCAATCGTGTTTCGAATAGTTGTATTTTGTTTTCTTTGCATCACTCCATTATAAATCGCGAACTCACTGGCCTAGAGACTTAATATGCAGAGAGACATGGTCTCACTACATTGATCGACTGATTGTATGGACGCGGCGGTCTTATAAGTCACTCATCTTTCTTGTCCATAGTTACAAATTTTAATTAAAATATATTATTGTATGGTGGAATCATGTGTAGTTGCTTCTTTTTTTGCAGAGTCCGTTCCATGCTCTGGAGGACCCTGCCACGGCTATAATATCGGACACAAACCAGGGCAAAAGAACCTTCAAATTCAATGAGTGGGCTAAGCCCATGATCCCAAAATTGCAAACATATCTCTTAAAAGAAACCATATCCATAATGATATAAAACAACATTGTCATCTTCATCACTTTCATCATTATCTTCCATAGATTTTAGAAATAAAGAATGAAGAGAGAGAGAGAAAGAGAAAGAGGAACAGAGCCAAATACAAATATTTTGCACACCCAAGAGAAGAGAACCTGTGTTTTGAGGAAAGAGAGGGAGAGAAAGAGACACACAACCACTCGCGTTCTCAATCCACCCTTTCACCCAAAAAGCACACCTCTCCATATTTTATTATTTCTTTGAATTTTTTCATACATTTGATATTATAAGACCTTTGGCCCTTATTTTTGAGTATTCCTACCCTTTACAAATGCATCCACATAACACTTTTGTGTATACCATTTATTTATTATGGATGTGGATGTGGATGTGGATGTGGATATGGACCCCTCATGTAAGTGTGTATTTTAGTGATTTTGGAACAATGTACTTGTTATCTTTTTTACAAAAGATGAAATTATGATATATGCATGGACATTTTTGTGCCTTGTTTTTATGCTTCTTTGGGTGTCATCATATTCCTCCCACACTAAAACGTGAAGCGTCCTTGCGACCTTGTCAAAGAAGAACCACTGTCTATCACAAACAACTTTCAAAATTGTTAGTAAAACAACTTCGATCACAAGGCCTAGCCATGGTAGGGTATGGGACTCCAAATCCACAACCACCAGAGTAAGGGAACTCCTGCCTCAAATACTCCCACACTGAAAAACTTGTATACTTGTTCAAGGATAGGGTTCAATCTTCAATGAGGGATCATGAGAATACTTTTTGCATCCCAATGGGAGAATAAAGATGATAACTCTAGTCATCATCATGTCACTTGGAAGGAATATGACCTAATTGTACATACATTTTCATGTATCTCTATATGTGGGTATGCCTTTGTAAAGGGTTCTGAATTTTTTATATTAGTGCTAGGATGTTAAGGTTTATAAAGTGAAAATTTATCTCTTTAAATGTTTTTGATTTGGATGAACATATTTGCATATATAACTTCATATGCCCTATCATATCATCTTTAATTGTAGAAGCTAAGGGAAACCAACTATGAGATAAGGAAGATTATGGAAATATGTAGGTATTATGTGTCTTTCTCTAAAGGCTCACCTATGTTTTATTCTTGTGTGTGTTGGGGTGCTTGGAGGACTATGAGTATGTCCAATTGAGGAGGAGGTAAGGAGTTAGGTAGGTGTACATAGGAGAGCAAGGGACATGCTTTTTAATTTCATAATATAATTACTTCGTTTAATCTAGACTATTTTAAGGGTTTAATCATGTTCGTTTCTTTGTGGAGGACGAGAGAAATCGAGGGGATGTAAAGGGATAATGAAAAATGATATTGGAAGAGGAAGGGAGGGAACGTTGAAAGGTAAGGTAAGGGTGGATGACAAAAGGGGAGAGGAAGACCAAGGAGGAGATGAAGTTAAGAGGAGAAGAAGGCCGTTGTTGATGAAGGACGAAGAGGGAGGGCTTTCTCAACGAGGAAGAAGAGGCCGCCTTGATGCCATTCGGGTTGTGGCAGCATCCTTGTCTACGTCATCTCTTCTTATCCTTTAAAACATCCATCCTTCTTGACATTCCCCTCTTCATCTTCCTCATTACGGTAACTAAATGTCTTGAAGGGAGCTTCAAGCTTGATGAATTGATCTTGGTGCTGTAAGGGCCAAACTGAAGGAAACTAATCCATCAACGGCTGCATCCTGCTCTGGAGAGATATAGAAATATAGTACCAGTAGCCCCGTCATAAACCCCCCCTCTCTCTCTCTATAGGCGTGCAATACATATGAAAAGGAACTCCTGCCAGCACCTGGTGCTTTGACACTTTTGATAAGCCTTGAGGACGTGAACCATGGCGGGCAAAACCCATCTTTCCTTCCTACAATGCAAAACCCCTCTGTTACCCTATGCTGCTGCTTTGCCCTGTTCTTCTTCTTCCCTCTGATTATTCTTCCTTATTTTTGTTTCTTCTTCTGTCGCATGGGAACATACCATTGAACCAATATCCTTCTTTGATAGATTAGCAACCTCGAAGGCTAGAGTGGCATAGTCATAAGCGGAAGCAGCTGACTTTTTGATCTCGTAAGGACCTAATTCTAAGCAAGGAATTATGGCTCCTCATTGGCTTTCTTGGTGGAATCAGGGTCGCACGAAAACACAGTGCGCACCCCCATGTTATACATCTCCCTTAGGTCTATTGGCTCGTCATAATCCATCTCTGTAAATGATGATTATGTGATCGGAGGCTCGCTATGTGTCCTATCTGATAATATGTTCTCTCTCTCTCTCTCTCTCTCTCTCTCTCTGTGCGATAATAGGTTACTGGGGCTATTGCTACAGCTGTGCGCAGAGCTTCCAAGGTGCTCATGATGCTTCTGAGAACCTCCTCCACTCTTGTTTGAGTGGTTGTAGGCAGTCCTAGCCCTGTCACAGTCTTCCTTAAGTGTTTTATATCTTGCCACATAAGGAGTTTTCTCTTGTTCGTTCATAGATCTCCATCTAACACCTTCAGCAGCAGCAGACACTGCTATTACTGTACCCTTAGCAGTATGGTTCTCTTGTTTGAAGGTCTCTCTAAAGTCTTCCATAAACAGGAAGTAAGCAAAGAGTGGTCTTTTAGGCCTGCTGGGATCCTTTGGGCTTTTCTGGAATTTCTGGCCTTTGGCCTTTGCCTCCTTCTTCACAGCTAGGAGGCGTAGCCTCTTCTCCTTAGGCTTTGAAGATCTCTTCCTCTTCTCTTGTCCTCTATTTCCCTTCGAATGACTAAAGGTACATCCTCTCTGCATAGTGGTCCCTCTTCCACCTTTCCTTCAAGCCCGTCTATTTGCAGCTTTAAAGATCAGTTCTTTCCCGGCCAATGCACCAAAAATGGAGGACCTTGCCACAACTATAATATTGAACACAAACCAGGGCAAAAGAACCTTCAAATTCTATGAGTCGGCTAAGCCCATGATCCCAAAACTACAAACATATCTCTTTAAAAAAACCACATCCATAATGATATAAAACAACATTGTTATCTTCATCACTTTCATCATTATCTTCCATAGATTTTAGAAATAAAGAATGAAAAAAGAGAAAGAGGAACAGAGCCAAATACAAATTTTTTGCACACCCAAGAGAAGAGAACCTGTGTTCTGAGGAAAGAGAGGGAGAGAAAGAGACACACAACCACTTGTGTCCTCAATCCACTCTTTCACCCAAAAAGCACACCTCTCTATATTTTATTATTTCTTTGAATGTTTTTTATACATTTGATATTATAAGACCTTTGGCCTTTAATTTTGAGTATTCCTACCCTTTACAAATTCATGCACATAACACTTTTGTGTTTACCACTTATTTATTATGGATGTGGATGTAGATGTGGATGTGGATGTGGACCCGTCATGTAAGTGTGTACTTTAGTGATTTTGGAACAATGTACTTGTTATCTTTTTTACAAAAGATGAAATTATGATATATGCATTGATATTTGTGTGCCTTGTTTTTATGCTTCTTTGGGTGTCATTATGCTCCTTTGTGGTGGGACGAGCTTTTGAATGGCGAAGATCTATAGCTCGCCCTTGGAACCGTGCAGCGCACATGCTCTTCTTTTTGGTTCATGTGATTTATGTAGACATTTTCTATGCACTATGTTATTATCATCCTTTGTATCTTGCCACGATTGTACCGTCGCTTTCATTACGCGATCTTGTATTTATTTTATGTATCAGTCTTATGGATTTAAGTACACTTTGCCTTCATTTAGACGAGCATTGTACACATTATTGAAACTCTTTTGTATGCCCCAAATAAAGCACATAATGCTATTTGTGGTAGGGCAGCTTGCTGCCCTGCCACCCCAAAGAAAAAATCCTGGTACTATCGCTATTAGCGTCGCAAATTTACTGCACACGTCGCTATTAGCATCTCAATGTGCATCGCAAAGCATCGTTATTTGTGTCACTTTCAAGGTCGCATATACGACACTAGTAGAGACATTGATAGTGATTTTTCTATGGCATTGCTAATACCGACTTTTTGTGACAACGGGGGCAAATTTCTTTATGAACATTTTTGTCACTTTGAACACCGGTATAAGGCTTGTATCTTGTAGTGATTAGATCTCATGCTAACCTCTCATTGGGGATCTTGATGTGTCTCACATCCACCCATTCACAATAATGTTATCTTTTGCGAGATTTGGAGGGATGATTCCATTATAAGCAACATCTGAATGCATGTATGCTAGGATATGTATCACATTTGCTTGTATTTAAAGCATGAAATACTAATTTTAGAAATTGCACTCACTGAACAAAGCCAACAAATATGATACGTAAATAGTATCTAACATTACCATATCATGACTTTAAAACTCTCATCTCTCTACCTCCAATGACATAGGCATGCATCTCGCAATGAACATGTGCCATGCATAAGGCCCAACACTTCTGCCTTGACTCCATCCATTGGTGTCCATCCTCCACAACCTGCTCGATGAGATCTACCATGGAGTGTGTTGTGGCAAGGAAAAGTAACATCCTATGTCGTTAGTCAGATGCATGGCATCAATTGACTCTACCTCAATATGGGAGTTCCATGATGGAATTCCAACTCACAATCCATGCACGACACTATCTTTAGGGAGATAAACCACCATGATATCTCATGCTATGTTTGTGGTTTCTTCGTCAACCTCGACCATCTTGTGTTGGTTGACCTCCTCCAATGCCTCTACCAATTGAGAGAATGCCTCACTTGGCTGATCATTTTGTAATGTATTTCCTATCTCGAATGGGTCACATAGAATAGTATGCCACTCCACCTTTGCCATCATAGCGGGATGGGTGAGAGCGACTTACAAGGGGTCTTCCATGCAGCTTTCAGTGTGGACATCTACACATTGACTTCTCAATTAGTAACATATTCTTCTTTTTGAATGTTACTATAGATAATATTCTTGATACAAGTTTGTTTACTTGTGTGTGTGATTGACACATCTTGCACCATTGTAGTTTCATGGGAGATAATGTCTTGCAACAAGGAGACTTCCACGTGACTTTCAGTATGGCCCTTTGCATAATGACCTCAGAATTAGCAACATATTTTTCTTTCAAAATTTTATTGTAGATAATATTCTTGAGGCACATTAATTCATCAATGTCTATGGCTCGCACAACCTCTACCATTATAGATTCATCATCCAAAATTGTATCCCCCTTTACAAGAAGACATACCATTCTTATTGACATTATATTATGGGAAAAATAAACCACAAGTCACACTTGTTGACCAGTAGTGGCCATGTCCCCTAGTCTATGCTCTTGCATTCTTTCCTTCCCTGCACAAGGACACACATCACTATTAGTATCATATAATGATAGAATATTTTAAAGCTATGATGTCATCCAATCATGGCATGTGTGAAATTCATGAGCTTATTTCTTTACATATTTGTGCATGAGCCAAGTCTACTATCACCTCATGACCTTCAATTCTTCCACCCTCTACACAGTAAAAGATATTCTTAATGTTACTTTGGTGATGAAGAAGATTTACATGCTTTCACATCATGAGTTTTGTGTATAAGAAAGCTTACCATCTCAGTGCTCTGTAATACGTGTGACATACATCTCTCTATAGTGGTGTGTAAGGTAAGACTTTCCACAAGATGTGGAAGAACTTGCTCTATCCTTCTATCCATGCCAATGACATAGACCTCCTCGGTGGTGCCTTTCACTACAAATCAAGTCCATTGAAAATATGTCAAGGGATGGAACAATATAGATCCTTTAGAGCAATAAGGATGAACATGTTATAAATGGCAAACTTGCAACTTCCAATTGTCTTATATCCACTGCTTGAGTGCATTTTTTGTTGTATCATTGGGATTATGATATGCTCTTTAGTGGTATCAATCAAGGGGTATACACGATTTGATGGTCCTGATTCATATTCAATGAAATATTTTTACTACATGGATACAAGATATGTCTTGGATATTGTACTTCAAAACATCAAATATTTTGGGTGTGAAGAAACCAAATTAATTGGTAATGAGAGCGATCTCTGCTTGGTCTTTCTTCGACGATATTAGGTGTGCGTTTGCTCTTCTATTTTATTTTTTTGAGAACCGCACTACTAGTACCATTTTCTTGTAAACCCATTGTAGTCTCTTTATTAGGAGATAACAAAGTGCAATATATACCTAAGAATGCAACTTGTATTACGGGGCATGCCTTTGAAACCTTGTGTCTCTTATATTTATTTATTCCTTGAGTATTTTTTATACAACCCTTTTTCATTGGAGGGGTATTCACCTTGTGGATGGTCAAGGGAAATAGGGCATCTTTGATATATCTCCTTATCCCACTCTTGTTGTATTTGGTAATTCTTATATATGCACTAATCATCCTGCAGATTTGCCCGGCAAAATTTGTGTAGCCCCCCTCTCCATTTTTTCGTACATGAACATAACAAGCAAAGTCACCATTACATTCCAGGAATGGATTGGTAAGATAGCACCACAAACATGCTACAAAAGAAGGATATTGTGAACTACTTGTAGAAAAGCCTCCATATTGCTAACTTCAATGACTTGTGTAACTCTATATCATCATTTGGCTTGAAATCATGGAAGATGGTGTGAAACATTTTCTCTCTATGTTTTCTCTTATCTTATACGTGTATTAGAAGAACAAATTGTGTTCCACTCAAATGTTATAATAGTCCTCCCAACTCAAGAGCAATCTCCTCTTCTGCCATCATGTAACATGGCCCAAAAGGTCTCTTGTCCTATCTAACTTTGAAATGGATTATTTTCATGTACTCAAATCAAAGTTATGTCATTTAATACCAATTCATCTAGCTTACAATACACATAATATAAACGAATAAGAATAACCTATGTTCAGACATGCCCATCAACATTCAAATTTTCTCATCAGAATTCTCCATGGCCTTCAATATCCTTATGAAATTTTCCTCATTTAAGTTTGAGAACACTGATGTATATACACTCTCCTTGTTCAATACACCCCCCGTCTTGGAACCCCACTTCAAGCATGACACAGTTTTGCATTGACCAAAACATTGTTGCTCTAGATAAATTAGTTTGAGTACATATCAATGGAAAGTACAAAAAGGAAGCAACTTACTAATACCACTTCTCTTTGAGGCCAGGGTCTACAACTATTAGCAAACATCGAGTTTTCTTGACAAGCTTTTCATTAGCACTATAGTATGCCTCGCCCCACTTGGTTCTAAACTCAGAGTCAGGGAATTGTGTTTGTTTCTATTTGATTGGCTACATCGCCATATCATACTCGTCCTACACTTGGTAATTAAGGATAACATTATTGAATTAGAAAAAAATGCATTAGGAAAAACATTGTAAAGTTAGCTTGAAGAACTACCCACCTTCCACATGATGTCGACAAGTGCAATCAATGGTGCCTTGTACCATGCAAGAATAGGCACTGGATTTTTGTGTGCTTGTACCCATGCCTTTTCTTCATCACTTAACTTGTCAAAAATTGTTTCGTGGTCATCCTACCCTAGCATCCTTGCTTTGCAAACAAGATCTGGCTATAAGGTATGGATAACCCTCTTTTGTGCCAACCTGTATACATTCTATATTAAGATCTCATGCATATTTCATTATCCACATGACCTTTAGTGCACAAATCCAATCCAAGTATATGAGGAAATAGTCCACTACATACCTATTTGTATGAGATATAGCTGGCAAAATCTCCCCTTTGCCACACTTCGCACTTTCACAAGGCACAATCAACCCGCATATGTTGCCTCACATTATCTAAAAAGGCTGTTGCAAACAATCAATTATATTAATGATGACATAAGTAACAAATACATTGCAAAATGTTAAGGTCCTATGGTGGTTTAGGGCCGCTCAAATGTGCACATTTCATTCATCCATGTTGTTAGTCGATGGTTACCATCCCAAACATAAAATATGCAATTTGACAAAAAGACCCAATTAGTGTTGCTGATTTCTGCCTCAAAGTCCTCATGCTTCTTTAGCAATGGAGGTCCCACCCATTTCTAATCGTATCATCAACCTCTTTGCACTAGTACCTTGGGGTCTCTAATGATACTATGAATATACTCATCCCTCTAATGTACCCATTGCTAAAAAACATCTCTGAGAGTTGCTTATACCTTAAACAGATTATTCCATCGCAGGACTTGCGCAACATGTATGAAATCATTTTGTGATTAATTCACAAGGAGAAAAGGGAAAAAACCCTCATCAAGGACGGCAGATCGTTACGCAAGTTATCTTGCAAAAAGACGTATTTTTGGATATCCTTCTAAATAAGGAAAGTTATAAACTAGAAACTAGCATATCTAAGGTACCCTAGGATTAACCAAGTTGGGTATGCCCTACACCGGAATATAAGAGATCTTGCCAAGTTTCAAGACACCTTGGGAACGAGTGCTGATACACTCAAAAAGGAAAGAACACTTCCTTAGCAGTTTGCCATACAACTGGGTTGATTAATGGAAATGTTTGTGCTTGCTAGAGATTTTAGGGCTCTGTTTGAATTATGAATTACAAATTAAATAAGTACCTATACTTCAGGTTAAAGGCCTGAAGGGAGAGGCAGCTTCAGTTACCCCCGACTGCCTGCCTGACCCTAACCAAGGGGGTTGTTGACCGTGCCGAGAACGTGGACCGAACCTGCCGCGAGAGGTCTTTTCGTTAAGTTCTACTTGGAGTAGGAGGACGCTTGGGTGCCAGGGGGGCTCTGGCCCTAAATCCCTCGCCTTCCGGGTCCTGCACAAGAGGCTAACGTGACTCGGGATTGGATCTCGAGGCCCACATACTGGTTGACAGGCGGAAGCTTGGAATAGTGATCCTTGGAGATTACTGGTTAGCCTTCGGGCAGATTATGGACAAGCCTACGGGCGGAACTCCTTGTATTTCAAAGATAAAATGATGAAATGTTAAAAGAACTTGCTTGATGTTGTTTTTCTATGTCACCTGATAAGATTACCTAAAGGAACCAGTGCTTAACAAGATTAATTAAAGAAGCTGATTGTTATATGTCAAATTAATGTGTTAGATAATTACATAACTAAAACAAACCGAGGAAAGTGCGGAGGATGGGCCATGGGTCCGGCCGTCCTAAGGTTGGGTGGTCCCGGTTAGCCGGGAACTTTTCTCAAAAATCTCGAAGAACAGCGGAATGAAATCATCATCAAAAAGAATAACGAGAACGATGACCTAGAGTTACGTGTTACCCGATTTACGCTATTTTAGGGGAACGGAATGGGACTATGCCTTATGGCAGAGAGGTTGAGCTTTGCATCCCTCTCGTTTCCCATTCTCCTTGAACCAAGTGCAGCGTGAATCCGCTTCGGACCTGGCGTTTCTGCATAAAGTAGTTCGCTCGGGTTTGACGCTAGTTGCTGTTAGCTGATGACCCATCAGGAAAACCCTAATTCCGGTCGATCCTAAGTGGGAACAGCCAGGATACTTCCGCTACGTGGCAGACGCGGAAAGACCCAGATTGTAAAACCCGTAACATTCCACGGGAGTGCCGGGCGGAGCTTCTAGACATCCTTTCCGATGGACTGCTAAGACGTGCCTTGGATGATACTAGGGGACACGTTACAAAGACAGATGCATGGAGTGGACAGGCAAGATAGATGAGGTTATCCAAGCTGTGTGGACTACAGAGTGTAGTATCAGAGGAGCACATGATTATGACATGCCAAGCATATGCACACATACGGGCTGACTTTGATATCCCTTTACGAGGGCCACTTCACCAGTTTGTGACCACTACTCCTACATCAAAGTTAGGGGCTCTCATCACCCGCATGTTACGCTTTCGGGAGAACCACGCTACATAGATCGTTCTTTCAGCGTAGCTACCCTTTCCTAACAAGGGGAGGAGAATCATTGTATATGTGGAAAGGTCCCATGGGTCATAATTTGGCCTTCCGTGGATGATAATAAACTACTCTACTCTCTCTCTCTCTCTCTCTCTCTATAATACACACACACACACACACATTTTTGAAGTAATTAATAATTAATGAATCACAAATTAATTTAAAAAACTAATTTCTAATTTATAACTAATTAAAATTAATGGTGAATTAGTTTCTAATTATTAGTTACTACTTACAAGCCAATTATCTATGTGGTAACTTTTTTGATACCTCCCAACTTCAAATTCCAAAAGACTAAAGGATTGATAGGCCATGCTTTCATAGTTTTTATTTGGCCTAAAAATCAAAATCAAATGAGCTTTTATAATTTTGTTCCACATGAGATTTTTGTTCTTGTTGAGATGATCTTAGGACACCTACATTATCTTTTAATAGATGTGCCACCCTAGCCAAGCTCTCAACTTGACAAAGTCTTCTACCTAGATTGGCATGCGAGCACACCTTAAGACCAAAAGCAAGGGCAGAGCCCCGCCTCCACCTCACAGAGTAAGTAAAACAAAGTTAAAGGTAGTGGTATTTAACTTGCACCAATGGCTCCCACTTATTCTCTAGACCTCTTGAGTCATTTCACAAAGTCAGCTCCACAAGGTCTTCTTTCCTTGCATTGATTCTTGTAAGTCCATTCCCTTGCCTATGGTTTCGCTAGATAGTAGATAGGGACATTGGGAATCTCATTAACCCATTCATGCATGTCACTAATTAGATGATGAGGCATTTGGCTACCTTAAGAGATTCATAGTTACTCTCACCATTTACCCACACTTATTTGAATTTTTTCACTTTAAAGTTTAGAGCACTAGGCAGAAATTACATTGCATCAACATCTGCAAGGACCATCGCAATTCTTTGTTTTAATAAAATAGTTGGATTCCCCTTGTCTGTACCAGTTCCATAGGGGAAATTTGACTCACGTTCATGCTTAGAGCTACACCACAACCCCCACGCTCTCCAACTCATCGAGGCCTTGTACTCACCTCAATGACTAGATACATGTCGCGTGCTTTAGCGCCATCCATTTTCAAGGCTAGTTGATTCGAGAAGTGAGTTGTTACACACTCCTTAGTGGATTTTGACTTCCATGACCATCATCATGCAATCAATCAATACCCTTTGTGGGATCTAGATTAGTGTGCATCACGACACCATAAGTCAACTTTTGATTCATTCCATATTGCCAGTTCTACTTACCAAACATGGCCCACTTGGAGCTCGCATTTCATTCCAAGGTTCAACAAAGCAATCTCGGTCAGTTATTGTCAAGACCGAAAATGGGCCCGACACTGGCTATAGGCACTAGCCAACATATTCCAACGATTTATAGTGGAACGTATTCCAACGATTACCCTTCCTTACTCCTTAGAGGGAGATCCCACACATCTTGGTGTGGTACACCAACATAATACAAACATAAAGGAGGCACCCCTTCGGCTAAATGTCGTGGCCCCACTGCAGCTCTCTTACACCTAGGGGATTGGCCCTTCGATGCATTGCTCTAACATAAAGAACATACGAACAATCTCCACTCTTATATATTTTGAATGATCCAGGAGCTTTGATATTTCCTTACCAAGCTTGCCAGGCTAAGAAACCGTTCATCTACCCTACAACTTGGGTTTTCTTACACACTCCAGGTAGGTCAATGGTTGAAAAACAATTGCAATGTATCCAGGTTTGATACCATGTTATGCTCAATGCAAGTGTGGATGACCATTGTTCTTAAGCATTTTAATCGGCTAGGTGAAGTGCTAAAACAAACCTTCAATGATTTTCCAACTGATCATACGTGCAAGGTTGCTAGAGACTAGCACTGAGTTTCCTCCTAATACTAGTCTCCTTAACTGAAATGATATTGCATCCTATATGTTATGCATAGAGAAATAGATCAGAATTTAAATCATTTTCAACAACTAACCACTTTCACAAACCCTCTTCCCTCCTACCGTTTAGGTTTTGCATTTGTTGGGTGGGTGTAACGTTCATTTTCATGTAGTTTCTCATATAAAAATCGATAAAAACATATTCTAACATAGAGACAAGGCTTGATCCTCATACTTTAGTCTTGTTACACATTCACAAACATAAAAATGTATTTTTTCCTAAATTTTTAGGCACAAAAACTAAAATTTTTCTATTTTTTTCATTTATTTATTCATAAAAGTGTACTTTTTTAAATTTATGTGTCTTGCTGATCATGTTGACTGAAAACTAATTTTATCAGTTTTTTATCCCATATGAATTCCATTTTTCAACACGAAACAGAAGAAATCCTCATTTTTCTTCATTTATGACGCATTTCGAGTTTAAATTATTAAATACAAATATGTATAACTACGGTTTTATATTTTATCATATACAAACCTCAAGCATATTTCAAACATGATTCATACAAATTTTCTTTTCATGCATATGTCATTAAAGCCAAAAAACATCAAAACAATGCAATTTTCTTTATAAAACTTGAGCATACCACTTATTTGCGTGTTGCGTCTTTTTATGAAATGCCATATGTTGCAAATTGGGTTAACTATTTTTGCATTTTTCTCTCTCTTTAACATAATTAAAAAGAAATTAATAGTTTAGTTTTGTCAATTCTATTGGATAGTGATTCTTAATAGTTTTTAATTTTTATAGGCATGTATAGTAATAATTTACTTTTAAATAAGTACTATGATTATCATTTTCCCTTGTTTGATCTGTATCTTTGATACTCTCATCAAGTTTTGTTTTTAATTTTTATGATATCGAATATCTCAATCTTCTTATTCATTTTTCTTATAAAATTTAGTTATATAGCTCTCTCTCTCTCTCTCTCTCTCTCTCTCTCTCTCTCTCTCTCTCTCTCTCTTGTTTTGTTTTTAAATAATTTGGTGTTGTGTACAAACCAAAGTACCAAAATATGATCCCTATGTTTAAACCCTACTACCCATGAAGCATGTCTTAGGATGTGAAATGCTTTAATTGTTAGTAACACTAGTGTGAAGCATTGGCCTAAAGCTAGAGGTGCTGAGTGCCTAGTGAAGTTTTATGAAAATTAACATTTAAATATTTATATAGGAAGATTTTGTTGGTTCTAAGGAAAATATTGACATGCTTTTAAGATTGATGGGTCCTTTTTTGGTGGTCTTTACTTGAATTTTTAAAGATTGATGGGTCTTGTTGCCTAAATATGGAATAGAATGGTTACAAAAATTATCTTTTTTATATAAGATTTACAGTGCATGTAGAGATCTTACTTTGTCTTGTGCAACTTGATTTTCATATAGTGATTGTTACTAAATTTTGCTCCTTTTTATACTTATTGCTTTCACATTTTGAAAGGAACATAACATTTGTTCACAATATATTCTTTGCTCCTTTTTATACTTATTACTTTCACATTTTGAAAGGAACATAACATTTGTTCACAATATATTCTTTGCTCTTTTTCTCACCCATTTGGCTATTGCTTCAATTCTCCTTAGTGATTCTCTTAAGGCTTACTAGAGAAAAACTACACTTTTGCAAGATAACTTTCAAAACTAGGCATGAAGCTGTGATTTTTTAATGATTGTCTTAAGATTTGTTGGCTAAAAAGTAGAAAACTTTAGTAAGATACAGATGACTAAAACTAAGCATGAAGCTTGCCACAAGTTGACACATAGTCCTCAAACATACTTCAAATATATTTTATACAAATTTTCTTTCCATAAGCACATCATTAAAGCCAACAAATATCAAAACAATGCAATTTTCTTTGTAAAAATTAAGCATACCGCCTATTTGCGTATTGCGTGTTTTTATGAAATGGTTTTCGGAAGCCAATGGACCCCTCATCAGTTCCTAGACATTGCTAGACATTGCCTCTCATCCTCCTTTTGATCTTGGAGCAATCCGGTCCACACCAGGACAAGCCTCCTTCATCACATTCTCTTCTTTATTTTCTATGTGTGAAGTGCTGTAACGTGTCCCCTGGTATCATCCAGGACACGTCTTAGCAGTCCATCGGAAAGGATGTCTAGAAATCTCTACCCGGCACTCCCAAGGAATGTTACGGGTTTTGCGATCTAGGTCTTTCCGCATCTGCCACGTAGCGGAAGTATCCTGGCCATTTCCCACTTAGGATCGACCGGAATTAGGGTTTTCCTGTTTGGTCATTAGCTAACAGCAACTAGCGTCAGACCCGAGCGAACTACTTTACGCAGAAACGCCAGGTCCAAAGCGGATTCACGCTGCACTTGGTTCAAGGAGAATGGGAAACGAGAGGGATGCAAAGCTCAACCTCTCTGCCATAAGGCATAGTCCCATTCCGTTCCCCTAAAACAGCGTAAATCGGGTAAGACGTAACTTTAGGTCTTTGTTCTCGTTATTCGTTTTGATGATGATGATCATTCCGCTATTCTTCGAGATTTTTGAGAAAAGTTCCTGGCTAACCGGGACCACCCAACCGTAGGACGGACCCATGGCCCATCCTCCGCACTTTCCTCGGTTTGTTTTAGTTATGTAATTATCTAATACATTAATTTGACGTATAACAATCAACTTCTTTAATTAATCCCTTTAAGCACTGGTTCTTTCACGTAATCTTATCATGTGACATAGAAAAACAATATCAAGCAAGTTCTTTTAACATTTCATCATTTTATCTTTGAAATACAAGGAGTTCCGCCCGTAGGCTTGTCCATAATCCGCCCGAAGGCTATCCAGTAATCCTCAGGGATCACTATTCCAAGCTTCCGCCCGTCAACTAGTATGCGGGCCTCGAGATCCAATCCCGAGTCACGTTAGCCTCTTGTGCAAGACCCGGAAGGCGAGGGATTTACGGCCAGAGCCCCCCTGGCACCCAAGCGTCCTCCTGCTCCAAGTAGAACTCAACGGAGAGACCTCTCGCGGCGGGTTCCGTCCACGTTCCCGGCGCGGTCAACAACCCCCTTGGTTAGGGTTAGGCACGTAGTCGGGGGTAACTGAAATTGCCTCTTCCTTCAGGCTTTTAACCTGAAGTATAGGTACTCATTTAATTTGTAATTCATAATTCAAACAGAGCCCTAAAATCTCTAGCAAGCACAAAAATTTCCATTAAACAACCCAATTGTTTGGCAAACTGCTAAGGAAGTGTTCTTTCCTTTTTGAGTGTATCAGCACTCGTTCCCAAGGTGTCTTGTAAATTGGCAAGATCTTTTATATTCCGGTGTAGGGCATACCCAACTTGGTTAACCCTAAAGTTCCTTAGATATGCTAGTTTCCGATTTACAACTTTCCTTATTTAGAAGGATATCCAAAAATACGTCTTTATGCAAGATAACTTGCGTAAGGATCTGCCATCCTTGATGAGGGGTTTTTTTACCCTTTTTCCTTGTGAATCAATCACAAGACTAAATGATTTCGTACTTGTTGCGCAATTCCTGCGATGGAATAATCTGTTTAGATCCTTTAAGCTGACGTATGTCAGGCCTAGGGTTTCTTCTTTTAAGAACCTTAGGGACAAACCCTAGTTCCTTATCTTTACGAATTTATTGTCCCTACAGTAAGGAAAGTAGTCAAGTGTTTAGGGTATGAATGTTTCTATGTTTAGATTGGTTCAGTTATCTTTTGGAAGGTGATATTAATCGTCTTGTCACGGTTTTGCTATCCTTGTGACAATTTACTTTCCCAATCAATACAGTTTAATTTAACTTCTGTTTTCCTTAAAGATGAACTCATGCCAAATAACAACAACTGCCTTGCTAAGATGCGCAATTAGCAAAGATAACTCCCTAGTAATTTGAGCATCGAAAGAAACCTTTCATGAATTTAACCATTTACAATGATTCGTTGCGAAAGGAATAAGACTAATGGTGCAAGATATAATTTCTACACCTTAGGATTTAACTAAAATATACTACTATAGTAAATGGATAATCTTGCTCGTAATTTATAATGCTTGATGCAATTTGAAGAAAACTAAGTTCTATTCATTGTCATTCATAAGCTAAACTCCTTCGTTACAAATAACTCGAACAAATATATCCTATCCTTAACAATTTTTCTTTGCACGATTGGCTTAAAACCGAATTAAAGCCAACAAGGAAAACCTGGTTTTGGGGTGAGATATCCACATGGATACTGGGAGATGACCCTCCCGCAGCTACACCTTGGACTTTCTTCGGCGGCATCGTAGTTCAAATGTGAGATAGCCTTTTTCTCTTCTTCTCGAATTCCACCGTCTCCTTGGATCAAAAAAAGTTTATGGGTGAGTGTGGTTTTGCAACCACAGGAACCCTTGGAGGATTTTGACTTGGGGTAGAAGGAATAGAAAGCACTTATTCTCCTTCCTTCCCTTTCTTTTATCTTTTTCCCACTCTTCCTCCTTCACTCCTTCTTTTCACTCCCTCTACTTTCCCTCCCTATCTTTTATCTCACGGCTATTTCTCCCTTATGGGATACCATCCGAGGCCATGATGACGATTTGGATTTTTAGGTTCGAGGGGGGAAAATAATAATGGGGATACGGGGGATTAAGAAGAAAGCTGTGGGAGTTGTGGGAAAATAAGAGTTATGAGGGGGGTTGAAAAAGGGTTATAAGGGGGTGATAAGGCTTAGGGGAATAAGACACGGGGGGGGAGGTAGGTTCCCAAAGTCAAGGGAGGGGCTTAAGGAAAAAAAAAGAAATTTAAAATCCTAGGGGGGTGTGTGGTTCCAAAAACCATGGGAAGGGCTAAGGGAATTTTTGAAACCCGGGGGGGGGGGGGGAGCAAGAAAAGGGGTATAAAAGGGGGCTTAGGAAGCCCCCTTGGAAGCTTCCAAGAGCTTCAAAGGAAAAGGGCATGTTGGGGGGGGGGGGGGGGGGGAAGATGACTCCCCAGGCGGCGATTCGATGGTCAAGAGGCGGCTATGGCGGACTGTAGTGGCAGTTCAGAGCGGCCGCGGCGTGTCTCGTCTTCCAACGGCAGCAAGGCTTGGCTTTTCCCTCTCTCCTTCACAACCACCCTCTCACTCCACTTCACGGCTGCCTAGCGAGACAGAGTATCCACCCCTCTCTTTCTTCCTCCTCAGACTCCCCGGCCTGCAGCGTTCTCGTCCTCATTGAAATAGTTGAGGGGAGGGGGATCTTCCCTCCCCTGCGTGTCGACATGCATGTCCCCCCCCCCCCCCCCCCCCCCCCCTCAATCAAAGCTCCACCAAGGAGCTTAGTTGCTCCTTCTATTTCCCTCCCCCTCCAGCTCATTAGTCAGCTGGAGGGATAAGGGGGGAATAAAAAACAAAATTCATTTATCCCATTTTCATATTCATTTGAGGCAGGTTCACGCGCGTGCTTTTATTAGCGAATCGGGATATTACATTCTCTCCCCCTTAGAGGAGTCGAGATGCCCTCATCTCAAGATAAACTGGGGATATTGATGGTTGAGAGAGCTTTCATCTATCCAAGTGGCATCCTCTTCGGGATAATATTTCCACTGGACGAGGCATTCTCTCAAGGTTCTAGATCTTAATTGTCTTTCCCTAACATCTAAGATCCTATCCGGCCTTAGTTCAAGGACTCCTTGACTAGGCATTACAATTTGTTGGTCATCAAGTACATGATTAGGGTTGGGTACATAATTTTTCAATAGGCTGATATGGAATACATTGTGAACCTTTAGGTTCTCAGGGAGTTGCAATCTATAAGCATTGGGTCCTAGGCATTTGAGGATTTTGTACGGCCCACAATACCTTGGACTTAGCTTCTTGCATTCTCCTAGGGATAGAGAACTCTTTTTAGGGCGTACACGAATGAAGACCATGTCTCCTTCTTCGAAGACTCTATCTTGACGTTTCAAATCTGCGTATGCCTTTTGCCTATCCTTGGCCACTTGTATGTCTTGTCTTATTCACCTTATTTGATCATCCATGTCTTCCAACATTTGTCTTGAAGCTTCAACTCTTAGGGTTGGATCGGAAAAGTTTAGGGGACTTCGACAATCATGACCATACAATGCCTGGAAAGGGGTCATTTGAATGCTCTGCTGGTAAGAAGCATTGTAGGCAAATACAACCAAAGGCAAAAATTGAATCCACCTCTTCGGCTCTCGACAGTAGTATGCCCTAAGCATATCCTCGATGACTTGATTTACTCGTTCTATTTGGCCATCCGTTTGGGGATGGTAGGCGGTGCTAAAACAGAGTTGAGTCCCAATAGCTTCAAAGATAGGTCTCCAGAAGTGTGATGTGAAGAGAGAATCTCGATCACTAATGATTCTTCTAGGTAACCCATGTAGCTTGAATATCTCCTTGATAAACAATCTTGCAATGTCGGAGGCTTTATAGTTTGTCTTTACTGGTATCAGGTGTGCAACCTTGGTAAGCATGTCAACCACAACCATAATGGAATTGTATCCTCCTTGGACTTGGGGTAAGCCCACAACAAAATCCATACTGATGAATTCCCATTTCATTTGGGGAATGTCAAGCGGTTGCAGTTTCCCTGGCATCATGACATGTTCGGCTTTGATACGTTGGCAAGACAGACACTCAGTGACATATTTGAGAGCTTCACCTTTAAGCCTCTCCCAATGATAGCTCTTTCTAACTGCATTAAGAGTCTTAGCATAGCCAAGATGTCTTGCGAAAGGAGAATCGTGAGCTTCCCATAATATCTTCTGCTTAAGTGACTGGCTTGCTGGTATACACAGCCTTGTTCTGTAGTAGACAAGTCCATTATCAATGGAAAATTCCTGATACTTAGCTTGCAACTTCTGATTCTGCTCCTTGGTAGATATTTCCTTTATCATTGTTTGGTAGGTCAAATCATGGCATGCTTCCTCTCTAGCTAGTTCAAGTATAGGGTTGTTTGGCATAGATACTTTTGTAGCCAGAGATCTGGCTGTTTATGGATTTTGCAAGATTAGGGAATTTAGGAATGCCTTGCGACTGAGTGCATCAGCAATTGCATTCTCCTTCCGTGGTTGGTACTTGATTTCAAAATCATATTCCTCCAATACTTCAATCCACCGACGTTGCCTCATGTTGAGCTCGTTCTGGGTAAAAATCCATTTGAGACTCTTATGATCGGTTACTAGAGTAAACTTGTTACCCAATAGATAGTGTCTCCAGAGCTTTAGAGCATGGATGACAGCTCGTAATTCCAGATCATGCGTGGCATAATTCTTTTCATGACTCTTCAATTTCCTTGAAGAGTATGCTACTGGATGACCTTTCTGCATAAGTACACTTCCCAAGGCAAGAATGCTAGCATCAGTTACTACCTCGAACTCCTTATTGAGGTCAAGAAGTTTTAGAATAGGTGTTGATACCAAACTTTGCTTCAATTTGTCGAAGCTATTTTGTTCGGAAGTTGACCATGTAATAGAAGTTTGCTTCTTTAGTAAGTCTATAAGAGGTGTTGCAATCAAAGCATAGTTTTTGATGAAGACCCTATACCATCCTATCAATCCAAGAAAGCTACGTATCTCTTTGACGGATACTGGTATTGGCCATTCAAGCACATCTCTGACTTTGGCTGGGTCTACTGATATTCCTTCTGATGATACTATGAATCCCAGATATTCAATCTGACACTTGAAGAATGCACACTTCTTCATTTTTGCATACAGCTTATGAGACCTCATTATCTCAAGGACAATCCGAAGTTGAGGTTCATGATCTTCTTCTTGTTTAGAATATACTAAAGTGTCATCGAAGAAGACAAGCATGAAATCATCAAGATATGGTCTAAAAATATCCTGCATTAATCTATTGAAGGTGGCAGGTGCATTTGTAAGCCCGAATGACATAACCAAGAACTCAAAGTGCCCATATCTTGTATTGAAGGCCGTCTTTGGAATATCTTCTTCCTTGATCCTTATTTGATAGTAACCTGACCTGAGATCAATCTTGGAGAAGATCTTTGCACCTTGAAGACGATCAAGAAGCTCATCTATTCTAGGAATAGGATACTTGTTCTTGACAGTTGATTGATTCAACCCTTGGTAATCAATACATAGTCGAAGTGTCCCATCTTTCTTTTTCTGGAATAGTACTGGAGCTCCCCACGGTGAGTTGTTGGGCCGGATGTAACCCTGATCTAACAGTTGCTTGAGTTGTTCCTTCAACTCAATTGCTTTCGGTATGGACATTCTATAAGGTCTCTTTGCAATCCAGCTCCAGGCACTAGCCTAATCTCATGATCTACTTCTCTTTGAGGCGGAAGTTCAATCAATTCCTCAGGGAATACGTTAGCGTATTCCTTTAGCCAAGAAGGTCCTTCATGAGACTCTTGCTTTTGATCTAACTTGTTGAGTTTGATCAGGTAAACGGGTAATCCTTTTCTGACTCCTTTTATGATCCGAGATACTTTGGCTAATTGGATTCTTGGCACTCCTGCCTCACCTTGAGTTGTGACAAATTCCCTTTCAGAGTTTCGAAAGGAAACTTGACCCTTTCCACAATGAATGTGGGCGTCATTAGGCTTAAGCCAATCCATCCCGAGTAGACACTCATGGATACCTAAATTCATGACTCTGAATTTGACTAAAGTCTTCTTTTCTCCCAGAAAGAATTCCACCTTAGCAGTTTGCCTGGTACAAGTTACCTCACGACCGTTTGCCAATTCCACAAGTAGGGTAGGTGCTTCTACTGTGGCTATTCCTATTCTTTTTGCACATGCTGGTGAGCTAAAGGAATGTGTACTGCCACAATCAATCAAGGTTTTTAAACCTTCACCTTGATAGTCTGACGGTGTCTGAATCACGGAGAACTGGGGATTCGGCCCTTTCTTGTGTAAAGCGGCATGGACTGTCGCTCTTTCGAATTCTGCTTCCATAGTCGGATCTTCCTCATCTTCTTCTTCGCATCTTTGCCTATTGGCAATGCAGGCAGTTCTTCCTCTTCCAGGGGTGGCGGCTCCTTGACCGCGGCCTGCACCTTGGAAAGGCGTTTGAGGATGTCCTCCGCTGAGATTGGGACATTGCCTCTTGAAGTGACCGGGTTCGTTGCAGTGGAAACATCGGAGGTTTCGGCCATTACTTTGAGTAGGAACAAAGTTGTTGACGCTATTTGTCCTTGCTTTCTTTCTTTGTCCCTGATTGTGACCCTGAACTCTCTTCATTTGAGGTTTGAATGCTCCTCTGTTTGGGTCACTATAAGACCAAGTTTTGTTACCCCTTGGTCTAGCTTGCACCTCCTGAATTATAGGCGCCGCTCGAATGAGTGCATCCTGAAGATCTAATGGACGCATAGATTCAAGACGAGTATTTGCGGGCGGATTTAAGCCCGTGCAAAATTTGGACACCTGTTGCGTCGTGTCCATCTGTGGCGCATACTTTAAGAGTGAGACAAATTTAGAGTAGTATGCGTCAAGGGTGAATCCTAGCTGTTTTAGCTCGTAGAACTCATTCTTTTTTTGCGTACGATATGCAGGTGGCAAATATCTTCCCTGCACGGCTTTCTTCAACTTCTCCCAGGTAACGGACCCCTCGGAAGTCCCTTGATCCCTTCACCATTGCTTCCACCAAAGTCTGGCTTCGCCGGTGAGTTTTAACTTGGCGAGCATGGCCTGATTGGAAGGTGCAGTACTAGCTACTTCAAAGTAATCCTCCATGGATTCAATCCAAATTTCAGCATCAGCCTGGACGAATTTGCCTCTCCCGTCAAACTCGGGTGGCTTTATCTACTTGAGGAGGAACTTCTTCTCCTGGATCACAGCAGTACTTGATGTAGAAGGCGAATTTGGAACTTATACCTAGGGTTGTGCCTAGATAAAAGTTTTCTTAACATTATTATATGATAATCGATGTTAGCTTATCTTTTATTTTTAGTTCAGCTATCTCGTAAACAATGTAGCTACTTAACTTTTTAACAACTCTTATGCACAGCGAGATATTGATAAAAGAAATCTTTAGTTATATTTACATGGGCATAGCCTTACACAACATTTCGCGTGATGATAATCCAATCATTACATTCAGTTTGGGGAGAATCACGTTGTATTGCATTTGTCTACAGGAACTGTGTAATAGTAGGGTTTTGGGTCATGGATTTTTAGGAATTGATAGTTCATTGGAAGTTCAGGATACCCTTTCGGTTGGAATCCATACTTCTCATGGCGGCCCAACACTTTAATCTTGTCGGCTGGGATTACACGGGTTACTTCCTCATATACATATGAGTTCATTTCAACCCTACGACCTTGAATATGTAAAGTCGAATTTACGTGAGCTTCCACAAAAATGAATAGCTTCACGACTTTCAGGTCTTCCAACCACTTGATCCTCTTTAGGTTGGTCTATAGATAAGCAAACCTGTGGGCAGCTATATAGTAGATTCCTCAAGACCCTGTCCATCTTCGTTCTATGTATAAAGGTGATGGATTATAGATCTGCTCTAGGATGTTCATCATCCCAATTCTTTGTCTATAAAGGAGAGAATGCATTGCAGTCATAAACATGACCCGAAATACCAAAAACTTATTCAATGCTTCATAGTTCTGCAAGACAGCATTGAAGGTGAGAAAATGTTTGGACAGCAACAATTTCTTTACTTTATTTTATTGAGATCTCATAAAAACAATTCCGTTGTTGGTCGGCTCTAATACCAACTGTAATGTGTCCCCTGGTATCATCCAGGACACGTCTTAGCAGTCCATCAGAAAGGATGTCTAGAAAACTCCGCCCGGCACTCCCAAGGAATGTTATGGATTTTGCAATCTAGGTCTTCCCTCGTCTGCCATGTAGCGGAAGTATCCTGGCCGTTTCCCACTTAGGATCGATCAGAATTAGTGTTTTCCTCTTTGGTCATTAGCTAACAGCAACTAACGTTAGACCCGAGTGAACTACTTTACACAGAAACGCCAGGTCCGAAGCGGATTCACGCTGCACTTGGTTCAAGGAGAATGGAAAACGAGAGGGATGCAAAGCTCAACCTCTCTGCTATAAGGCATAGTCCCATTCCGTTCCCCTAAAACAGCATAAATCGGGTAAGACGTAACTTTAGGTCATCGTTCTCGTTATTCGTTTTGATGATGATGATCATTCCGCTGTTCTTCGAGATTTTTGAGAAAAGTTCCCGGCAAACCGGGACCACCCAACTGTAGGACGGACCCATGGCCCATCCTCCACACTTTCCTTGGTTTGTTTTAGTTATGTAATTATCTAACACATTAATTTGACGTATAACAATCAGCTTCTTTAATTAATCCCTTTAAGCACTGGTTCTTTCACGTAATCTTATCACGTGGCATAGAAAAACAATATCAAGCAAGTTCTTTTAACATTTCATCATTTTATCTTTGAAATACAAGGAGTTCCGCCCGTAGGCTTGTCCATAATCCGCCCGAAGGCTATCCAGTAATCCCCACGGATCACTATTCCAAGCTTCCGCCCGTCAACTAGTATGCGGGCCTCGAGATCCAATCCCGCATCATGTTAGCCTCTTGTGCAGGACCCGGAAGGTGAGGGATTTACGGCCAGAGCCCCCCTGGCACCCAAGTGTCCTCCTGCTCCAAGTAGAACATAACGGAGAGACCTCTCGCGGCGAGTTCGGTCCATGTTCTTGGCGCGGTCAACAACCCCCTTGGTTAGGGTTAGGCAGGTAGTCGGGGGTAACTGAAGCTGCCTCTTCCTTCAGGACTTTAACTTGAAGTATAGGTACTCATTTAATTTGTAATTCATAATTCAAACAGAGCCCTAAAATCTCTAGCAAGCACAAACATTTCCATTAAACAACCCAGTTGTTTGGCAAACTGCTAAGGAAGTGTTCTTTCCTTTTTGAGTGTATCAGCACTCGTTCCCAAGGTGTCTTGTAAATTGGCAAGATCTTTTATATTTCGGTGTAGGGCATACCCAACATGGTTAACCCTAAAGTTCCTTAGATATGCTAGTTTCCGGTTTACAACTTTCCTTATTTAGAAGGATATCCAAAAATACGTCTTTATGCAAGATAACTTGCGTAAGAATCTGCCATCCTTGATGAGGGTTTTTTTTCCCCTTTTCCTTGTGAATCAATCACAAGACTAAATGATTTTGTACTTGTTGCGCAAGTCTTGCGATGGAATAATCTGTTTAGATCCTTTAAGCTGACGTATGTCAGGCCTAGGGTTTCTTCTTTTAAGAACCTTAGGGACAAACCCTAGTTCCTTATCTTTACGAATTTATTGTCCCTACAGTAAGGAAAGTAGTCAAGTGTTTAGGGTATGAATGTTTCTATGTTTAGATTGGTTCAGTTATCTTTTGGAAGGTGATATTAATCGTCTTGTCACGGTTTTGCTATCCTTGTGACAATTTACTTTCCTAGTCAATACAGTTTAATTTAACTTCCGTTTTCCTTAAAGATGAACTCATGCCAAATAACAACAACTGCCTTGCTAAGATGCGCAATTAGCAAAGATAACTCCCTAGTAATTTGAGCATCGAAAGAAACCTTTCATGAATTTAACCATTTACAATGATTCGTTGCGAAAGGAATAAGACTAATGGTGCAAGATATAATTTCTACACCTTAGGATTTAACTAAAATATACTACTATAGTAAATGGATAATCTTGCTCGTAATCTATAATGCTTGATGCAATTTGAAGAAAACTAAGTTCTATTCATTGTCATTCATAAGCTAAACTCCTTCGTTACAAATAACTCGAACAAATATATCCTATCCTTAACAATTTTTCTTGGCATGATTGGCTTAAAACTGAATTAAAGCCAAGAAGAAAAACCTGGTTTTGGGGTGAGATATCCACATGGATACCGGGAGATGACCCTCCCGCAGCTACACCTTGGACTTTCTTCGGTGGCATCGTAGTTCGAATGTGAGATAGCCTTTTTCTCTTCTTCTCAAATTCCACCGTCTCCTTGGATCAAAAAAAAGTTTATGGGTGAGTGTGGTTTTGCAACCACAGGAACCCTTGGAGGATTTTGACTTGGGGTAGAAGGAATAGAAAGCACTTATTCTCCTTCCTTCCCTTTCTTTTATCTTTTTCCCACTCTTCCTCCTTCACTCCTTCTTTTCACTCCCTCTACTTTCCCTCCCTATCTTTTATCTCACGGCTATTTCTCCCTTACAGGATACCATCCGAGGCCATGATGACGATTTGGATTTTTAGGTTCGAGGGGGGAAAATAATAATGGGGATACGGGGGATTAAGAAGAAAGCTGTGGGAGCTGTGGGAAAATAAGAGTTATGAGGGGGGTTGAAAAAGGGTTATAAGGGGGTGATAAGGCTTAGCGGAATAAGACACGGGGGGGGAGGTAGGTTCCCAAAGTCAAGGGAGGGGCTTAAGGAAAAAAAAAGAAATTTAAAATCCTAGGGGGGTGTGTGGTTCCAAAAACCATGGGAAGGGCTAAGGGAATTATTGAAACCCGGGGGGGGGGGGGGGGGGGGGGGGGGAAACAAGAAAAGGGGTATGAAAGGTGGCTTAGGAAGCCCCCTTGGAAGCGTCCAGGAGCTTCAAAGGAAAAGGGCACATTGGGGGGGGGGGGGAAAGATGACTCCCCAGGCGGCGATTCGATGGTGAAGAGGCGGCTATGGCGGACTGTAGTGGCAGTTCAGAGCGGCCGCGGCATGTCTCGTCTTCCAATGGCAGCAAGGCTTGGCTTTTCCCTCTCTCCTTCACAACCACCCTCTCACTCCACTTCACGGCTGCCCAGCGAGATAGAGTATCCACCCCTCTCTTTCTTCCTCCTGAGACTCCCCGGCCTGCAGCGTTCTCGTCCTCATTTAAATAGTTGAGGGGAGGGGGATCTTCCCTCCCCTGCGTGTCGACACGCATGCCCCCCCCCCCCCCCCCCCAATCCAAGCTCCACCAAGGAGCTTAGTTGCTCCTTCTATTTCCCTCCCCCTCCAGCTCGTTAGTCGGCTGGAGGAATAAGGGGGGAATAAAAAACAAAATTCATTTATCCCATTTTCATATTCATTTGAGGCAGGTTCATGCACGTGCTTTTATTATCGAATCGGGATATTACATTCTCTCCCCCTTGGAGGAATCTAGATGTCCTCATCTCGAGATAAACTGGGAATATTGATGGTTGAGAGAGCTTTCATCTATCCAAGTGGCATCCTCTTCGGGATAATCTTTCCACTGGACGAGGCATTCTCTCAGGGTTCTAGATCTTAACTGTCTTTCCCTAACATCTAAGATCCTATCCGGCCTTAGTTCAAGGACTCCTTGACTAGGCATTTCAATTTGTTAGTCATCAAGTACATGATTAGGGTTGGGTATATATTTTTTCAATAGGCTGATATGGAATACATTGTGAACCTTTAGGTTCTCAGGGAGTTGCAATCTATAAGCATTGGGTCCTAGGCATTTGAGGATTTTGTACGGCCCACAATACCTTGGACTTAGCTTCTTGCATCCTCCTAGGGATAGAGAACTCTTTTTAGGGCGTACATGAATGAAGACCATGTCTCCTTCTTCGAAGACTCTATCTTGACGTTTCCAATCTGTGTATGCCTTTTGCCTATCCTTGGCCACTTGTATGTCTTGTCTTATTCACCTTATTTGATCATCCATGTCTTCCAACATTTGTCTTGAAGCTTCAACTCTTAGGGTTGGATCAGAAAAGTTTAGGGGACTTCGACAATCATGACCATACAATGCCTCAAAAGGGGTCATTTGAATGCTCTGCTGGTAAGAAGCATTGTAGGCAAATTCAACCAAAGGCAAGAATTGAATCCACCTCTTCGGCTCTCGACAGCAGTATGCCCTAAGCATATCCTCGATGACTTGATTTACTCGTTCTATTTGGCCATCCGTTTGGGGATGGTAGGCGGTGCTAAAACAGAGTTGAGTCCCAATAGCTTCAAAGATAGGTCTCCAGAAGTGTGATGTGAAGAGAGAATCTCGATCACTAATGATTCTTCTAGGTAACCCATGTGCAACCTTGGTAAGCATGTCAACCACAACCATAATGGAATTGTATCCTCCTTGGACTTGGGGTAAGCCCACAACAAAATCCATACTGATGAATTTCCATTTCATTTGGGGAATGTCAAGCGGTTCCAGTTTCCTTGGCATCATGACATGTTCGGCTTTGATACGTTGGCAAGACAGACACTCAGTGACATATTTGAGAACTTCACCTTTAAGCCTCTCCCAATGATAGCTCTTTCTAACTGCATTAAGAGTCTTAGCATAGCCAAGATGTCCTGTGAAAGGAGAATCGTGAGCTTCCCATAATATCTTCTGCTTAAGTGACTGGCTTGCTGGTATACACAGCCTTGTTTTGTAGTAGACAAGTCCATTATCAATGGAAAATTCCTGATACTTAGCTTGCAACTTCTGATTCTGCTCCTTGGTAGATATTTCCTTTATCATTGTTTGGTAGGTCAAATCATGGCATGCTTCCTCTCTAGCTAGTTCAAGTATAGGGTTGTTTGGCATAGATACTTTTGTAGCCAGAGATCTGGCCGTTGATGGATTTTGCAAGATTAGGGAATTTAGGAATGCCTTGCGACTGAGTGCATCAGCAACTGCATTCTCCTTCCCTGGTTGGTACTTGATTTCAAAATTATATTCCTCCAATACTTCAATCCACCGACGTTGCCTCGTGTTGAGCTCGTTCTGGGTAAAAATCCATTTGAGACTCTTATGATCGGTTACTAGAGTAAACATGTTACCCAACAGGTAGTTCTCCAAATCTTTAGAGCATGGATGACAGCTAGTAATTCGAGATCATGCGTGGCATAATTCTTTTCATGACTCTTCAATTTCCTTGAAGAGTATGCTACTGGATGACCTTCCTGCATAAGTACACTTCCCAAGGCAAGAATGCTAGCATCAGTTACTACGTCGAACTCCTTATTGAGGTCAGGAAGTTTTAGAATAGGTGTTGATACCAAACTTTGCTTCAATTTGTCGAAGCTATTTTGTTCGGAAGTTGACCATGTAATAGAAGTCTACTTCCTTAGTAAGTCTGTAAGAGGTGCTGCAATCAAAGCATAGTTTTTTATGAAGACCCTATACCATCCTGTCAATCCAAGAAAGCTACGTATCTCTTTGACGGATACTAGTATTGGCCATTCAAGCACATCTCTGACTTTGGCTGGGTCTACTGATATTCCTTCTGATGATACTATGAATCCCAGATATTCAATCTGACGCTTGAAGAATGCACACTTCTTCATTTTTGCATACAGCTTATGAGACCTCATTGTCTCAAGGACAATCCGAAGTTGAGGTTCATGATATTCTTCTTGTTTAGAATAGACTAAAGTGTCATCGAAGAAGACAAGCACGAAATCATCAAGATATGGTCTAAAAATATCCTGCATTAATCTATTGAAGGTGGTAGGTGCATTTGTAAGCCCGAATGACATAACCAGGAACTCAAAGTGCCCATATCTTGTATTGAAGGCTGTCTTTGGAATATCTTCTTCCTTGATCCTTATTTGATAGTAACCTGACCTGAGATCAATCTTGGAGAAGATCTTTGCACCTTGAAGACGATCAAGAAGCTCATCTATTCTAGGAATAGGATACTTGTTCTTGACAGTTGATTGATTCAACCCTTGGTAATCAATACATAGTCGAAGTGTCCCATCTTTCTTTTTCAGGAATAGTACTGGAGCTCCCCACGGTGAGTTGTTGGGCCGGATGTAACCCTGATCTAACAGTTGCTTGAGTTGTTCCTTCAACTCAATTACTTCCGGTATGGACATTCTATAAGGTCTCTTTGCAATTGGTGCAGCTCCAGGCACTAGCCTAATCTCATGATCTACTTCTCTTTGAGACGGAAGTTCAATCAATTCCTTAGGGAATACGTCGGCGTATTCCTTTAGCCAAGAAGGTCCTTCATGAGACTCTTGCTTTTGATCTAACTTGTTGAGTTTGATCAAGTAAACGGGTAATCCTTTTCTGACTCCTTTTATGATCCGAGATACTTTGGCTAATTGGATTCTTGGCACTCCTGCCTCACCTTGAGTTGTGTCAAATTCCCTTTCAGAGTTTCGAAAGGAAACTTGACCCTTTCCACAATGAATGTGGGCGTCATTAGGCTTAAGCCAATCCATCCTGAGTAGACACTCCTGGATACCTAAATTCATGACTCTGAATTTGACTAAAGTCTTCTTTCCTCCCAGAAAGAATTCCACCTCAGCAGTTTGCCTGGTACAAGTTACCTCACGACCGTTTGCCAATTCCACAAGCAGGGTAGGTGCTTCTACTGTGGCTATTCCTATTCTTTTTGCACATGTTGGTGAGATAAAGGAATGTGTACTGCCACAATCAATCAAGGTTTTGAAACCTTTACCTTGATAGTCTGACGGTGTCTGAATCACGGAGAACTGGCGATTCGGCCCTTTCTTGTGTAAAGCGGCATGGACTGTCGCTCTTTCAAATTCTACTTCCATAGTCGGATCTTCCTCATCTTCTTCTTCGCATCTTTGCCTATTGGCAATGCAGGCAGTTCTTCCTCTTCCAGGGGTGGCGGCTCCTTGACCGCGGCCTGCACCTTGGAAAGGCGTTTGAGGATGTCCTCCGCTGAGCTTGGGACATTGCCTCTTGAAGTGACGGGGTTCGTTGCAGTGGAAACATCGGAGGTTTCGGCCATTACTTTGAGTAGGAACAAAGTTGTTGACGCTATTTGTCCTTGCTTTCTTCCTTTGTCCCTGATTGTGACCCTGAATTCTCTTCATTTGAGGTCTGAATGCTCCTCTGTTTGGGTCACTATAAGACCAAGTTTTGTTACCCCTTGGTCTAGCTTGCACCTCGTGAATTATAGGCGCCACTCAAATGAGTGCATCCTGAAGATCTGATGGATGCATAGATTCGAGACGAGTATCTACGGGCGGATTTAAGCCCGCGCAAAATTTGGACACCTGCTGCGTCTTGTCCATCTGTGGCGCATACTTTAAGAGTGAGACGAATTTAGAGTAGTATGCGTCAAGGGTGAGTCCTAGCTGTTTTAGCTCGTAGAACTCATTCATTTTCTGCGTACGATATGCAGGACGAAAATATCTTCCCTGCACGGCTTTCTTCAACTTCTCCCAGGTAACAGACCCCTCTGAAGCCCCTTGATCCCTTCACCATTTCTTCCACCAAAGTCTGGCTTCGCCGGTGAGTTTTAACTTGGCGAGCATGGCCTAATTGGAAGGTGCAGTACCAGCTGCTTCAAAGTAATCCTCCATGGATTCAATCCAAATTTCAGCATCAGCCTGGACGAATCTGCCTCTCTCGTCAAACTCGGGTGGCTTTATCTACTTGAGGAGGAACTTCTTCTCCTGGATCATAGCAGTACTTGATGTAAGAGGCGAATTTGGAACCTGTACCTGGGGTTGTGCCTGGATAAAAGTTTTCTTAACGTTATTATATGATAATCGATGTTAGCTTATCTTTTATTTTTAGTTCAGCTATCTCGTAAACAATGTAGCTACTTAACTTTTTAACAACTCTTATGCACAGGGAGATATTGATAAAAGAAGTCTTTATTTATATTTACATGGGCATAGCCTTATACAACGTTTGGCGTGATGATAATCCAATCATTACATTCAGTTTGGGGAGAACAACGTTGTATTGCATTTGTCTACAGGAACTGTGTAATAGTAGGGTTTTGGGTCATGGATTTTTAGGAATCGATAGTTCATTGGAAGTTCAGGATACCCTTTCCGTTGGAATCCATACTTCTCATGGCGGCCCAACACTTTAATCTTGTCGGCTGGGATTACACGGGTTACTTCCTCATATACATATGAGTTCATTTCAACCCTTCGACCTTGAATATGTAAAGTTGAATTTACGTGAGCTTCCACAAAAATGAACAGCTTCACGACTTTCAGGTCTTCCAACCACTTGATCCTCTTTAGGTTGGTCTGTAGATAAGCAAACCCATGGGCGGCTATATAGTAGATTCCTCAAGACCCCGTCCATCTTCGTTCTATGTATAAAGGTGATGGATTATAAATCTGCTCCAGGATGTTCATCATCCCAATTCTTTGTCTATAAAGGGGAGAATGCATAACAGTCATAAACATGACCCGAAATACCAAAAACTTATTCCACGCTTCATAGTTCTGCAAGACAGCATTGAAGGTGAGAAAATATTTGGACATCAACAATTTCTTTACTTTATTTTATTGAGATCTCATAAAAACAATTCCGTTGTTGGTCGGCTCTGATACCAACTGTAATGTGTCCCCTGGTATCATCCAGGACACGTCTTAGCAGTCCATCGGAAAGGATGTCTAGAAAACTCTGCCCGGTACTCCCAAGGAATGTTACGGGTTTTGCGATCTAGGTCTTCCCACATCTGCCACATAGCGGAAGTATCCTGGCCGTTTCCCACTTAGGATCAATCGGAATTAGGGTTTTCCTCTTTGGTCATTAGCTAACAGCAACTAGCATCAGACCCGAGCAAACTACTTTACGCAGAAACGCCAAGTTCAAAGCGGATTCGCGCTGCACTTGGTTCAAGGAGAATGGGAAATGAGAGGGATGCAAAGCTTAACCTCTCTACTATAAGGCATAGTCCCATTCCGTTCCCCTAAACCAGTGTAAATCGGGTAAGATGTAACTTTAGGTCATCGTTCTCATTATTCGTTTTGATGATGATGATCATTCCGCTGTTCTTCGAGATTTTTGAGAAAAGTTCCCGGCTAACCGGGACCACCCAACCGTAGGACGGATCCATGGCCCATCCTCCGCACTTTCCTCGGTTTGTTTTAGTTATGTAATTATCTAACACATTAATTTGACGTATAACAATCAGCTTCTTTAATTAATCCCTTTAAGCACTGGTTCTTTCACGTAATCTTATCACGTGACATAGAAAAACAATATCAAGCAAGTTCTTTTAACATTTCATCATTTTATCTTTGAAATACAAGGAGTTCCGCCCGTAGGCTTGTCCATAATCCGCCCGAAGGCTATCCAGTAATCCCCACGGATCACTATTCCAAGCTTCCGCCCGTCAACTAGTATGCGGGCCTCGAGATCCAATCCCGCATCATGTTAGCCTCTTGTGCAGGACCCGGAAGGCAAGGGATTTATGTCTAGAGCCCCCCGTGGCACCCAAGCATCCTCCTGCTCCAAGTAGAACTCAACAGAGAGACCTCTTGCGGCGGGTTCAATCCACGTTCCCGGCGCGGTCAACAACCCCCTTGGTTAGGGTTAGGCAGGTATTCGGGGGTGTTGAGATATCGAGCTTCACTCGTGATACGCCAGGATGACCATTGAGTACTTATGTCACCGACTTGTCAGTTGCAGACGCGGTTGGTACACCGCCGATGAATAATAGCTACATGATAGCTATCCTTATCTACTCTAGTTCATGGCTCAGTTAGTATGCCACCTTAGTTAGTTGAGTTTGGTTTGAGACCCATACATAGGGTTCTTCTATTTCTTTGTACCAGAGTTCTTTTGGCTTACACAACTAAGAAGAGGAAAACTGTTTTCAGCCTCCACCCTTGTGTGTCTTCCCCCATTGTGCAAGCAAGAAAGCTTCAAGCGAGACTCCTTCCTTCTCTCCCACAATCTTGACATGGTATCAGAGCCTTGTTCGTGGTAAGGAGCTCAAGAAAGCAAGCCAAGCTCGCGGTGTTCTGGTAAGAGGAGCAGTGTTGCTTTCATTTTCTGTTTTGGGAGCAGATCTCTGCAGGTAGCACAGCCGAAAAGTGCAGGAGTGCATTGTCTCAGGTTGAGACGCCCTTCACGGTGAAGCAAGAGGACAGTATATGCTGCGGGTGAGGGGTTTACCCCTTGGCGACCTTGTTTTTTTTATTTGAGGCCATTTCGGGGCCTGTTTTGGAGGTGGAAGTTTTCTGCACGCACTCAGGAAAAGGCCCAGTTTTATGCTGTGCAGCCACTGTTCTACAGGTCGGTGAATAGTTACTGTAAAAATTGCATCGTATGCTTGTGCGCAGAGACATTGGGAGTTACAGAATCATCCCTGTTGCCTGTTGATGCAAAATCGTCACTAGGAAGTGACTGTGTGGTCAAATACCACTTTCGCCAGTTTTGCAGATTTTCCCTTGTGAGGGTGAAGCTATGTTTTTTGCAGTGACAGAATTTTTTGCAGTATTCTGTAATGGCATCTGATTCTCTTTCACAGATTGTCACTGAAAAGCTTGACAAGAACAACTTCCAAGCATGGAAGTTTAGAATGACGAATTTCCTTATGGGAAAAGGATATTGGGAATTTGTTGCAGGAAATGAAGAAGAACCAGTTCTTCCTGATGTTCCCAATCAACAGCAAATGCAGGCATTTAAAACATGGCATGAGACAGCCATGAAAGTTATGTATTGGCTGTCTATCAGTATTTCAGACTCTATGATTGTGCATATTCAGGATGCAAGTACGCCAAAGGAGGCATGGGATACTTTGTCAAAAATGTATAGCACAAATACTCAAGCCAGGAAAATGCAGCTCAAGCAAGAGTTGCATAATGTGCAAAGAGAAAATATGAGCATCAATGACTACCACATGAAGGTGAAGAAGATTGCAGATGCACTTGCTTCCATTGGGTCGCCAGTGGAAGATGATGATTTAGTTTCTGTGACCTTGAATGGTCTAGGAAAGGATTATGCGCAGTTTCAGACATCCATTTTCGTCCGTGAAAGATTTCCTGATTTTGAGGAGTTGATTGCTCTTCTAATTTCTGAGGAGCAGAGAAATGGTGGTGCATCTTCTTCAGGAGAAACTTCAAAAGAAACTGTCTTCTACTCAAATGCTGGAAGAGGTAGAGGCAGAGGTAGAGGAGGCCGATTTGGAGGCCGTGGTAGAAATCAGAATATGCAACAAACTCAAGAAAACCAGTCCTATGGAGGAGGACGTGGTAACTCTAGAGGCAGGGGGAGCCAAAGAGGTCGTGGTGGATGGCAAAGAGGCCAAAATGCAAACAGTAATGTTGAATGCTACTATTGTGGTAAAATGGGTCATATGGCTAAAGACTGCTACAAAAAGCAGAATGACATCATGAATGGAAAACTGCAACAAGGAAATTATGCATCTTCTAGTAGACAGGGTGATGACAGAAATGAGCATCTGTTTATGGTGCAGCACATGAACAATTCTGTGACAAGTGCAGAAGAAAGCAACGATGTATGGTATGTTGACTCAGGTGCGTCAAACCACATGACAGGTCATGCAGAATGGATGGAGGATGCAAGGAAAATGAAAAAACCAGGATTTGTGGAGACTGGTGATGATACTGCACATCCTATTGTGCAGATTGGAAAAATTCCTTTGTCTATGTAGGATGGGAAAAAGAAATACCTCTCCGATGTATTTCATGTTCCGAATATCACCAAGAATCTGGTTTCTGTTGGTCAAATGGTTGAGCAGGGCTTGCAGGTCAAATTTAATCCTCATGGATGCTTTGTTGAGGATATGAAAAATAAAGGTCGCTTAATAGCAAAAGGAAAGAAGAAGGACAGAATGTTTACATTGGATGCAGACATGTCTGAATTGAGTGCAGCAATGTTTGCACATGGGACCGGTGTAGTTGCAGATATTGATATCTGGCATAAACGCATTGGTCATGTTAATGTACATCGACTTAAATCAATGCAGGCCCAAAATATTGTTGCAGGATTGCCAAAATTCAAGGTTGCAGAAATGCATAAGGTATGTGAAGCCTGTCAGTTTGGAAAACAGGCAAGGAAACCATTTCCTAGACATGTTCAAGAGAGTGAGAAGCCATTGGAATTAATCCACTCTGATGTGTGGACTACTAAAGCTGCATCTCTTGGAGGCTGTCATTATTTTGTCACTTTTATTGATGACTATAGCAGAAAAGTTTGGGTGTATTTTATGAAAAAGAAAAGTGAAGTTTTTGGGCATTTCAAAACCCTTAAAAGTATGGCTGAAAAAGAAACAGGTCTGCAAATAAAATGCCTAAGGTCAGATGGAGGGGGAGAGTACCTCTCAAATGAGTTTGCAAAGTTCTTGCAGGAGCATGGCATAAAGCAGCAATATTCATGCAGTTATACCCCATAACAAAATGGAATTGCAGAAAGGATAAACAGGCATATTGGAGAGGTATCTCGTGCCATGCTCAATGAAAAAGACTTGCCAGATTTTTATTGGGCTGAAGCAGTTGCTACAGCAGTCTACATAATGAACAGGACTCCCACTGCAGCAATACATGGAATGACTCCAGAGGAGAGGTATACTGGTAGGAAACCAGATATTTCTCATTTGAAAATTTTTTGTTGCATTGCCTATGTACATGTGCCAGATGAGCTGAGATCCAAGTTGGATCCAAAAGCTGAGAAGTGCATCTTTATTGGTTACTCTTTGCAGCAAAAAGGGTATAGATGCTATAACCCTTCTACTCGTAAGTTTACAGTGAGCAGAGATGTTGTTTTTGATGAGATGAGTAGCTGGTATAAACCAGTAAATGTGATTGATGATGTAGATGCACAAAATGGTAATGCTGCACAGAATTCACAGCAGCAGTCACAAAATATTAGTGGACCTGGAGCGTCCTCTAGCAGTGGTTCACATTCTTCGCCATGGACAGGCAGATTGAGATCAGGAGAATCTTCTCAAAGCAATGCAGATAGTGGTATGCAGGTATCACGAAAAGGAAAAGAGAAGGTTGATCAGCCCATGTTTGATGTGAATGCAGGTCACTCTTATGTGGATGGTGAATCCAGTGGCTCAGAACAGAGCATTGATGATGAGTTGGGTATCCCTTCTATTGTTACACCTGGAGTAAGGAAGACCAGGGATGTTTTGAGAGCACCTGGGAGTGAACCTACTTTGCGCAGGTCTACGAGAGCTAGGTATCCTGTGGATAGGCTGAAATATGATGGATTTACAGCCATTCACTATGCATATATGGTCAAAGTGATACAGGAACCAGAACCCACATCTTTTGAGCAAGCCATGGGAAAAGAAAAATGGGAGAAAGCCATGGATGAAGAAATGGATGCCTTGGAAGCAAATGCTACATGGGAGTTAGTACCTTTGCCTAAAGGTAAGAATGCAATTGGCTGTAAGTGGGTTTATAAGGTGAAGCACAATGCAGATGGTTCTGTGAACAGATACAAGGCAAGATTAGTAGTCAAGGGGTATGTACAAACATATGGCATTGACTATGAAGAAACATTCAGTCCAGTTGCAAGGATGGCAACTGTAAGAGCAGTCATTGCTATGGCTGCATCAAAGGGATGGTCTTTACATCAGATGGATGTAAAGAATGCCTTCTTGCATGGTGATTTGCAAGAAGAGGTCTATATGGAGCAGCCACCAGGTTATGTGCATGCTGTTCATCCTGAGTTTGTTTGCAGGTTGAAGAAAGCCTTGTATGGCTTGAAGCAAGCACCTAGAGCATGGTCTGACAAGATAGGACAGTATCTTGTCACTATTGGCTTTCAGATTTCCAAGGCAGATTTCTCACTTTATGTGAGAAAAACAGAGAAAGGTATTATGCTACTTGTCATTTATGTTGATGATTTGATTATGACAGGTGACAGTGATGAAGATATCCTTCATGTGAAAATGCTATTGAAGCAGAAGTTTGAGATGAAGGATTTGGGAGAGCTGCGTTATTTCTTGGGCATTGAGGTGATTAGATCACCAAGTGGGATACAGCTCTTGCAGAGGCAGTATGGATTGGACATGCTGTCCAAATATGGGATGATAGGCTGTAAGCCTATTTCAGTTCCTTTGGAGCAGAATGTGAAGCTGAGCACAGATACAGATGAGCTTCTAGAAGACCCTACTATGTACAGACGCATAGTAGGAAGTTTGATTTATATGACTATTACCAGGCCAGATTTGAGCTATGTTGTTGGATTGGTAAGTCAGTTTATGCAAGCTCCAAGGAAACCGCATTTGGATGCGGCTAGACGCATACTCAGGTATGTGAAGTTCACATTGCAGTATGGACTATTTTATGAGACTGGGGTTCACATACAGTTGCATGGATACACTGATGCTGATTGGGCTGGTAGCATTTCTGATAGACGATCTACCAGTGGATATGTGTTCTCTTTCGGGAGTGCTGCAGTCACTTGGAGTAGCAAGAAATAGCCTACAGTTGCCTTGTCGAGCACAGAGGCCGAGTACAGGGGTGCAGCAATGGCTGCATGTGAGGTAGCTTGGTTGCATAAGCTACTTTATGATATGCATCAGTCTACAGATGGGCCAGTTGTCATTTATTGTGACAACATGAGTAGTATACACTTGGCAAATAACCCAGTCTATCATGCTAGAACAAAGCACATTGAGGTGCATTATCACTATGTGCGAGAGAGGGTTTTACTAGGTCTTATTGATCTAGTTTATGTCATCACAGAGGATCAGGTAGCTGACATATTCACGAAGGCATTGGGCGCAGAGAAGCTGCGCAAGTTCAGAGACCTGCTTGGTGTGCAGGAATTGGGATTGAGCTCGAGGGGGAGTGTTGAGATATCGAGCTCCACTCGTGATACGCCAGGGTGACCGTTGAGTACTTATGTCACCGACTTGTCAGTTGCAGACGCGGTTGGTACACCGCCGATGAATAATAGCTACATGATAGCTATCCTTATCTACTCTAGTTCGTGGCTCAGTTAGTATGCCACCTTAGTTAGTTGAGTTTGGTTTGAGACCCATACATAGGGTTCTTCTATTTCTTTGTACCAGAGTTCTTTTGGCTTACACAACTAAGAAGAGGAAAACTGTTTTCAGCCTCCACCCTTGTGTGTCTTCCCCCATTGTGCAAGCAAGAAAGCTTCAAGCAAGACTCCTTCCTTCTCTCCCACAATCTTGACAGGGGGTAACTGAAGCTGCCTCTTCCTTCGGGCCTTTAACCTGAAGTATAGGTACTCATTTAATTTGTAATTCATAATTCAAACAGAGCCCTAAAATCTTTAGCAAGCACAAACATTTCCATTAAACAACCCAGTTGTTTGGCAAACTCCTAAGGAAGTGTTCTTTCCTTTTTGAGTGTATCAGCACTCGTTTCCAAGGTGTCTTGTAAATTGGCAAGATCTTTTATATTCCGGTGTAGGGCATACCCAACTTGGTTAACCCTAAAGTACCTTAGATATGCTAGTTTCAGGTTTACAACTTTCCTTATTTAGAAGGATATCCAAAAATACGTCTTTATGCAAAATAACTTGCGTAAGGATCTGCCATCCTTGATGAGGGTTTTTTTTTCCCTTTTTCCTTGTGAATCAATCACAAGACTAAATGATTTCGTACTTGTTGCGCAAGTCCTGCGATGGAATAATCTGTTTAGATCCTTTAAGCTGACGTATGTCAGGCCTAGGGTTTCTTCTTTTAAGAACCTTAGGGACAAACCCTAGTTCCTTATCTTTACGAATTTATTGTCCCTACAGTAAGGAAAGTAGTCAAGAGTTTAGGGTATGAATGTTTCTATGTTTAGATTGGTTCAGTTATCTTTTGGAAGGTGATATTAATCGTCTTGTCACGGTTTTGCTATCCTTGTGACAATTTACTTTCCCAGTCAATACAGTTTAATTTAACTTCCGTTTTCCTTAAAGATGAACTCATGCCAAATAACAACAACTGCCTTGCTAAGATGCGCAATTAGCAAAGATAACTCCCTAGTAATTTGAGCATCGAAAGAAACCTTTCATGAATTTAACCATTTACAATGATTCGTTGCGAAAGGAATAAGACTAATGGTGCAAGATATAATTTCTACACCTTAGGATTTAACTAAAATATACTACTATAGTAAATGGATAATCTTGATCGTAATTTATAATGCTTGATGCAATTTGAAGAAAACTAAGTTCTATTCATTGTCATTCATAAGCTAAACTCCTTCGTTACAAATAACTCGAACAAATATATCCTATCCTTAATAATTTTTCTTTGCACAATCGGCTTAAAACTGAATTAAAGCCAAGAAGAAAAACCTGGTTTTGGGGTGAGATATCCACATGGATACCGGGAGATGACCCTCCCGCAGCCTTTTTCTCTTCTTCTTGAATTCCACCGTCTCCTTGGATCAAAAAAAAGTTTATGGGTGAGTGTGGTTTTGCAACCACAGGAACCCTTGGAGGATTTTGACTTGGGGTAGAAGGAATAGAAAGCACTTATTCTCCTTCCTTCCCTTTCTTTTATCTTTTTCCCACTCTTCCTCCTTCACTCCTTCTTTTCACTCCCTCTACTTTCCCTCCCTATCTTTTATCTCATGGCTATTTCTCCCTTACGGGATACCATCCGAGGCCATGATGACGATTTGGATTTTTAGGTTCGAGGGGGGAAAATAATAATGGGGATACGGGGGGATTAAGAAGAAAGCTTAGGGAGCTGTGGGAAAATAAGAGTTATGAGGGGGGTTGAAAAAGGGTTAAAAGGGTTATAAGGGGGTGATAAGGCTTAGGGGAATAAGACACAGGGGGGGAGGTAGGTTCCCAAAGTCAAGGGAGGGGCTTAAGGGAAAAAAAAGGAATTTAAAATCCTTGGGGGGTGTATGGTTCCAAAAACCATGGGAAGGGCTAAGGGAATTTTTGCTTCCAACAACGAGGTCCAATTCCCGCCTTAAATTTGCTATTCTCCGTGTCTTTCATGCACTTTAACGGTCTTTAAAATCCGCTCTCACTTACCTATTTAAATTTTGAGAATAGGTCAAGGGTGTTTCACCCTCGATGCCTCTAATCATTCACTTTACCTAATAAAACTACTAGGAGCTCCAACTATCCTAAGGGAAACTTCAAAGGGAACTAACTACTAGACAGTTTGATTAGTCTTTCGCACCTATACCCAAGTCTGGCGAATGATTTGCACATTAGTATCGCTATGAGCCTCCATTAGAGTTTTCTCTTGCCTTGCCTTGCTCAAGCATAGTTCACCATCTTATGGATCCCAACAGGTATGCTCCCACTCAAACCTGTCATAGAAGATCATGGTTGGTCAATGATCCATCCCATAAAGGGGATCCCACTTGTCAGATTCCTTGCGCCTTCGTGGGTTTGTCATCCACCACCACTGACTTACATACATGTTAGACTTGGTCCATGTTTCAAGACAGGTTAGATGGAGAACCCAAAGCGACACCGTGCCAAGCGTGCAGGTGCAGAGCCTGCCACAAGTGGCACACACTTCGTTCCTTGATTGATACGATGTCACCATTAGGTCATCTAAAGCCCGCTCTTGTCTTGCTATGCTGGTCCACCCTGACCAGTATCTTGCGTTGAGTAGTGGACCAAAATCATAGCATTCCACATCCAACCGGGGTGCACCTACACCCACCATTTGCTTCCCTCCTAGCAATTTCAAGCACTTTTTAACTCTCTTTTCAGAGTTCTTTTCATTTTTCTCTCACGATACTCATTTACTATATGTCTCTTGCCCATATTTTAGCCTTGAACAGATTTTACCACCCACTTAGGGCTGCATTCCCAAATAGCCGAACTCATCACTGTCACATCGTGGAGTGATAGGGTCTGAGCTCGACAAGGCTCTCACCCTCTTTGGCACCCCTTTCTAGGGGGACTTGGGCTTGGTCCATCACAAAGGACGCCTCTTCATACTACAATTCACACAAAAAAGATGCACGATTTCCAAGCTAGACTCTTTCTAATTCACTTTCTACTACTAGGGAAATCCTTTTTCTTTTCCTCCACTTAGTGATATGCTAAAGTAGGGTGTGGGGATGCTAGGGATGCCAAAGTAGGCATACCCTTGGATGAGCCACAGGTGCAAGTTGCATTCAAAGACTCGATGATTCACAGAATTTTGCAATTCACACTATGTATCGCATTTCACTATATTCTTCATCATTGCAAGAGCCAAGATATCCGTTGCTGAGAGTTGTTGCATTTTATTATTCAATTCTCCCGAGGGGAGGAATCTCAAACAAGATAAGGTATCTTAAGTTCCTAGTTTCCACCCCCATGTGGGGGGATGGGAAAAAGGTTTATCAAGGTGGAAACATGCTCGAACAACTGGCACGACGGAGGGGGGTCACCCTAAAGAAGGGAGAGAGGTCAAAGGCATCCCTCCTTCCTCCCCCACCCGCATGGTCTTTGGGATGACCTCAAAGCATGGCCTCCCCCACTATTTCCTGACTCCGACGAGGGGAGAGATAATGCGAATTGTATTATAAAGGCCTGGCTAGTACTTATAACCAGTGTGCAGCCCATTATAGGTCCTGACATTTAGCCTTCAAATAATCCACTCACACTTGTGTACATAGAACCATAATACTACAAGGAATTCATTCAAAATATAACAATTTTATACTACTCGAGCACCCAATAATTAAATATACTTTGCGCATCATAAAATACTCTTAAAATATCATATCTTATCCTAATAATCTACCATGATAAACACAAATCATATTAGTCTATGCCATTTAACAACCAATGTCATATGTAGCCCTACCCACAACAAGTTACAATCATGCAATAATCAAAAGATGTTAAAAATAAAAAAACAACTAATAAAATAAATCATCCTCTTATTGTCTTATAATTTATTATAATTGTTAGAACATTTTTGAGGGGTTAAAAAGCAACTATCCTCAATTGATCAAAATAATCAACAGATAAATGCAAGGGTATCCAACCACATGCACGTATTGCCTTAATGTAGTGAATATCCATCTCTCTCTCTCTCTCTCCATCTATCTATCTATCAATCATAGTTCCATGTAGCAATCTCTCTCTTTCTTCCCCCCTCTCTCTCAATCAGCAACTTCTCACTTTCTCCCTCTTACACTCACCATATGTTGTATGATTTTTGATGCATATGTTCTACAAACAGTATTATATGGAGTGGAAGTGTGGGGGGGGAGCATCTTCTCATTTGCATGGAATGACATTGAGAAGCTACAAAAATCTTTTATTCGTAGACATTTGGGCATCAAAAGCACCACACCATATGTACTTATGCTTTTGGGAACTGGTTGTTGGCCAATTGAGGTACATGCTATGATCCGAGTATTGAGATATGCCACCTGAGTATGTCAAATGGATGATAGTAGGCTCCCGAAATAGGCATGGAATACTAGCACTTGCCTACAAAAAACGTGGAAAAGTAAAGTGCTTTCAACAAAATGGGTGCTAGATATGTGAAAATGGTTTAAAGGGTGGGGAGTGGATAGATATCTAGATATGGCCTCCAAAGATATATGCATGGACACATTTCAATCAGACCTCTTACGAGCATATCAAGCAAAACATCACAGAAAGGGAGGAAATGGCAAACTTGCGTATTACAGTATGCATATCTATCCTTCATGTTGGAAATCCTACATGCAAGCAGAGGCACACATGCAGCCATACATATCCAACCCGTTCTCAGTGGTATTTATACGTAGTATTGCACGACTTCAAACTCAATCACATGCTTTATTGATCGAGACAGGTGCATGGAGTGGATAGACAAGAGAGACAAAGGTTATGCAAGCTGTGTAGACTACATAGTGTAGAATCAGAGGAGCACATGATTATGGCATGCCGAGCATATGCACACATACGGGTTGACTTTGATATCCCTTTACAGGGGACACTTCACTAGTTTTTGACCACTACTCCTATATCAAAGTTAGGGGCTCTCATCACCCACATGTTACGCTTTCGAAAGAACCACGCTGCATAGATCGTTCTTTCATCGTAGCTCCCCTTTTCTACCATGGGGGAGGAGAATCATTGTATATCTGGAAAGGTCCCATGGATCATAATTTGGCTTTCTGGGGACGATAATAAACTACTCTACTTTACTCTCTCTCTCTCTCTCAAATAGCAACTCCTCTCTTTCTCTCTCTCTTACACACACACATACACACACACACACACTCTCTCTCTCTCTCTTTCTCTCTCTCTCTCTCTCTCTCTCTCTCTCTCTCTCTCTCTCTCTCTCTCTCTCTCTCTCTCTCTCTCTCTCTCTCTCTCTCTCTCTCGCTCCTTGTGTTGCTCACAAACACATGCACACACATTCTCTCTCTCTCTCTCAAATAGCAACTTCTCTCTTTCTCTCCCTCTTACACGCACACACACATACACACACACACTCTCTCTCTCAATTAGCAACTTCTCTCTCCCCCCTCTAAATTTTACAAGGGTCATCCATCCGTTTTTTACAACCCTCTTAATTTTGCAAGGCGAAGGTTTGCACGAGGTTCAATCTCTTACACACTTTTAGTTGTTAATATTAGCATGAAAAGAATATCATATTGTTACTCCCACATCCATATATACATTCACATACATCTCACTTTTATGTGCATGATTTGCTATTACATCCCGATATAGCACTTCCATTGTGCACACATAAGGGAAGCTACATCACACATGTTTTCACTACTTTCAATTGAGCATTATTGTGTGGACTTACTACAAGAGGATACAATATCACACAATTTGCTACACTTTTTGTAATAACGTGTGATATCTATTGTTTCTCACATTGTTTGAATAGTTAATATTGAGACAATAATATTACCTCATTGTTACTCAATCTAGTGTGCACATATACATTCACATGCGTGCATGTTTCTACACTCAATCCCTCCTTATATAGTTTGCATATGCTTTACTTACACATCTTGTAGTACTGCAATTGAGCAAATGCCTATACATAATCTCTTTCACTTGCACATTCCTCCCTCTTTTTTTACACATCTTATAGTATTGCAATTGAGTGAATGCCTATATACCATCTCCTTCAATGCACATTCCTCTCTCTATCTCCTCTTCCCTCTTATCCTCATTTCATTGCACTTGTAAAAAAATACAATCAAATAATTCAGAAAGTATATATTCATCATGCATGTCAAATATCAATCGAATTCCATTGTTGGAGGGTAGAATTGGTGATTCCTAACAAAGTCTAAAACTAAATGTTGAGATGACAAGCTCAACACATGCGGACATTGATGATGGACTGCCTGGTTAGATGGGTCCATACATCTACACCTAGCACGTTGGTGGTCATTATGACTCTCACATGGCCACTGACTCATTACTTATTATATTTAGGTTGTTACACCTATTTACAGCTAGCATAGTTATAGCGCCAGTCGACTAGTGTAGTCGGTTATGCATTGTTTGACTTAGTATGCCACTTTCCTTTATATTGTATCTTATCTATACTTTGTGTACATTGTAAAGAGTGTAGAAGAAGAAGAAGAAACCAGCAAGAAAATGTTTTGGCCTCCATCTCTCTTCTTGTCTCTTGAGTGAGCTTCTCCTTCTTATGCATTCTGTGTGTGTTCGGCACAGCATCTTGAGCAAGTCCCCCCACCACGTGATTCTTGACATAGTATCAGAGCCGCGCCACTGAGAGAGGCTGATTTTGAAGGCTAAAGTGAAGGAGAAGAAGCAAGGTTCGAGCAAGAAAGCCACGATTAAGAAACTCTCCCATCCTTCTACTCTTTCTCTTGGATATTGCCTATGGAGGCACCGAAAGCAGGGTTGAGCAAAAATATTAGATTGTAGTGAGATTTGGTGTGTGTAAAGAGCATTGTGTATTCTGCAGATATGCGCGTAAGGGCTTTCCCGCAGTTATTTTGGGCATCTGAGGCCGTTTCAAGCCTCATTTTAGAGCCACAAGGTTGTGGACAGTTGTTTCAAGGTACACTGTGATTTTAGCTGTTTTGACCGAAAGTGGGTGTGCAGGTTACATATTGCGAATTTGTAATTCTTGAGGTGTTTGCAAGAAGCAAACACCAGGTTTATCTGCAAACGGGTTGCAAATTGCATGTATTGTTGAGTAGACAGTAAAAAAGGCTGTCTAAGGTATTACTGTGCACTACAGGTCGAGGGTTGCAGAAGATTTGCTTGATTTTTGGTATTAGTTTTGTGATAATGGTAGAGAATAGTGGAATCCCCATCATTAAGAAGCTCGATAAGAACAACTACCCTTCATGGAAGTTCCGTGTCACGAACTTCCTTATTGGAAAAGGCCTCTACAAGTTTGTTTTAGGTGAAGAAAAGAAGCCAGAGGTGAGTGATCCTCCAACTGCAGAAGAGACAAAGGCATAGAAGGAATGGAATGCAAAAGACAAGAAGGTCATGTATTGGCTATCTATAGTAATTGACAATAATATGCTGGGACATATTAGAAATGCAGAGAATTCATATGTAGCTTGGACCATACTTAAAAGTATGTTTTTCGTAAATACAAAGGCACGAAAGATTCAACTCAAGCAAGAGTTGAATACATTGAAGAAAGGGAAGATGTCTATCAATGAGTATGCACTGAAGGTAAGGAGCATTGCAGATGCACTCGCAGCGATTGATGCAATGCCTGATGATGATGATTTGGTGTCGTCTACCTTGGGTGGACTTAACAATGAAAAGGCTTGGAAGTCTTTTGTAACGTCCATATATATCAGAAAGCCATTTCCAAATTTCGATGAGTTCGTCTCCCTTATGATCACTGAAGAGATCAATATGCAGAGTGAGACATCTGAAAGAAGTGGTGAACAGGTCCAAACTTTCTACTCAAGTTCAAGAAGGGGACGTGGCAGGTTCTCTTCAAGAGGCCGTGGTATAGGATGTGGTAGTGACAACCAGCAAAACAGATTGAATCAGCAATTTGGCGATATGCAGGTTTCAGGAGGTCGTGGTAACTTTAGAGGTAGGGGGAGCTTTAGAGAAAGAGGTGGATAGTAGAACAGAGGTTCTAACAACTCTGGTATTGTGTGTCACTACTGTGGCAAAATAGGTCATATTGTAGCCCAATGTTATGCTAAGAAAGATGATATTCGCAATGGTAAGTTGCAGCAAGGAAACTATGCATCGTCTTCATGACAGATGAAGACAAAAATGAACGTCTTTTTGTTATGCAGCATATGCTGAATGCTGTTACAGGAAAGGGAACACATGATGATGTTTGGTATGTTGATTCAGGTGCATCCAATCATATGACCAACCATGTAGAATGGTTTGGAGAGATGCAGGATTTGCAAAATGCAGGTTATGTGAGATGGGTGATGATTCATGCCACCCAATTTCACACATTAGAAAAGTTTCCTTGTCCTTGCATGATAGTAAGACAAAGAATCTTTCAGATGTATTACATGTGCCATCTATTACAAAGAACTTGGTGTCAGTCAGTGAAATGGTAGAGCAAGGGCTGCAAGTCAGATTTAATGCAAAGGGCTGCTTTGTAGAAGACTTCAATGACAAGTGCAGGTTGGTAGCAAAGGGAAGTAGAGTTGGACATATATTTACTCTGGATGTTGGAATTCCTACTATGAATGCTGCTATATATGCTAAAGAATAAGGTGTTGTTGTAGATATTGAAATTTGGCACAAACGCATTGGACATGCAAATGTACAAAGACTGAAATTAATGCAGTCCAAAGGGCTACATTTAGAGTTGCAGAATTTCATAAGGTATGCGAAGCATGTCAGTTTGGTAAGCAGGCAATACAACCTTTTTCACATGACAGAGACGTAAGCAGAAATATCCTTGATGTACATACAGACATTTGGGGGCCTACACAAAATGTATATCTTGGAGGCAGTTCATACTTTGTCACATTCATTGATGATTGTTCTAGAAAGCTGTGGGTATATTTTATGAAGGAAAAGAGTGAAGCATTTGAGCACTTTAGAACTTTCAAGGCTGCAGTTGAAAGAGAAACGGGCTTGAAAGTAACGTGCTTGAGGTTAGATGGCGGGGGAGAGTACCTCTTGAATGAGTTCAGTGATTTTCTGAGGTTTCATGGGATAAAGAGACAGTTCACATGCAGATATACCCACAGCAGAATGGGGTTGCAGAAAGGAAAAATATGCATATTGTAGAAGTTGCACATGCCTTGATGGCTGAAAAGAATATGCCTAAGCATTTTTAGTTTGAGGCTATTCATACTGTTGTTTATATTATGAACAGAACTCCCACAAGTGCAGTTCATGGGATGACTCCTGAAGAATACTTTACTGGCAAGAAGCCTGATGTATCGCACTTGAAGGTATTTAGCTATGTTCCATACATTCATGTGCCAGATGAGCTACGGAAGAAGCTTGATCTAAAGGCAAAAAAATAGATGTTATAACCCTGTCATATGTAAGTTCAAAGTGAGCAAGGATGTCATCTTTGATGAAATGAGCAGTTGGTATGCATCTAGTGGTGATGCATTGGATGATGATGATCATCATGACACTCATGTGCAAGCTAAAAAGCAAGAGTCACGGACTCTTAGTGGACCAGAGACATCATCTGGTAGTCCTTGGTCTGGGAGACTAAGGAGTACCTCTACATCTTCAGGTGCATCTAGTAGCACTACAGGTAAAGACAAAGGAAAGAATAAAGTGTCAGATGGCATTGATGCAGTTCTTGATGGAGACTCCAGTGGCTCAAAGAGCTTGGATGATGAGCTTGGTATTCCTTCTATCAGGATACCAGGTGTGTACAGAGAGCTCATAGTAATGTAAAGGCTCCATTGAGTGATCCAGTGGTACGCAGATCTAGCAAGGTCAGATACCCTGTTAAAATATTTGGTTTTGAAGGTTATGCAGCTCACCATTATGCTTATATGATGAAACTAGTTGAGGATGTTGAGCCCACATGTTTTGAGGAGGCTGTTGGTCATGCTCATTGGGATGCAGCAATGGATGAGGAGATGGCTGCATTAGAGGCCAATAAGACTTGGGATCTAGTATCATTGTCGAAGGGCAAGAAAGCTATTGGATATAAGTGGGTTTATAAGATTAAGCACAATGCAGATGGTTCTATTAGTAGGTACAAAGCTAGGCTGGTTGCAAAAGACTATGCCCTTACATATGGCATAGGTTATGAAGAAACCTTCAGTCCAGTTGCTAGGATGGCAACTGTCAGATGTGTGATTGCTTTGGCAGCAGCCAAAGGTTGGAGGTTGCAGCAAATGGATGTGAAGAATGCCTTCTTGCATGGTGATTTGCAGGAAGAAGTGTATATGGATCAACCAGCAGGTTATGAAGATTTAGAGCATCCCACGTATGTGTGCAAGTTGAAGAAGGCGCTCTATGGACTCAAGCAAGTACCTAGAGCATGGTCTGACAAGATCTGAGAGTATCTTGTCAATATTGGCTTTTATGTTTCTGATGCCAATCACTCAGTTTATGTGAGAAAGAGAGATGCAGGTTTGGTCATCATAGTCATCTATGTGAATGACTTGATTATTATAGGTGATAGTGATAGTGGGATTGCTGAAGTCAAGGATTTTTTGAAGAAGAAGTTTGAGATGAAGGATTTAGGTGAGCTAAGGTACTTCCTTGGCATTGAGGTGATCAGATGTGATGATGGTATATGGCTGTCCCAAAGACAGTATGGCTTGGATATGTTGTCCAAGTATGGTATGACAGCATGCAAACCACTTTCAGTCCTGTTGGAGCAGAATGTAAAGTTGAGTGCTAATGTTGGGGATGAGATAGAAGACCCTACTATGTTCAGGAGGATAGTGGGGAGTTTGATCTACATGACCATTATAAGGCCAAACTTGAGCTACGCTATTGGTCGTGTGAGTCAGTTTATGCAAGTACCTAGAAAGCCACATTTGGATGCAGTCAGACGCATACTGAGATATGTGAAGTCCACATTACATTATGGACTTTTCTATGAGGCAAGTACAGATGTACAGGTGTTTGGATACACAGATGCAGGTTGGGCTGGTAGTATGTGTGATAGATGATCTACCAGCGGATATATGTTCTCTCTTGGTAGTGCAACAGTTACTTGGAGAAGTAAAAAGCAATCTACAGTTTCTTTGTCGAGTACAGAGGTTGAGTATAGAGGTGCTGTTGTTGCAGCATGTGAGGCATGGGTACAAAAGTTAATGGCTAATTTGGATGTGCAGGTGGAAGGTCCAGTTGTCATTTATTGTGACAACATGAGCAGTATACAATTGGCTAGAAAACTTGTGTTCCATGCCAGGACAAAACATATTGAGGTACACTACCACTTTGTGAGAGAGAAGGTACTAGTAGATGAGATTGACTTGGTGTATGTCAGCACACAGGATCAGATAGCTGACATCTTCATGAAGGCATTGGGTACAAAGAAGCTTCAAAAGTTTTGAAGCTTACTTGGAGTTGCAAAGATGCAGTTGAGCTAGAGGGGGAGTGTTGAGATGACAAGCTCAAAACATGCGGACATTGATGATGGACCGCCTGGTTAGATGGGTCCACACTTCTACACTTAACATGTCGGTGGTCATTATGACTCTCACATGGCCACTGAATCATTACTTATTATATTCACGTTGTTACACCTATTTACAACTGGCATAGTTATAGCGCCAGTCGACTAGTGTAGTCGGTTATGCATTGTTTGACTTAGTAGGCCACTTTTCTTTATGTTGTATCTTATCTATACTTTGTGTACATTGTAAAGAGTGTGGAAGAAGAAGAAGAAACCAGCAAGAAAACGTTTTGGCCTTCATCTCTCTTCTTTTCTCTTGAGTGAGCTTCTCCTTGTGCATTCTGTGTGTGTTCGGCGCAGCATCTTGAGCAAGTCCCCCCACCACTCGATTCTTGACTGTAATATTCCCGCATATGAATCTCCTCTTAAGTTAGATAATCGTAAATTTTTTAAAAAATTATCCCCTCCCTTCCCCAGCTGACGATCGTGCTGGAGGAGAGGGAGGGGAGGCACGATGACTGTGCACCATGTTGGAACTCATGGAAGGCTTGATGCTCATGCATCAGGCCGCGTGGAGGGAGGGAGGTACCTCTCCCTCTACCTATAAAAATCATGGCTATTTCAGGGAGAAGCGAGGGGCTGGACTAGAGGACGGGAGGTTGCGTAAGGCTGTTGGAGGTCGTCGTGAGAGAGGAGGGGTGCTGAGGCTATCATGGAGAGAGAGGGAGTAAAGAGGAGTCATGGAGGAGCGTAACGCTGCTGGCTGTGAGGGAGGTGATCAGCTGAGTAGTCGAAAGGCTGTTGGAGAGGAGGAATAGTGGAGGGAAGCTCTGCGTTAGGAGGGAGGTGAGAAGTACGCTAGCTGTCGCCGCCTGAAGCTGAGTGCACCGCCAGCATCTCCATTTGCCACCGTCTGAAGCCGAGGATATCGCCAGTCGCCAAATCGATGGCTTCCTCTCCCTCCACGTGGTTTCTAACAGCCACAGAAGCTTCCAAGAAGCTTCTTGGAAGATTCTAAGGGGGGGCCTCCCTAAGCCTCTTTCCTATTGCAAGCTCCATTAAAGTCCATTCTAACCCGGGTTCCTTAGAAAGCCCCCTTCCTATTGCCTTCCCAAGCGGGTTTTTATAACCCCACCCCCCGCGATTTAAGCACCTTCCCGTGGTCCATTTAAAACCCCCTTTTCCATGGTTTTTCACAAGCCCTTCCCACCAATCACCCACAAGGCCGGCCCTAGGATTTTAGGGAAGGAGAAGAAGAACTCTCAAGCCTCCATTTCCTCAAGGCCCGTTCACAAGAACCCTTTCGCAAACCCCCTCTTTTTCGAAATAAAGAAGGCCCAAGCCAAAAACCCTAAGGCCTTCCATAAGCCAAATTTCGTAAGCCGGTACTTCTATCAAGGATCCGTATTTCCAAGGGAATCTCCGCGTATGGATATCTCACTGAGCCCACAAGTCCAGGTTTTTACTAATTTTGATTCCACGCAAAAGCATTGCATTAATCACGATAACTTCATGGATTAGGAAGCACCTATGCATGCTTAAAATCACCTAGTCAAGTTAAATGCAATTGGAAATAAATCGACTATTCGAACAATGATTAGAATTAGTTCATGACATGAAATTGGGTCATTGGTATTTTCCATATAAAGAAATTGTCTATCCATTTAACGTCCTTAATAGTATGTTGCCTTGTCGTGCATGTCAAAGTGACGGCCTAGAACACCTATTGCCTATCATTATAAGGTTGAGATTATTAAAGTGCACCTTTGACTAGGCATGGAAATATTAATTGCACATCCCATTTTTAGACAAATCTTCATTGAATGATTCATTAGGGAAAGTCCTTGACCCCGTAGGAAATAGAAGAGCGCAGAAATGATTCTAGGAATTTGCGTGTGGCATGTGATTGTAAATTGGAATAGGTCAACTCTAGTTTTTTTTTGCATGAATTTCACTACGTTGTAGTTAGGAAAGGAGTGCATGTTGCACATTTGTCATATGAAAAATTTCATTCATCAAGAGTTGTATTTATGGAAAGGCTGCATGGTTTATTGAAGCATGAAATCTTAAAAGCTTAAAAAAAGAATTGTGGGCATGATTCTTCAATACAAGTCCTAGTAGGATCAATGGAAGTTATGCCGCAATTTAACATGCGTTTTGATCTTAAAAGTTAGGGTTATTGCGAATTTAGGGGTACGTAGAAGCAATGAATCACGCGTTTAGGTGAATTGTGAGATGTCACAACTAGCTTTATCCTTTAAAGATCAAGTTAACATCTCTAGGGATGGTTCGTCCTTGTCGCAAGACAAGTAGATCAAATTATCTAAATCGCCTAACCCGCAAGGGATTCGCATAGGATGGCTCAACCGATACGATAAATAACCCAAGTGATAACTAGGGTTTAGCACGTTAAGGACTTGACCTAGTTTCACGCACTTGTTACTAAGACGAACCCTTGAACCAAAGGTCCTACCCACATTCACGAAATATAGCGACAATTGGACGCTCATGCATAAAATGATCTAAGGTTTCTACCCTAAGGATCACTCATTCAAATGATGAAACTCGGATTGAGTTGGAATTCCTAGGACCGAACGTTGTCGACCTAGTGTAATTAGGAATGGGTTGGGTAAGAAGACACCCTAAACCCTGCTTCTCGTCTGGAGATAATTCTGTGACCAGAAAACGCCGTTCAATGGATGAAATGATCCCATGGAATAGATGCGACAGTTGTGCAATAAGTTGCAACGTCGCATAGACTTGTGGTTTGTTCACAAGAGAGTTTTGCCATTTTTTGGAATGAGGTTGGCAAGTTCTTGCGCAAGTTTAACTTGCAAGAGGATGAGTAGTCATCATGTTACATCACCTTTCTTGGGGAAAATTTGCCAAGTAAAGGGAAATTAGGTGTTTGCTTGGAAGAAAATGATCAATCAATAAATTGAAGCGACATGGTCGCCAGGATTTACTGTTAATAAAACCTAAGGTATTGGTTAAGTTGGGTTAATAGGGTATGGCCCTAACCCAAGGACAAAAGGGTGAACAAACAAACCCTTGGGGATCTTGCCAAGTCGCAATTGATCCCGAATCGAATGCTAGATGCATTCAGAGAGAAGGATTCACTCCTTAGCGATTGGCCAAATAAACGACCACTAGAATTGATTGCGCTTGTAACACTTTAGAAAGCACTTTTTGCATTGTTTGCTCAAAGAACTAAAGGATGAAATGATATCTAATGCTTCAGGTTGAAGGCATGAAGGGAGAGGCAGCTTCAGTTACCCCCGACTGCCTGCCTGACCCTAACCAAGGGGGTTGTTGACCGCGCCGGGAACGTGGACCGAACTCGCCGTGAGAGATCTCTCCGTTAAGCTCTACTTGGAGCAGGAGGACGCTTGGGTGCCAGGGGGGGCTCTGGCCGTAAATCCCTCGCCTTTCGGGTCCTGCACAAGAGGCTAACGTGACTCGGGATTGGATCTCGAGGCCCACATACTAGTTTACGGGTGGAAGCTTGGAATAGTAATCCCTGTGGATTATTGGATAGCCATGGGGCAGATTATGGACAAGCCTACGAGCGGAAACTCCTTGTATTTCAAAGATAAAATGATGAAATGTTAAATTTAAAAAAAAGAAAAAAAAAGAACTTGCTTGATATTGTTTTTCTATGTCACGTGATAAGATTACGTGAAGGAACCAGTGCTTAACAGGAGTAATTAAAGAAGCTGATTGTTATATGTCAAATTAATGTGTTAGATAATTACATAACTAAAACAAACCGAGGAAAGTGCGGAGGATGGACCATGGGTCCGTCCTACGGTTGGGTGGTCCCGGTTAGCCAGGAACTTTTCTCAAAAATCTCGAAGAACAGCGGGATGATCATCATCATCAAAACGAATAACGAGAGCGATGACCTAGAGTTACGTCTTACCCGATTTACGCTGTTTTAGGGGAACAGAATGGGACTATGCCTTATGGCAGAGAGGTTGAGCCTTGCATCCCTCTCGTTTCCCATTCTCCTTGAACCAAGTGCAGCGTGAATCCGCTTCAGACCTGGCATTTCTGCGTAAAGTAGTTGGCTCGAGTCTAATGCTAGTTGATGTTAGCTAATGACCAAATCAGGAAAACCCTAATTCAGGTCGATCCTAAGTGGGAACGGCCAGGATACTTCCGCTACGTGGCAGACGCGGGAAGACCTAGATCGCAAATCCCGTAACATTCCATGGGAATGCCGGGCGGAGCTTTCTAGACATCCTTTTCGATGGACTGCTAAGACGTGTCCTGGATGATTCTAGTGGACACGTTACAGTTGGTATCAGAGCGAACCAACAAAAGACTGGTTTTTAAGAAATTTTAATAAGAAAAAGTAAAGCAAATGTTACTGTCCCAAACATTTACTTACTTTCAATGCTGTCTTGCAGAATTATGAAGCATGGAACAGGTTCTTAGTGTTCCGAGTCATGTTTATGACCGCGATGCATTCCACGGATTATCGACAAAGGGATGAGATGATGAACATCCTAGACCGCATTTACAATCCATCGCCTGTGTACATGGAACGGAGATGGATGGGTGTTTCAGGGATCTATTATATAGTTGCCCATCGACCTGCGTACCTTCAAATTAACTTGAAGAGAACCAAGTGGATGGAGGATTTGAAGATCGTGAAGCTGTTCGTCTTTGTTGAGGCTCACGCAAACGTGACCCTATAGGTCGGAGGTCGAAGGGTTAACCAAAATAAGTATGTGTACTGGGAAGTGATTCAAAGAATCCCTGCCGATCGAATCAAGGTTTTGGGACGTCATGAGAAGAATGGATATCAAAGGAAAAGATACCCTAATCTTCCAATGAACTATCGATTCCTGAAAATCTATGACCCCAATCCGTACTACTACTCAGTTCCTCTGAATGCAACAACATCTTATTCTCCTCGAATTAATTTATTAACTTGTTCCATCGCCCCAAGAAATAATTGTACCTCGAAAGGGCTATGCTGATATGAATGGAATAAAACTTTTTTTAAATCAACGATTGTCTTGACTGTGAATATTGATAAAGAAGTAAAGTGATTTGGTCACTTGGCTAAAGGAATACGCGGACGTAGTTCCTGAAGAGTTAACAGAACTCCCGCTTCAAAGTGAAGTAGATCATGAGATCAAGCTAGTAATAGGAGCTGCGCCATTTGCGAAGAGACCCTATAGAATGTCTATACCGGAAGCAATTGAGCTGAAGGAACAACTCAAGCAACTGCTAGATCAGGGCTACATCTGTCCTAGCAATTCACCATGGGAAGCACCAGTACTGTTCCAGAAAAAGAAAGATGGAACACTTCGATTATGTATTGATTATAGAGGGTTGAATCAATCAACAGTTAAGAACAAATATCATATTCCTAGAATAGATGAGCTTCTTGATAAGTCTTCAGGGTGCCAAGATCTTCTCCAAGATTATCTTAGGTCTAGTTACTATCAGATAAGAATCAAGGAAGAAGATATCCCAAAGACGACCTTCGACACTAGATATGGACACTTTGAGTTCTAGTTATGTCATTAGGGCTTACGAATGCGCCTGCCACCCTCAATAGGTTAATGCAGGATATCTTTAGACCATATCTTGATAACTTCGTGCTTGTCTTCTTCGATGCCACTCTAGTCTATTCCAAACAGGAAGGAGATCATGAAGCCCAACTTTGGATTTTCCTTGAGACAATAAGGTCACACAAGCTGTATGCTAAGATGACGAAATGTGCATTCCTCAATCAGATTGGTTATCCGGGATTCATCATATCAGCAGAAGGAATCTCAGTGGAGCCGGCCTAAGTCAAAAATGTTCTAGGATGGCCAAATACCAACAACTGTCAAAGAAATACGCAGCTTTCTTGGATTGACAAGATGGTATAGAGTCTTCATCAAAAACTATGCTTTGATTGCAGCACCTTTGACAGACTTACTGAAGAAGCAAACATTGCATGGTCAACTGCCGAACAAACTAGCTTTGATAGGTTGAAGCAAAGTTTGGTATCAGCACCGATCCTAAAACTTCTAGACCACTGTAAGGAGTTTGAGGTAGTAATTGATACTAGCATGCTTGCTTTAGGATGTGTGCTCATGTAGGAAAGTCATCCTATAGCATAATCTTCAAGAAACTGAAGAGCCATGAGAAGAATTATGCTATCCATGATCTTGAACTTTTAGTTGTCAAGCTTTGGAGACACTACCTGCTGGGTAACAAGTTTACACTAGTGACTGATCATAAAAGTCTCAAGTGGAACTTTACCTAGAACAAGCTCAACAGGAGGCAATGTCAGTGGATTGGAGTGTTGGAGGAATATGACTTTGAAAGCAAGTACCGACCAGGGAAAGAGAATGTAGTTGCCGATGCACTTAGTCACAAGGCATTCCTAAATTTCCTAATCTTGTAGAATCCATCAACAGCCATATCTCTAGCTACAAAAGTATCTATGCCAAACAACCCCATACTTGAACTATCTAGAGAGGAAGCATGCCATGATTTGGCCTACCAAACAATGATAAAGGAAATATCTACCAAGGAGCAGAATCAGAAGTTGCAAGCTAAGTATCAGGAATTTTCCATTGATAATGGACTTGTCTACTACAGAACAAGGCTGTGTATACCAGCAAGCCAGTCACTTAAGTAGAAGATATTGTAGGAAGCTCACGATTTTCCTTTCACAGGACATCCTGGCTATGCTAAAACTCTTAATACAGTTATGAAGAGCTACCATTGGGATAGGCTCAAAGGTGACATTTTCAAATATGTCACTGAGTGTTGTCTTGCCAACGTATCAAAGCTGAACATGTCATGTTGTTAGAGAAACTGCAACCGCTTGACATTCCCCAAATGAAATGGGAATTTATCAGTGTGGATTCTTGTTGTAGGCCTACCCCAAGCCCTAGGAGGATACAACTCCATCATGGTTGTGGTTGACATGTTTACTAAGGTTGCACACCTTATTCCAGTAAAGACAAACTATAAAGCCTCAGACATTGCAAGGTTGTTTATTAAGGAGATATTCAAGCTACATGGGCTACCCAGAAGAATCATTAGTGGTCGTGACTCTCTCTTCACATCACACTTCTGGAGAGCTATCTTCGAAGCTATTGGGACTCAACTCTATTTTTGCACAGCCTACCATCCCCAAATTGATGGTCAAACGGAGCGAGTCAATCAAGTCATCGAGGATATGCTTAGGGCACATTGTTGTCGTGAGCCAAAAAGGTGGATTCAATACTTGCCTTTGGTTGAATTTGCCTACAATGCTTCTTACCAACAAAGTATTCAGATGACCCCTTTTCAAGCATTGTATGGTCATGACTATCTAAGTCCCCTAAACTTCTCAGATCCAACCTTGAGGGTTGAAGCTTCAAGGTAGATGTTGGAAAAGATGGATGACCAAATAAAGTCAAGAAGACAGGACATCCAAGCCGCCAAGGATAGAAAAAAGGCATACGCAGATTTGAAGTGTCAAGATAGAATATTTGAGAAGAAGACATGGTCTTCATTCACGTATGCCCAAAGAAGAGTTCTCTATCCTTAGGAGATTGCAAGAAGCTAAGTCCAAGGTATTGTGGACCATACAAGATCCTTAAGTGCCTAGGACCTATTGCTTATAGACTGCAACTCCCTGAAAACCTAAAGGTTCCTAATGTATTCCATATCAGCCTATTGAAGAAGTATGTACCTAATCCTAACCATGTACTTGATGACCAACAAGTTGCAATGCCTAGTCAAGGAATCCTTGAGCTACGACTGATGGGATCTTAGATGCTAGGGAGAAACAACTGAGATCTAGAACCTTGAGAGAATGCCTTGTCCAGTACAAAGACTATCCTGCGGAGGATGCCACTTGGATAGATGAAAGCACTCTCAACCATCAATATCCCAGTTTATCTCGAGATGAGGACATCTCGATTCTTCCAAGGGGGAGAGAATGTAATATTCCCGCATATGAATCTCCTCTTAAGTTAGATAATCACAATTTTTTAAAAAAATTATCCCCTCCCTTCCCCAGCCGACGGTCGTGCTGGAGGAGAGGGAGGGGAGGCACGATGACTGTGCACCATGTTGGAACTCATGGAAGGCTTGATGCTCATGCATCAGGCCGCGTGGAGGGAGGGAGGTACCTCTCCCTCTACCTATAAAAATCATGGCTATTTCAGGGAGAAGGGAGGGGCTGGACTAGAGGACGGGAGGCTGCGTATGGCTGTTGGAGGTCGTCATGAGAGAGGCGGGGTGCTGAAGCTATCATGGAGAGAGAGGGAGTAAAGAGGAGCCATGGAGGAGCGTAACACTATTGGCTGTGAGGGAGGTGATCAGCTGAGTAGTCGAAAGGCTGTTGGAGAGGAGGAATAGTGGAGGGAAGCTCTGCGTTAGGAGGGAGGTGAGAAGTACGCTAGCTGCCACCGCCTGAAGTTGAGTGCACCACCAGCATCCCCATTTGCCGCCGTCTGAAGCCGAGGATGTCGCCAGTCGCCAAATCGATGGCTTCCTCTCCCTCCACGTGGTTTCTAATAGCCACAGAAGCTTCCAAGAAGCTTCTTGGAAGATTCTAAGGGGGGGGCCTCCCTAAGCCTCTTTCCTATTGCAAGCTCCATTAAAGTCCATTCTAACCCGGGTTCCTTAGAAAGCCCCCTTCCTATTGCCTTCCCAAGCTGGTTTTTATAACCCCACCCCCTGGGATTTAAGCACCTTCCCGTGGTCCATTTAAAACCCCCTTTCCATGGTTTTCCACAAGCCCTTCCCACCAATCACCCACAACGCCGGCCCTAGGGTTTTAGGGAAGGAGAAGAAGAACTCTCAAGCCTCCATTTCCTCAAGGCCCGTTCACAAGAACCCTTTCGCGAACCCCCTCTTTTTCAAAATAAAGAAGGCCAAAGCCAAAAACCCTAAGGCCTTCCATAAGCCAAATTTCGTAAGCCGGTACTTTTGTCAAGGATCCGTACTTCCAAGGGAATCTCCGCGTATGGATATCTCACCGAGCCCACAAGTCCTGGTTTTTACTAATTTTGATTCCATGCAAAAGCATTGCATTAATCACGATAACTTCATGGATTAGGAAGCACCTATGCATGCTTAAAATCACCTAGTCAAGTTAAATGCAACTGGAAATAAATCAACTATTCGAACAATGATTAGAATTAGTTCATGACATGAAATTGGGTCATTGGTATTTTCCATATAAAGAAATTGTCTATCCATTTAATGTCCTTAATAGTATGTTGCCTTGTCGTGCATGTCAAAGTGACGGCCTAGAACACCTATTGCCTATCATTATAAGGTTGAGATTATTAAAGTGCACCTTTGACTAGGCATGGAAATATTAATTGCACGTCCCATTTTTAGACAAATCTTCATTGAATGATTCATTAGGGAAAGTCCTTAACCCCGTAGGAAATAGAAGAGCGCGGAAATGATTCTAGGAATTTGCGTGTGGCAAGTGATTGTAAATTGGAATAGGTCAACTCTAGTTTTTTTTGGCATGAATTTCAGTACGTTGTAGTCAGGAAAGGAGTGCATGTTGCACATTTGTCATATGAAAAATTTCATTCATCAAGAGTTGTATTTAGGGAAAGGATGCATGGTTTATTGAAGCATGAGATCTTAAAAGCTTAGAAAAAGAATTGTGGGCATGATTCTTCAATACAAGTCCTAGTAGGATCAATGGAAGTTATGCCACAATTTAACATGCGTTTTGATCTTAAAAGTTAGGGTTATTGCGAATTTAGGGGTACGTAGAAGCAATGAATCACGCGTTTAGGTGAATTGTGAGATGTCACAACTAGCTTTCTCCTTTAAAGGTCAAGTTAACATCTCTAGGGATGGTTCATCCTTGTCGCAAGACAAGTAGATCGAATTATCTAAATCGCCTAACCCGCAAGGGATTCGCATAGGATGGCTCAACCGATACGATAAATAACCCAAGTGCTAACTAGGGTTTAGCACGTTAAGGACTTGACCTAGTTTCACGCACTTGTTACCAAGACGAACCCTTGAACCAAAGGTCCTACCCACATTCACGGAATGTAGGGACAATTGGACGCTCATGCATAAAACGATCTAAGGTTTCTACCCTAAGGATCACTCATTCAAATGATGAAAATCGGATTGAGTTGGAATTCCTAGGACCGAACGTTGTCGACCTAGTGTAATTAGGAATGGGTTGGGTAAGAAGACACCCTAAACCCTGCTTCTCGTCTGGAGATAATTCTGTGGCCAGAAAACGCCGTTCAATGGATGAAATGATCCCATGGAATAGATGCGACACTTGTGCAATAAGTTGCAACGTCGCATAGACGTGGTTTGTTCACAAGAGAGTTTTGTCATTTCTTGGAATGAGGTTGGAAAGTTCTTGCGCAAGTTTAACTTGCAAGAGGATGAGTATTCATCATGTTACATCACCTTTCTTGGGGAAAAATTGCCAAGTAAAGGGAAATTAGGTATTTGCTTGGAAGAAAATGATCAATCAATAAATTGAAGCGACATGGTCGCCAAGATTTACTGTTAATAAAACCTAAGGTATTGGTTAAGTTGGGTTAACAGGGTATGGCCCTAACCCAAGGACAAAAGGGTGAACAAACAAACCCTTGGGGATCTTGCCAAGTCGCAATTGATCCCGGATCGAATGCTTGATGCATTCGGAGAGAAGGATTCACTCCTTAGCAATTGGCCAAATAAACGACCACTAGAATTGATTGTGCTTGTAACAGTTTAGAAAGCACTTTTTGCATTGTTTGCTCAAATAACTAAAGGATGAAATGATATCTAATGCTTCAGGTTGAAGGCCTGAAGGGAGAGGCAGCTTCAGTTACCCCCGACTGCCTGCCTGACCCTAACCAAGGGGGTTGTTGACCGCGCCGGGAACGTGGACCGAACCCGTCGCGAGAGGTCTCTCCGTTAAGCTCTACTTGGAGCAAGAGGACGCTTGGGTGCCAGGGGGGCTCTGGCCATAAATCCCTCACCTTTCGGGTCCTGCACAAGAGGCTAACGTGACTTGGGATTGGATCTCGAGGCCCGCATACTAGTTTACGGGCGGAAGTTGGAATAGTAATCTCTGTGGATTACTGGATAGCCCTGGGGCAAATTATGGACAAGCCTACGGGCGAAAACTCCTTGTATTTCAAAGATAAAATGATGAAATGTTAAATTTTTAAAAAAAGAAAAAAAAAGAACTTGCTTGATATTGTTTTTCTATGTCACGTGATAAGATTACGTGAAGGAACAAGTGCTTAACAGGAGTAATTAAAGAAGCTAATTGTTATATGTCAAATTAATGTGTTAGATAATTACATAACTAAAACAAACCGAGGAAAGTGCGGAGGATGGGCCATGGGTCCGTCCTACGGTTGGGTGGTCCCGGTTAGCCAGGAACTTTTCTCAAAAATCTCGAAGAACAGCGGGATGATCATCATCATCAAAACAAATAACGAGAGCGATGACCTAGAGTTACGTCTTACCCGATTTACGCTGTTTTAGGGGAACGGAATGGGACTATGCCTTATGGCAGAGAGGTTGAGCCTTGCATCCCTCTCGTTTCCCATTCTCCTTGAACCAAGTGCAGCGTGAATCCGCTTCGGACCTGGCGTTTCTGCGTAAAGTAGTTGGCTCGAGTCTGACGCTAGTTGTTGTTAGCTAATGACCAAATCAGGAAAACCCTAATTCAGGTCGATCCTAAGTGGGAACGGCCAAGATACTTCCGCTACGTGGCAGACGCGGGAAGACCTAGATCGCAAATCTCGTAACATTCCATGGGAATGCCGGGCGGAGCTTTCTAGACATTCTTTCCGATGGACTGCTAAGACGTGTCTTGGATGATTCTAGTGGACATGTTACATTGACACTAAACCATGGAAGCATGCTAGCTTGGTTAGGTAGCAAAGCATGTGCTTCAAGAGGATTGTGTCCATAGGGTTTCCCTCAAATGGGGTTGGGCATATAAAGGTGGTGGATGGATTTATGTACAACTTCTGATAGTGTTGTTGTTGGGCTGAAGTGCATGCCATCAAAACATTTAAGGACAAGGGGCTTTGTGTAACTTCTTCCAGAAGAAGTGGTCGTGGGACCACTGTCGTGGAAGTGGTCCCACGATCACTTCTTCCAGAAGAAGCGGTCGTGGGATTGCTCTACACTTGCCTTGTCCATATTGAAATACAAAGGTTGGTGCTTGCTTTAACGACTTCACACATTCACTTCTAACCAATTGGAGTAGATCACTTAAGTTTTCTTCCTTCATGGAGCTCTAGATGGCAATGACAAAGAATGTAGATGTTTCCTTCAAAAAGCTTGCAAGCCCTTGCTAGAAAATCATCCAATACTACCCAATTCTAGGGGCTTCACTGATAATGATTCCTTCTACTTTGGTTGCCTATGTAGAAGCACCCCATTCATATAAAACATAAAAAAATGTTGGGTTATGGGAGGTAGCTATACATGCGCATGTGGAAGGGTGAGCACCCATGTATTGGCATAACAAAAAAGAGCACTACATTACAATCAAATATTGTACAAGTTTATGTAAATTTGTTATCTTTGCTTTTAGATTCCTTCCATCTTCAACAAAGCAATACAAACATGCAATTTGTCTTTTGGAATTAAGCACTACTAATGCGAGGTCACCACATCCTACATTGCAATCTAAAATAGTGTCCCCTTCTTTTGTGTATATTTGCAAGAACGAGCTCCAAAAATCCTTGCCAAGTTGCATGCCACATATAGTATGTGGTATTCATATAAGGGATTAGGAATCTACTAAATGTCTACAAAACATCTTTGCAATAATTTAACAACATTGGATCTCATACTTACCTCTCAGTGGGGATCCTAATGTATCTCACACCCACTCATTCACAATAATGTTGTCTATTGTGAACTTTGGAGGGATGATTCCATTGTAAGTGACATCTAAACACATATGCACTAGGATATGTATCACATGTACGTGAATTTAAAGCATGAAATCCTAATTTTAGCAATTGCACTCATTGAATGAAGCCATCAATAATTACACATAAACAATATCCAACATTACCATATCATGACTTTAAAACTCTCACCTCTCTATCTCCAATGACACTGTCATGCATCTCACAATGAACAACCTGTGCCATGCATAAAACCCAACATTTCTATTGCGACTCCATCCGTTGGGTGTCCATTCTCCACAACTTGCTCGACAAGCTCTACCATAGAGTGTGTTGTGGCAAGGAAAAGTAACATCCCTATGTCCTTGAGCACATGATCAACCAGATGCATGGCATCAATTGAATCTCCTTTAGTATATGGGAGTTCGATGACAGAATTCCATCTCTCAATCCATGCATGACACTATCTTTAGGAAGATGAACAACCATGATATCTCATGTTGTGTTTGTGGTTTCTTCGTCAACCATGACCATCTTATGTTGGTTGACCTCCTCCAAGGCCTTTAGCAATTGGGGGAATGCCTCACTTTTTTGATCATTTCATAATGCAATTCCTATCTCGAATGGGTTGCATAGAATTGTATACCACTCCACCTTCCCCGTCATAGTAGCATGGGTAAGAGCAACTTACATGGGGTCTTCCATGTAGCTTTTAGTGTGGACATCTACACATTGACTTCTCAATTAGTAACATATTCTTCTTACTAAATGTTACTATAGATAATATTCTTGATACACATTTTCTTGCTTGTGTGTGTGATTGGTACATCTTGCACCATTGTAGCTTCATGGGAGATAATGTCTTGCTAGGGGACTTTCACGTGACTTTCAGTATAGCCCTCTGCACGATGACCTCACAATTAGCAACATATTCTTCCTTCAAAATGTTACTGTAGATAGTATTCATGAGGCACGTTAATTCACCAATGTCTTTGGCTAATACATCCTCTATTGTTATAGATTTATAATAAAAAATTGTGTCCCCCTCTACAAAAAGATAGACCATTCTTATTGACATTGTATTGTGGGGAAAAAAACCACAAGTCACACTTGTTTATTGGTAGTTGCCATGTCCCTACATAGGGATACACATCATTATTAGTATCATATAATGATAGAATATTTAAAAGCTATGATGTCATCCAATCATGGCATGTGTGAAATTCATGAGCTTTGTTTCTTTACCTATTTGCACATGAGCCAAGTCTATTGTAACCTCAAATCCAAGACCTTCAGTTCTTCCACCCTCTGCATAGTTAATCATATTCTTATTGTTACTTTGGTGATGAAGAAGATTTATGTGCCTTCACATCATGAGTCTTGTTCATAAGCAAGATTACCATCTTGGTGCTTTGTAATACATGTGCCAATTTAATGCGATGCTATGTCCTTGGTTATTGCCTCACCGCTTCTCATAAATCACTATCATACATCTCTCTATAATGGTGTGTAAGATAAGACTCTCCACCGCAAGATCTTGAAGAACTTGCTCTATCCTTCTATCCATGCCAATGACATGGACCTCCCCTCGGTGGTGCCTTTCACTACAAATCAAATCCATTGAAAATATGTAAAGGGATGGAAAAATATAGATCCTTTAGAACAATATGGATGAACATGTTATAAACGACAGACTTGCAAGTTTCAGTTGTCTTATATCCATTGCTTGAGTGCATTGTTTGTTGGATAATTAGAATTGCGATATGCACTTTAGTGGTATCAATCAAGGGGAATACATGGTTTGATGATCATGGTTCATATTCAATGAGATATTTTTACTACATGGATACAAGAGATATCTTGGATATAGTACTTCAAAACATAAAATCTTCTGGGGGTGGAGAAACCAAATTAATTGGTGATGAGGACCGACCTCTATTTGGTCTTTCCTTCACAATATTAGGTGTACATTTGCTCTTCTATTTTCTTTTTTCGACAAACATACTACTAATATCAGTTTCCTATAAACCCATCATAGTCTCTTTATTAGGAGATAAAAAAGTGCAATATACACTTAAGAATGCAACTCATTTACTTAGTATGCCTTTGAAACCTCTTGTCTCTTGTCTTTATTTTTTCCTTGAGTATCTTTGGTACAAACCTTTCTCGTTCGAGGGGTATTCATGATGCCATGAGGCATATTCCACGATGGATTTTGTAAAACTATTTATTTGTCATGGTGGATTTCGTAAAACTATATTTATTTGCCGGGGCTCGTACACAAGGTGAATTCCGTGTGTGAGAAGTTGAAAGGGACGCCTGTCCTTTTCGGGCATCATATTAGTTTAATGTGTACGTGGGTGATTCCATAGCAGGTGATTCTACAAAATACATATTTAAATTAATGGACATTTATGAGTTTAGAGTGCACTCATATTAAAATAAGGTTAGGATAGATTTCCAACCTTTTTAATTATTTTTTAGCTAAAGACTACTAGGTATTCACTTTTGTGGGTTTCATCTTATTATTTTCTAACAATTATGAATGCTTCAGTTGATGTGTAGAGCAAACAACAGTGGCGTTGGGAAGTACGGGTGATTATGTGTATTCAGATTACCTACAAAAATTATTTGTTTTGATGAGCCTACGCCTTATCATTAAATGCATTGCGCCAATATTTATTTAGGCGCTTATTTATTAAAGCACTTGACAAACATTTATTATTTTGTATGTGCATAGGTGCTCGGTTTAAACATTCCATTATAGGACATTGTATTTGGGCACAATCGGACTTTTTGGACACCCGAATGCTTTATTCTTTATTTGGGCAAAAGCAAACACAAAGGCCAAAAGCATGCTAATTGTAAATTGGGCTATTTTTTAGCTTGGAGATTAATAAATTTGTAAATACATGCATTGTGGGTGGAGCAATATTCACACAAGGCATGGGGGGAGATTGTAGCCAATTTGTCTTTTTGTCTCATGTCGTGCAAACCTCTCTTCTTGCTTTTATGAGCTTTTGTAGAGTTCTTTGTTTTGGGGACTTTTCGACATTCATTACGTGCGCATACAACATCTAATTTGCGCACCAGTGGTATCAGAGCAAAGCTGAGATCAAGGACTTCCAATCGCTTACCATCTCGCACAAAGGCAAAGATCCTAGAACGAACGGGCTTTACAAACTGTTCGTGACAAACCATCGATACTAGCATGTTCCTGTTGGTGAAGAACCCCCTACTATACTTTTAGATCGCGAAGGACCACTCCCAAGAGGTGGAGAACCACTTCTCAAGCTCCTCTGATAAGGCATTTTCTTCTCAGAGAAACAGATAAGAAAATTTTATTAAGTTTAAGCTTCTAAGCTTAAAAATCTTAAGAAAGAACTTGAGCTTCCAAATTTCAACGACAAGCGGTGGAAGGATGAGCTACAGGAGGGCGACGATTCGGTTCACTACATGCTATTGTCCTATTTGATTAGATAAAAAACAGTAAGCTTTTAAAAAGCTTAAGGTTATTAAGCTTATTAAAGCCTAAAATGTGCAATCTTAAATCTCCTTCCTAGCAGGTGTTTACAATGAGCTCTTCCCGAAATAGTTCCAAAAACTTCAGCAAGCCTCTGTTCCTACCTGTACTTTGGCAGAGTTGAATTTCTAGTAAGCAGACTGTCATATGCAGTCTATTTTTTTCGCTTCGAAGAAGACCATCATCGATTGTTATACCCACAAAAGAAGCAAGATCATAAAAGCTATATTTAAAAAAGACAAGCCTTGTAAACCCAAATTTGAGCTACGCTCATCATCCTAACGAGATTTCGAGTGTGAGGTTGTTTGAGATTTTGCAAGATGTCCGATCAAAATAGGGAAGATTCTATGGGTGAAGGTGATTTGTCAGAACCTACCATGGAGTAAAAATTGGACCTAATCATGATGCAACTTCAAGAAAAGCAAAGAGCACGTCAAAATTTGCAAGCACAACTGGCTACACTTCAATGATCCACTGTCGATCAAGACGGAGTGCAACCTGAAGATGTTATTCGATGTATGATTGATGCAACACTAGATGCACAATCTCTAAGGAAAGAAGCTAAGATAAATAAAAGAAATTTCAAATTCCATACTTTTAATGGGCAACGTGACGAAAAAACTATTCTCACTTTTATCAATCAGTTTGATGATTATTTCCATGAAGAGCAATATGCTAAAAAAGATAAACTTAAATGTGTCACTAACCATTAGCAGAGAGAGCATCATTATGGTAGACTATCGTCCGCAAGAGTATTGATTGTCCCTCTACTTGGGAGGCCTTTCAAAAGAAATTTTTGCAAAATTTTCTTCCACTTCAATTCCATGAAAAAGCTATCAAATAGTGGGATCTTCTGCAATAAAAAGATCGTGAATCCATACTACAATACACTGAGTGTTTTTGGAGTGCTTTACTACAACTTTGAATGCTTGAAGATGTTCTTGAGGCGATCCACAAGTTCAAGTATATGTCCAGTTTGCTTGGTCACTTCTATGCAGAAGTGAACATGTTCAAGCCAAAGACTTTGGAGGATGCAATTTCTTTAGTGCATGATGCTGAAGACAAATTTCATGGATGAGAAAAGTGACCACAACAATTTCCAAGTAATGGTAACTTTGGTACAAAGCAATTCAATTCTAACTTCCAAAGATTTAATTAGAATCGATTTGTTTCTTCTTCTTTCCGTAAATCCTGGACTTGACCCCTTACTTTACCATCAAACACAAGTTCAAACTCTAAGCATTCTCTCTAGCCAAATTCCAACATACCCAAATTTTCAGCCATTATCAATAATGTTTCCAAAGCAAAGCCTATAGTTTTCTACAAGTGTCAACAACTTGGAAACATAGCAGTGAATTGTCAATCTGAGAAGCAAGCTGTCCAAATCAATTATTTGGGAGTGAATGAAGACAAAGAACATGAAGATATGCCAAACTTCACTGAAGATGATGATGATATCAGTAATGCTTCAGATATTTTACTAGGTGTGCCAAATCCTTATTCATTATTGTAACGTGTCCGCTAGTATCATCCACGACACGTCTTAGCAGTCCATCGGAAAGGATGTCTAGAAGCTCCACCCGGCACTCCCGTAGAATGTTACGGGAATTGCGATCTAGGTCTTTCCATGTCTGCCACGTAGCGGAAGTATCCTGGCCGTTCCCACCTAGGATCGATCGGAATTAGGGTTTTCCTGACTGGTCAATAACTAAGAGCAACTAGCATCGGACTCAAGCGAACTACTTTACGCAGAAACGCCAGGTCTGAAGTGGATTCACGTTGCACTTGGTTCAAGGAGAATGGGAAACGAGAGGGATGCAAAGCTCAACCTCTCTGCCATAAGGCATAGTCCCATTCCGTTCCCCTAAAACAGCGTAAATGGGTTAAGACATAACTCTAGGTCATCGCTTTCATTATTCGTTTTCTTTTACGATCATCCCATTGTTCTTTGAGAAAAGTTCCCGGCTAACCGGGACCACCCAACCGTAGGACGGACCTATGGCCCATCCTCCGCACTTTCCTCAGTTTGTTTTAGTTATGTAATTATCTAACACATTAATTTGACATGTAACAACTAGCTTCTTTAATTAATCCATTAAACACTGGTTCATTCACATAATCTTATCATGTGACATAGAAAAACAATATCAAACAAGTTCTTTATTAACATATCATCATTGTTATCTTTGAAATACAAGGAGTTCTGCCCGTAGGCTTGTCCATAATCTGCCTGAAGGCTATCCAGTAATCCACAGTGATCACTATTCCAAGCTTCTACCCGTAGACTAGTATGCGGGCCTCGAGATCCAATCCCGAGTCATGTTAGCCTCTTGTGCAGGACCCGGAAGGCGAGAGATTTACGGCCAGATCCCCCCTGGCACCCAAGCGTCCTCCTGCTCCAAGTAGAGCTCAACGGAGAGACCCTTTTGAGTGTATCAGCACTCGTTGCAAGAGACCTTGGAGCAAGTTCGGTCCACGTTCCCGGCGCGGTCAACAACCCCCTTGGTTAGGGTCAGGCAGGCAGTCGGGGGTAACTGAAACTGCCTCTCTCTTCAGGCCTTCATCCTGAAGTATAGGTATTCATTTAATTTGTAATCCATAAATCAAACAGTGCTCTAAAATCTCTAGCAAGCACAAACATTTCCATTAATCGACCGTGTTGTTTGGCAAACTGCTAAGAATTTATTCTTTCCTTTTGAGTGTATCAACACTCGTTCCAAGGTCTCTTGCAACTTGGCAAGATCCTTTATATTCTGGGTTAGGGCGTATCTTATTAACCCAACTTGGTCAACCCTAAAGTTCATTAGATACTTTAGTTTCCGGTTTATAACTTCTCTTATTTAGAAGGATATCCAAGAATACATCCTTTTGCAAGATAATTTGCATAAGGATCTGCCATCCTTATTAAGGGTATTTGCCCTTTCTCCTTGTGAATAAATCACAAGACTAAATGACTTCGTACTTGCTGCGCAAGTCCTGCGATGAAATAATCCGTTTTAGATTCTTAAAGCTGACGTATGTCAGACCTAGGGTCTCTTTTTAAGAATCTCAGGGACAACCCTAGTTCTTTTACCTTCACGAAATTAATTGACCCTACAATCAGGGAAGGTAGTCAAGTGCTTAAGGTATAAACGTTTCTTTGGTCTTTAAATCATTCCCAAGCCATATTTTGCAGCATGGTATTTCTAAATTTAGATTGATTTGGTTATCTTTTGGAAGGAAATATTGATCACCTCGGCACGATTTGTTATCCTTATGACAATTGATTTTTTCTTTTCCAGTCCTAACTTTATTACTTTGTGGTAGGTAAATTCAATTTAATCTTCATTTTTCCTTGCAAACGAAACTTATGCCAATTAACATTCTTCTCCTTGCCAAGATATGCAATTAGCAATGATAACTTCCTAGTAATTTGAGCAACGTAAAAAAAACCTTTCATGAGTTTCATCATGACTCGTTGCAAAAAAGAATAGGGTTAATGGTGCAAGATGCAGCTTTTATACCTTCAGGAATTTAACTCCAATATACTACTATAGTAAGTAGATAATCTTGTTTGTAATTCGTTATAAATGCATGATGCTATTCGAAAGAAACTACGTTCTATACATTATCATTTGTTCAATTAAACTAAACTCCTTCATTGTAAATAACTCGAAAAAAAAAAATCCTATCCTTAACAAATTTATCTTTACTTGATTTGACTTAAAACCCGATATAAAACCAAGAAGGAAAAACCTGGTTTTGGGGTGAGATATCCACATGTATACCGGGAGACAACCCTCCCACAGCTACTCCTTGGACTTTCTTAGGTGGCATCACAGTTCGATCGTGAAGGCAGCTTTTACTCTTTCTTCCGGATTTCCACCGTCTCTCTTTCGAGGCAAGAAGTCGATCAAAAAGTTGACCCCCGGAAGGGATAATAAGACATCTAAAATCCTAGCTTCTTTGGAGAGAAAAAGGTTTGTAAGCTTAAGGGATAAAGGATCTATAGGATATAATCACGGTGGAAAGATTATGTGTGAGCGTGGCTTCACAAACATCTATGAAAGCACTTGGGATATCTTTGGCAATGGAATGGAAGGATTTGGGAGTTATTCAAACCCAAAGGAGAAATTGAAAAATAACACAAGGGTTTATAGTTGGGGAAAAAGGTGTGTACGGGGTTTAGAAAGGGCTTAGGAGTGTACAAAAGAAAAAGAACATATGAGGGTAAAACACGGGGTCAAACACAAGATGGGACTTATGGCTTTAGGCATGGGGATTAAGGGTTTTTCTCCTCCTAGAGTAAGGTGAATTTTTAAGGGACTTGGCTTTAATGCACCCCGGAAAAGGGTTAATCGTACCCCAGAAAAGTCTTAAGTCTACCCCCGGAAAAAGGGGTTAATGCACCACAGGAAAAGGGGCTTGGGGTTTAAAAATCCGGGGGAGGGGAAATGAAAATTCATAGAAAGGGATATGAGGGGGTGAATGGGAGCTTGATTAGCCCCCCCTTAGGAAGCTTCCACTTCCTTTATCACATGGCAGGAGGGGGGGGGGGGGGACTGCATGACAGCGAACGATGTGATGGCGGCCAGGGCGGACTGTAGCAACAGCTCTTCGACAGCACTAACGGCTTCTCCCTCTACTTTTTGCAGTGGCAGATCCTCCTCATCAATCCCTCCTCCTCTCGGTCAATGGCAGCGATAGCAGGGACTTGGTTCGTTTCCCTAGCCAGTAGTGCACAACGGCCCCCCTACCTCAACTCTTTCCCTCATTTAAATAAGGGGAGGGGAGGGAATCCTCCTCCCCTTGCCTATCAATATGCATGGAGAGGGCCCTGAGCAAGCTCCATCGAGGAGCTTGCTGGCCCCCCCCCCTCTATCACCTAACGGATTGCGGCGTCACGGCTCAGATCATGCGCCGCCATGAAAGGTGAATTTTTTTTTTCTTCTACTATTTCAATATATTACATTCTCTCCCCCTTAGAAGAATTGAGATGTCCTCATCTCGAGATAAACTAGGGATATTGATGGTTGAGAGTGCCTTCATCTACCCAGGTGGCATCCTCTTCGAAATAATCTTTCCATTGGATGAGGAATTCTCTCAAGGTTCTAGATCTTAACTGTCTCTCCCTAACATCTAAGTTCCTATCCGGCCTTAGTTCAAGGACTCCTTGACTAGGCATTACAATTTGTTGGTCATCAAGTACATGGTTAGGGTTGGGTATATATTTTTTCAATAGGCTGATATGGAATACATTGTGAACCTTTAGGTTCTCAGGGAGTTGCAATCTAGAAGCATTGGGTCCTAGGCATTTGAGGATTTTGTACGGCCCACAATACCTTGGACTTAGCTTCTTGCAATCTCCTAGGGATAGAGAACTCTTTTTAGGGCGTATGCGAATGAAGACCATGTCTGCTTCTTCGAAGACTCTTTCTTTACGCTTCAAATCTGCATATGCCTTTTGTCTATCCTTGGCTACTTGTATGTCTTGTCTTATACACTTTATTTGATCATCCATGTCTTCCAACATCTGTCTTGATGCCTCAACCCTTCGGGTTGGATCAGAAAAGTTTAGGGGACTTCAACAATCATGACCATACAATGCCTGGAAAGGGATCATTTGAATGCTTTGTTGGTAAGAAGCATTGTAGGCAAACTCTACCAAAGGCAAGTATTGAATCCACTTCTTGGGTTCTCGAGAGCAGTATGCCCTAAGCATATCCTCGATGACTTGATTTACTTGCTCTGTTTGGCCATCCGTTTGGGGATGGTAGGCGGTGCTAAAACAGAGTTGAGTCCCAATAGCTTCAAAGATAGCTCTCCAGAAGTGTGATGTGAAGAGAGAATCTCGATCACTAATGATTCTTCTGGGTAAACCATGTAGCTTGAATATCTCTTTGATAAACAATCTTGCAATGTCGAAGGCTTTATAGTTTGTCTTTACTAGAATCAGGTGTGCAACCTTGGTAAGCATGTCAACCAACCATAATGGAATTGTATCCTCCTTGGACTTGGGGTAAGCCTACAACAAAATCCATACTGATGAATTCCCATTTCATTTGGGGAATGTCAAGTGGTTGCAGTTTCCCTGCCATCATGACATGTTCGGCTTTGATATGTTGGCAAACCAAACACTCAGTGACATATTTGAGAATGTCACCTTTGAGCCTCTCCCAATGGTAGCTTTTCCTAACTGCATTAAGAGTCTTAGCATAGCCAGGATGTCCTGCAAAAGGGGAATCATGAGCTTCCCATATTATCTTCTGCTTAAGTGACTGGCTTGCTGGTATACACAGCCTTGTTCTGTAGTAGACAAGTCCATTATCAATGGAAAATTCCTGATACTTAGCTTGCAACTTTTGATTATGCTCCTTGATAGATACTTTCTTTAGCATTGTTTGGTAGGCCAAATCATGGCACGCTTCCTCTCTAGCTAGTTCAAGTATAGGGTTGTTTGGCATAGATACTTTTGTAGCCAAAGATCTGGCCGTTGATGGATTCTGCAAGATTAGGGAATTTAGGAATGCCTTGCAACTGAGAGCATCGGCAACTACATTCTCTTTCCCTGGTCGGTACTTGATTTCAAAATAATATTCCTCCAACACTTCAATCCACCGACGTTACCTCATGTTGAGCTCGTTCTGGGTAAAAATCCATTTGAGACTCTTATGATCAATTACTAGAGTAAACTTGTTACCCAACAGGTAGTGTCTCCAAAGCTTTAGAGCATGGATGACAGCTAGTAATTCCAGATCATGCGTGGCATAATTCTTTTCATGGCTCTTCAATTTCCTTGAAGAGTATGCTACTGGATGACCTTCCTGCATAAGTACACACCCCAAGGCAAGAATGCTAGTATCTGTTACTACCTCGAACTCTTTATTGAGGTTTGGAAGTTTTAGAATAGGTGCTGATACCAAACTTTGCTTCAATCTGTCGAAGTTATTTTGTTCGGAAGTTGACCATGTAATGGAAGTCTGCTTCTTTAGTAAATTCGTCAGAGGTGCTGCAATCAAAGCATAGTTTTTTATGAAGACCCTATAGCATCCTGTCAATCCAAGAAAGCTGCGTATTTCTTTGACAGATACTGGTGTTGGCCACTCAAGCACATCTCTGACCTTGGCTGGGTCTACTGATATTCCTTCTGATGATATTATGAATCCCAGATATTCAATCTGACGCTTGAAGAATGCACACTTCTTCATTTTTGCATACAGCTTATGTGACCTCATTGTCTCAAGGACAATCCGAAGTTGAGGTTCATGATCTTCTTCCTGTTTAGAATAGACTAAAGTGTCATCGAAGAAGACAAGCACAAAATCATCAAGATATGGCCTAAAACATGTCCTACATTAATCTATTGAAGGTAGCAGGTGCATTTGTAAGCCCGAATGACATAACCAGGAACTCAAAGTGCCCATATCCTGTATTGAAGGCCGTCTTTGGGATATCTTCTTCCTTGATCCTTATCTGATAGTAACCTGACCTGAGATCAAGCTTGGAGAAGATCTTTGCATCCTGAAGACGATCAAGAAGCTCATCTATTCTAGGAATAAGATACTTATTCTTGACTGTTGATTGATTCAACCCTCGGTAATTAATACATAGTCGAAGTGTCCCATCTTTCTTTTTCTAGAATAGTACTGGAGCTCCCCATGGTAAATTGCTAGGCCAGATGTAGCCCTGATCTAATAGTTATTTGAGTTGTTCCTTCAGCTCAATTTCTTCTGGTATGGACATTCTATAGGTCTCTTTGCAATTGCTGCAGCTCCAGCACTAACCTAATCTCATGATCTACTTCTCTTTGAGACGGAAGTTCATTCAATTCTTCAGGGAATACGTCAGCGTATTCCTTTAGCCAAGAAGGTCCTTCATGAGACTCTTGCTTTTGATCTAACTTGTTAAGTTTGATCAGGTAAACGGGTAATCCTTTTCTGACTCCTTTTATGATCCGAGATACTTTGGCCAATTGGATTCTTGGCACTCCTACCTCACCTTGAGTTGTGACAAATTCCCTTTCAGAGTTTGGAAAAGAAACTTGACCCTTTTCACAGTGAATGTGGGCATCATTGGGCTTAAGCCAATCCATTCCGAGTAGACACTCATGGATACCTAAATTCATGACTCTAAATTTGACTGAAGTCTTCTTTCCTCCTAGAAAGAATTCCACCTTAGCAGTTTGGCTGGTACAAGTTACCTCACGACCATTTGCCAATTCCACAAGCATGGTAGGTGCTTCTACTGTGGCTATTCCTAATCTTTTTGCACATGCTGGTGAGATAAAGGAATGTGTACTGCCACAATCAATCAAGGTTTTGAAACCTTTACCTTGATAGTCCGACAGTGTCTAAATCACTAAGAACTGGCGATTTGGCCCTTTCTTGTGTAAAGCGGCATGGACTGTCGCTCTTTCGAATTCTGCTTCCATAGTCGGATCTTCCTCTTCTTCTTCTTCGCATCTTTGCCTATTGGCAATGCAGGTGGTTCTTCCTCTTCCACGGGTAGCGGCTCCTTGACCACGGCTTGCTCCTTGGAAAGGCGTTTGACGATGTCCTTCGCTGAGCTTGAGACATTGCCTCTTGAAGTGATCGGATTCGTTGCAGTGGAAACAATGGAGGTTCCGGCCATTACTTTGAGTAGGAACAAAGTTGTTGATGTTATTTGTCCTTGCTTTCTTTCTTTGTCCCTGATTATGACCTTGAACTCTCTTCATTTGAGGTCTGAACACTCCTCTCTTTGGGTCACTATAAGACCCAGTTTTGTTACTCCTTGGTCTAGCTTGCACCTCCTGAATTATAGGCGCCGCTCGAATGAGTGCATCCTGAAGATCTGATGGACGCATAGATTCAAGATGGGTATTTACTGGTGGATTTAAGCCCGCACAAAATTTGGACACCTGCTGTGTCATGTCCATCTGTGGCGCATACTTTAAAAGTGAAACGAATTTAGAGTAGTATGCGTCAAGAGTGAGTCCTAGCTGTTTAAGCTCATAGAACTCGTTCATTTTCTGTGTGCCATATGCAGGTGGTAAGTATCTTCCCTGCACGGCTTTCTTTAGCGTCTCCTAGGTAACGGATCCCTCTGAAATCCCTTGATCCCTGCACCATTACTTCCACCAAAGTCTGGCTTCGCCGGTGAGCTTTAACTTGGCGAGCATAGACTGATTGACGGTTGCAGTACCGGCTGCTTCGAAGTAATCCTCCATGGATTCAATCCAAATTTTAGCATCAGTCTAAGCAAACCTGCCTCTCCCGTCAAACTCGGGTGGCTTTATCTGCTTGAGGAGGAACTTCTTCTCCTGGATCACAGCAGTACTTGATGTAGGAGGCGAATTTGGAACCTGTACCTGGGGTTGTGCCTGAATAAAGGTTTTCTTAACGTTATTATACGATAATCGACATTAGCTTATCTTTCATTTTTAGTTCAACTATCTTGTAAACAATATAGCTACTTATCTTTTTTAACAACTCTTATGCACAGCCAGATATTGATAAAAGAAGTCTTTATTTGTATTTACATGGGCATAGCCCTTTCGAATACAACGTTTCATGTGATGTTAAGCCAATCGTTACATTCAGTTTGGGGAGAACAACGTTGTATTGCATTTGTCTATAGGAATTGTGTAATAGTAGGGTTTTGGGTCATGAATCTTTAGGATTCGATAAGTCATTGGAAGTTCAGGATACCCTTTCCATTGGAATCCATACTTCTCATGGCGGCCCAACACTTTAATCTTGTCGGCTGGGATTACATGGGTTACTTCCTCATATACATATGAGTTCATCTCAACCCTCCGACCTCGGATATGTAAAGTCAAATTTACGTGAGCTTCCACAAAAATGAACAGCTTCACGACTTTCAAGTCCTCCAGCCACCTGATCCTCTTTAGGTTGATTTGTAGATAAGCAAACCGGTGGGCGGCTATATAGTAGATTCCTGAAGACACCCTCCATCTTCGTTCTATGTATAAAGGTGATGGATTATAAATCTACTCCAGGATGTTCACCATCCCAATTCTTTTTCTATAAAGCGGAGAATGCATTGCAGTCATAAACATGACCCGAAATACCAAAAACTTGTTCCACGCTTCATAATTTTGCAAGACAGCATTGAAAGTAAGAAAATGTTTGGACAGCAACAATTTCTTTACTTCATTTTATTGAGATCTCATAAAAAAAATTCCGTTGTTGGTCAGCTCTGATACCAACTATAACGTGTCTGCTAATATCATCCAGGACACGTCTTAGCAGTCCATCGGAAAGGATGTCTAGAAGCTCCGCCCGGCACTCCCATGGAATGTTACGGGAATTGCGATATAGGTCTTTCTGCGTCTGCCACGTAGTGGAAGTATCCTGGCCGTTCCCACTTAGGATCGACCAGAATTAGGGTTTTCTTGACTCGTCAATAACTAAGAGCAACTAGCGTCAGACCCAAGCGAACTACTTTACACAGAAACGCCAGGTCCGAAGCGGATTCACACTGCACTTGGTTCAAGGAGAATGGGAAATGAGAGGGATGCAAAGCTCAACCTCTCTACCATAAGGCATAGTCCCATTCTGTTCCCCTAAAACAGTGTAAATCGATTAAGACATAACTCTAGGTCATCGCTTTCGTTATTCGTTTTCTTTTACGATCATCCCGCTGTTCTTTGAGAAAATTTCCCAGCTAACCAGGACCACCCAACCGTAGGACGGACCTATGGCCCATCCTCCGCACTTTCCTCAGTTTGTTTTAGTTATGTAATTATCTAACACATTAATTTGACATATAACAACCAGCTTCTTTAATTAATCCGTTAAACACTGGTTCCTTCACGTAATCTTATCATGTGATATAGAAAAACAATATCAAACAAGTTCTTTATTAACATATCATCATTGTTATCTTTGAAATACAAGGAGTTCCGCCCGTAGGCTTGACCATAATCTGCCCGAAAGCTATCTAGTAATCCACAATGATCACTATTCCAAGCTTCTGCCCGTAGACTAGTATGCGGCCCTCGAGATCCAATCCTGAGTCACGTTAGCCTCTTGTGCAGGACCCGGAAGGCGAGGGATTTACGGCCAGATCCCCCCTAGCACCCAAGCGTCCTCCTGCTCCAAGTAGAGCTCAACGGAGAGACCTCTCGCGGTGAGCTCGGTCCATGTTCCCGGTGCGGTCAACAACCCCCTTGGTTAGGGTCAAGCAGGCAGTCGGGGGTAATTGAAACTGCCTCTCTCTTCAGGCCTTCATCCTGAAGTATAGGTATTTATTTAATTTGTAATCCATAAATCGAATAGTGCTCTAAAATCTCTAGCAAGCACAAACATTTCCATTAATCGACCGTGTTGTTTGGCAAACTACTAAGGAATTATTCTTTCCTTTTGAGTGTATCAGCACTCGTTCCAAGGTCTCTTGCAACTTGGCGAGATCCTTTATATTCTGGGTTAGGGCGTACCTTATTAACCCAACTTGGTCAACCCTAAAGTTCATTAGATACTTTAGTTTTCGGTTTATAACTTTCCTTATTTAGAAGGATATCCAAGAATACATCCTTTTGCAAGATAACTTGCGTAAGGATCTGCCATCCTTGTTGAGGGTATTTACCCTTTCTCCTTGTGAATAAATCACAAGACTAAATGATTTTGTACTTGCTGCGCAAGTCCTGCGATGAAAAAATCCGTTTAAGATTCTTAAAGCTAACGTATGTCGGACCTAGGGTCTCTTTTTAAGAACCTCAGGGACAACCCTAGTTCTTTTACCTTTACGAAATTAATTGACTCTACAATCAGGGAAGGTAGTCAAGTGCTTAAGGTATAAACGTTTCTTTGGTCTTTAAATCATTCCCAAGCCATATTTTGCAGCATGGTATTTCTAAATTTAGATTGATTTGGTTATCTTTTGGAAGGAAATATTGATCACCTTGGCACGATTTGTTATCCTTATGACAATTGATTTTTTTTTCAGTCCTAACTTTATTACTTTGTGGTAGGTAAATTCAATTTAATCTTCATTTTTCCTTGCAAACGAAACTTATGCCAATTAACATTCTTCTCCTTGCCAAGATATGCAATTAGCAATGATAACTTCCTAGTAATTTGAGCAACATAAAAAAAACATTTCATGAGTTTCATCATGACTCGTTGCAAAAAAGAATAGGGTTAATGGTGCAAGATACAGCTTTTATACCTTCATGAATTTAACTCAAATATACTACTATAGTAAGTAGAAAATCTTGTTCGTAATTCGTTATAAATGCATGATGCTATTCGAAGGAAACTACGTTCTATACATTATCATTTGTTCAATTAAACTGAACTCCTTCATTGTAAATAACTTGGAAAAAAAATATCCTATCCTTAACAAATTTATCTTTACTTGATTTGACTTAAAACCCGATATAAAACCAAGAAGGAAAAACCTGGTTTTGGGGTGAGATATCCACATGTATACCGGGAGACGACCCTCCCGCAGCTACTCCTTGGACTTCCTTAGGCGGCATCGCAGTTCGATCGTGAAGGCAGCTTTTACTTTTTCTTCCGGATTTCCACCGTCTCTCTTTCGAGGCAAGAAGTCGATCAAAAAGTTGACCACCGGAAGGGATAATAAGACCTCTAAAATCCTAGCTTCTTCGGAGAGAAAAAGATTTGTAAGCTTAAGGGATAAAGGATCTATAGGATATAATCACGGTGGAAAGATTATGTGTGAGCGTGGCTTCACAAACATCTATGAAAGCCCTTGGGATATCTTTGGCAATGGAATGGAAGGATTTGCGAGTTTTTCAAACCCAAAGGAGAAATTGAAAAATAACACAAGGGTTTATAGTTGGGAAAAAAGGTGTGTACGGGGTTTAGAAAGGGCTTAGGAGTGTACAAAAGAAAAAGAACATATGAGGGTAAAACACGGGGTCAAACACAAGATGGGACTTATGGTTTTAGGCACGGGGATTAAGGGTTTTTCTCCTCCTAGAGTAAGGTGAATTTTTAAGGGACTTGGCTTTAATGCACCCCGGAAAAGGGTTAAGCATACCCCGGAAAAGGCTTAAGTCTACCCCGGAAAAAGGGGTTAATGCACCACAAGAAAAGGGGCTTGGGGTTTAAAAACCCAGGGGAGAGGAAATGGAAATTCACAGAAAGGGATATGAGGGGGTGAATGGGGGCTTGATTAGCCCCCCCTTAGGAAGCTTTCACTTCCTTTATCACGTAGCAGGAGGGGGGGGGGGGGGGGATTACACGACAGCGAACGATGTGATGGCGGCCAGGGCAGACTACAACAGGAGCTCTTCGACAGCGCTAATGGCTTCTCCGTCCACTTTTTGCAGTAGCAGATCCTCCTCATCAATCCCTCCTCCTCTCGGTCAATGGCAGCAACAACAGGGACTTGGTTCATTTCCCCAGCTGGTAGCGCACAACGGCCCCCCCTACCTCGACTCTTTCCCTCATTTATATAAGGGGAGGGGAGGGAATCCTCCCCCCCCCTTGCCTGTCAGTATGCATGGAGGGGGCCCTGAGCAAGCTCCAGCGAGGAGCTTGCTGGGCCCCCCCCCCTCTATCAACTAATGGATTGCGGCGTCACGGCTCAGATCATGCGCCGCCATGAAAGGTGAAATTTTTTTTTCTTTTACTATTTCAATATATTACAATTATTAATGATGAAATGTTTTGTGCATGGTCAAGAAAAGATTGTTTTGCATAATGATGGAAGCACACATGATTTTATTTTCGCTAAGTTGGTAAAAGAATTGAATTTACCTATTGTTCCAACTCATTATCGCATAAAGGTTGCATTCTTAGGCACCAGATACAATGGTACACAAGAAGTTCATATCATTGACTTAGAAATTAAAATTGGTGATTATGTGGAGCATAGAAATTTCTTGGTTGTGCCTTTGCAAGCTAGTGATATTATTTTAAGAATGCCTTGGCGTCACAAATATAATCCCGATATAGATTATTCCACACATTCCATGAAAATTTATTCTAACGGAAAACAAATCACATTACATGGAACGCACACCTTTGATAATTTTCCATTGCTTAGTCACACATAGGCTAAACATGCATTGAGAAAAGGTAGTAAATCATACTTAGTATTGGTGAATGAAATTGAAGCTAAGGAAAATCAGATGCATCCTAGGCATGCACAATTTCTTTCACAGTTTAAAGATTTTTTTGCTGTGCTGATTTACCACCTAGTTTATCACCTACATGTCCTGAAGATCATAAAATAGACTTAATCCCAGGTTCTCAACCACCATGTAAAGCACCTTATAGACATAATCAGATTGAACAGAAAGAAATACAAGCACAAGTTGAAGTCGAGGACTCATTAGGTCTAGTAGTTCTCCTTTTGGTGCACCTGTCCTATTAGTTAAGAAGAAAAATAATACCTATAGGATGTGCATTGACTATCGTGCCCTAAATAAGATCATTGTTAAGAATAGATATCCGATCCCTAAGGTAGACGACGTCATGGATAAACTATAAGGAGCCACTATTTTTAGTAAGATAGATCTCAAATCTGGATATCATGAAGTACGATTGGATACACTTGAAATTTTCAAAACTACATTTAAAACTCAATTTTGTCATTATGAATTCCTTGTTATGCCTTTCGGTTTGACTAATGCACTAGCTACATTCAGTAGTATGATGAATAGTATATTTTTTAAGTATCAGAATTGTTTGATTGTTTTCTTTGATGATATTTTGATTTTTAGTAAGAATGAGAATAAACATTGTGAACATCTATATTTGGTTTTCAAATTGTTGAAAGAAAATCAATTGTATGCTAACCCTGACAAGAGTGAATTTTTCCAAACCCAAATTGAACACTTAGGACACATTGTTTATTCTAATGGTATTCATGTTGATCCTAAAAAGATAGAGGCAATTTTGAATTGGCCAATTTCTAAAAATATTAATGAGTTACATTCTTTCTTAGGTCTTGCCAGCTTTGTGAGAAATTTTTCATTGCTTGCATTTCCTTTAATGAAATTGTCAAAGAAAGGTGTTCTGCATCATTGGTTTGATAACCAACAAAAGTCTTTTGATTTATTAAAACATGCTTTCACACATGCATCTATTTTGCAATTACTTGATTTTAATCGATCATTCTTCCTAATAGTCACTAGTGCTAGCGGATCACGAATAGGAGCTGTCCTTATGCAAGATTCACATCCCATAGTCTATTCTAGTTGCCAACTTAAACCCTTTGAAGTGAAGTATTTCACTTATGATAAAGAATTATTAGCTATAGTACAAGCCTTACGTCAATGGAAACAATTTCTAATGGGATCCAAATTTATGATCAAAACTAACCAACAAAGTATCAAACAACTCCTTAGTCAACCAAAAATTTCTGACCGTCATATTAAATGGGCTGCTTTCATTCAAATTTTTCATCCACTTATCCAATATCAACCAGGAAGAGAGAATGTTGTTTCCGATGCATTGAGTAGAAGACCAAGTATCCATAATATTTCCATTCTATCTTTTGATTCCCTTATTCCTATGAAGGATGCCTATGACTATGACCCCAATTTTCAAGCTGATTGGAACAAATTAGTTACTAATAACTGTATTTTAATTGATTCTTTGTCTTATTCTAATGTATTTATGTTCTATGAGAAAAGATTATGTGTCACTGTTCCATTTAGATCATTTGTGCTACATGAAATTCATTGTCCTCTATATCAAGGCCATAGAGGTATTATTTCCACTTTAAGAACATTAGTTGAAGATTTTTACTGGCCACAAATGGAATCTCATGTTTCTAACTTTTTTTTAGTGTTTAATTTTTCAAAGTGTCAAGCGACACCATGGTAAGCAATATGGTTTGTTGATGCCTTTACCAATTCATGAACGTCCATGAGAACATATTTCAATGGATTTTATAACTGATCTGCCTAACACACAAGCTAATCATGATATGATTTGAACTATAGTAGATCCATTTGGCAAACAATCATCTCGATTTAAAAAACATTAACTGCATCATCTCAAGCTGCACAATTATTTGTGAAGACTGTTTTCACTAACCATGGTCTGCCAAAAGTTATTATTTCTGATCATGATTCTAGATTCTATAACAATTTTTGGACTACTCTATTTGCTAATTTGGGTGTGCTAAGATTGATTTCTCATCTGCATTTCATCTTGAAATCAATGGGAAAATAGAAGCTACTAATATCACAATTCTAGATCTTTTGTGTGCACACACAATTTCAAAGCCACAAACATGGAATACACACTTGTATCTACTTCAATTTGCATACAATAATACACCGCACACAACTACACGAAAGCACCTTTTGAAATCATTCATGGACATAGATTGTCTACACCTGTCACATCATTATCAAACAAAGTTAAAGATACTGATGATATTGCCAATACACATGCTACTATTTTTGTTGAAGTTAAAGATATGATTGTGAAAGCCAAGCAATCATACACTAAAAAAGCTGATAAGAAAAGAAAAGCCATGAAATTCAATGTTGATGATTATGTTTGGTTACACATTGAAAAGAGAAGATTGCAAAGTGTTTAGAAACACCCTGTTGTTAAATTAGCACCTAGATTTTATGGACCTTTTAAAATAATTCACAAGATCAATGACAATGCATTTAAATTAGAACTACCCCAACATTGAAAAATCCATAATACTTTTCATATCAGTTTGTTATGATCTTTTAGAGGCCAATTACCTATCCACCTTATCTATGAAAACCCTCCTTCGTTAGAAGAAGAAATTGAAATAATTGAACCAGAAACTATTCTAGATACTAACTTTATGACCACTAGAACATGCCGTAGATATTCTAGATATTTGGTTAAGTTTAAAACTCATCCCATTGAAGAGGCCCAATGGATGCACGCCCGCGACCTAAGTGCTTATCCCTCACTGCTCGCTCCACATTGAGCTAATAGGAGTTGAGGACAATTGCTATTCCACCCCAGGGGTATGATGCCAAGAGGCATATTCCACGGTGGATTCCATAAGGTTTTTCGGTGGATTTCGTAAAACTATTTATTTTCCATACGATGGATTCCGTGAGGTTTTTCGATGGATTCAGTAAAACTATATTTCTTTGCCAAGGCTCGTACACAAGGTGGATTCCTTGTGCGAGAAGTTGATGGGGACACCTGTCCTTTTCAGATGTCAAATTAATAATGTGCACGTGGGTGATTCCACATTAGGTGATTCTGCAAAATACATATTTAAACTAATGGATGTTTATGAGTTTAGAATGCACTCGTATTAAATTAAGGTTAGGACAGAGTTCTAATCTATTTAATTATTTTGTAGCTAAAGACTGCTAGGTATTCACTTTTGTGGGTTTTATCTTATTATTTTTTAACAATTGTGAATGCTTCAGTTGATGTGTAGAGTAGGTAGCCCTGGTGTTGGGAATTACTGAGCGATGGTATGCATTTTGATTACCTAGAAGAATTATTATTTTTTATGAATGTGCCCCTTATCATTAAAGACGTGGCACCAATATTTATTTAGGTATGCTTATTTATTAAAGCACTTGATAAAAATTTACTATTTTTTATATCCATAGATGCTTGGTTTAAATATTCCATTATTGGACATTATATTTGGGCACAGCCTGACTTTTTGGATGCCCAAACAATTTATTTGTTATTTGGAAAAAACCAAACACAAAAGCCAAAAGCATGCTAATTGTAAATTAGGCCATTTTTTAGCTTGGAGATTATTAAATTTATAAATACATGCCTTGTGGAGCGCTCACACAAGGCATGGGGGGAGATTGTACCCAATTTGTCTTTTTGTCTCATATTGTGCAAACCTCTCTTCTTGCTTTATGAGCTTTTGTAGAGTTTTTTGTTCTTGGGAACCTTCCGATGTTCACTACATGTGCATACAACATCTGATTTGTGCACTAATGGTATCAGAGCAAAGCTAAGATCAAGGACTTCCAATCGCTTACTATCTCATGTGAAGGCAAATATGCTAGAACGAATGGGCTCTACGAGCTATTCGCGATGAACCATCAATACCAGCGTGTTCGTGGTAGTGAAGAACCCCTTGCTGTGTTGTCTGATTGCGAAGGACCACTTCTCAAGCTTCTTTGGCAAGTCCTTTTCTTCTCAAAGAAATAGACAAGAAAATTTCATTAAGTTTGAGCTTCTAAGCTTCCAAAGCTTAAGAAATAACTTAAGCTTCCTCTCTATGTTTTCTCTTTATCTTCTTCGTGTATTGGAAGAACAAATTGTGTTCCACTTGGATGTTATAATAGTTCTCCCAACTCAAGAGTAATCTCCTTATGCCATCTTGCAACATGGCCCAGAAGGTCTCTTGTCTTATCCAACTTTGAAATGGTGTATTTTCATATGCTCAAATCAAATTTATGTCATTTAATATTAATTCATCAAACTTACGATACACATAATATAGATAAACAAGAATAGCATGTGTTCAGACATGCCCATCAATGTTTGAATTTTCTTATCAGAACTCTTCATGGCCTTCAATATCCTTAGGCATTTTTTCTAATTTAGGTTTGAGAATGCCAATGTGTATACTCTATCCTCATTCAATATACCCCCCCTCCCGGTTTTGGAGCCCCACTCTAAGCACGAGATAGTTTTGCATTTAAAAAAACATTGTTTCTTTAGACAAATGTAGTTTGAGTACATATCAATGGAAAGTACAAAGAGATATCCTTATGTCAAGATTGTGGGAGAGAAGAAAGGAGTCTCACTTGTAGCTTTCTCACTTACACAATGGGGGAATACACACAAAGGTGGAGGCTGAAAACAGTTTTCCTCTTCTTAGTTGTGTAAGCCAAAAAGAACTCTAGTACAAAGAAATAGAAGAACCCTATATATGGGTCTCAAATCAAACTCAACTAACTAAGGTGGCATATTAACTGAGCCATGAACTAGAGTAGATAAGGATAGTTGTCATCTAGCTATTATTCATGGGCCGTGTACCAATCGCATCTGCAGCTAACAAGTCGGTGACATAAATGCACAACGGTCACCCTGGCATATCACGAGTGGAGCTCGATATCTCAACACTCCCCCTCGGGCTCAATTCTAATTCCTGCACACCAAGAAGGTCTCTGAACTTGCGTAGCTTCACTGCGCCCAATGTCTTCGTAAATATGTCAGCTACTTGATCCTCTATGCTGACATAAACTAGATCAATAAGACCTAGTAAAACCCTCTCCCGCACATAGTGATAATGCACCTCAATGTGCTTTGTTCTAGCATGATAGACTACGTTATTTGCCAAGTGTATACTACTCATGTTGTCACAATAAATGACAACTGGCCCATCTGTAGGGTGATGCATATCATAAAGTAGCTTATGTAACCAAGCTACCTCACATACATCCATTGTTGCGCCCCTGTACTTAGCCTCTGTGGCCCCGATCCAGCTTTTGTAACTACATGTAACTACCTTAGATTACTTAAGCTATTACTTAAGCAGGACCCGACTCTCCACTGGTAGATCGTCTATCAGAAATACTACCAGCCCAATCAACATCAATGTATCCATGCAGCTATATCTGAACCCCAGTCTCATAAAGTAGTTCATATTGCAATGTGGACTTCACATACCTGAGTATGCGTCTAGCCGCATCCAAATGCGGTTTCCTTGGAGCCTGTATAAATTGACTTACCAATCCAACAGATAGCTCAAATCTGGCCTGGTAATAGTCATATAAATCAAACTTCCTACTATGCGTCTGTACATAGTAGGGTCTTCCAGAAGCTCACCTACATCTGCGCTTAGCTTCACATTCTGCTCCAAAGGAACTGAAATAGGCTTACAGCCTGTCATCCCATATTTGGACAGCATGTCCAATCCATACTGCCTCTGCAAGAGTCGTATCCCACTTGGTGATCTAATTACCTCAATGCCCAAGAAATAACACAGCTCTCCCAAATCCTTCATCTCAAACTTTTGCTTCAATAGCATTTTCACATGAAGGATATCTTCATCACTGTCACCTATCATAATCAAATCATCAACATAAATGACAAGTAGCATAATACCTTTATCTGTTTTTCTCACATAAAGTGAGAAATCTGCCTTGGAAATCTGAAAGCCAATAGTGACAAGATATTGTCCTATCTTGTCAAACCATGCTCTAGGTGCTTGCTTCAAGACATACAAGGCTTTTTTCAACCTGCAAACAAACTCAGGATGAACATCATGCACATAACCTGGTGCAATCGAACTGAATGTTTCTTCATAATCAATGCCATATGTTTGTGCATACCCATTGACTACTAATCTTTCCTTGTATGTATTCACAGAACCATCTGCATTGTGTTTCACCTTATAAATCCACTTACAACCAATTGCATTCTTATCTTTAGGCAAAGGTACCAATTCCCATGTAGCATTTGCTTCCAAGGCATCCATTTCTTCATCCATGGCTTTCTCCCATTTTTATTTTCCCATGGCTTGATCAAAAGAAGTGGGTTCTGGTTCCTGTATCACTTTGACCATATAGGCATAGTGAATGGCTGTAAATCCATCATATTTCAGCCTATCCACAGGATACCTAGCTCTAATAGACCTGCGCAAAGTAGGTTCACTCCTAGGTGCTCTCAAAACATCCCTGGTCTTCCTTACTCCAGGTGTAACAATAGAAGGAATACCCAACTCATCATCAATGCTCTGTTCTGAGCCACTGGATTCACCATCCACATAAGAATGACCTGCATTCACATCAAACATGGGCTGATCTACCTTCTCTTTTCCTTTTCGTGATACCTGCATACCACTATCTGCATTGATTTGAGAAGATTCTCTTAATCTCAATCTGCTTGTCCATGGTGAAGAATGTGAACCACTGCTAGAGGACGCTCCAGGTCCACTAATATCTTGTGACTGCTGCTGTGAATTTTGTGCAGCATTACCATTTTGTGCATCTACATTATCAATCACATTTACTGGTTTATACCAGCTACTCATCTCATAAAAAACAATATCTCTGCTCACTGTAAACTTACGAGTAGAAGGGTTATAGCATCTATACCCTTTTTGCTACAGAGAGTAACCAATAAAGATGCACTTCTCAGCTTTTGGATCCAACTTGGATCTCAACTCATCTGGCACATGAACATAGGCAATGCAACCAAAAATTTTCAAATGAGAAATATCTGGTTTCCTACCAGTATACCTCTCCTCTGGAGTCATGCCATGTATTGCTGCAGTGGGAGTCCTGTTCATTATGTAGACTGCTGTAGCAATTGCCTCAGCCCAGTAAAAATCTGGCAGGTCTTTTTCATTAAGCATGGCACGAGATACCTCTCCAATATGCCTATTTTTTCTTTCTGAAATTCCATTTTGCTTTGGGGTATGACTACATGAATATTGTTGCTTTATGCCATCCTCCTACAAGAACCTTGCAAACTCATTTGAGAGGTACTCTCCCCCTCCATCTGACCTTAGGCATTTTATTTGCAGGCATGTTTCTTTTTCAACCATAGCTTTAAGAGTTTTGAAATGCCCAAAAACTTCACTTTTCTTTTTCATAAAATACACCCAAACTTTTCTGCTATAGTCATCAATAAAAGTGACAAAATAATGATAGCCTCCAATAGATGCAGCTTTAGTAGTCCACACATCAGAATGGATTAATTCCAATGGCTTCTTATTCTCTTGAACATGTCTAGAAAATGGTTTCCTTGCTTGTTTTCCAAATTGACAGGCTTCACATACCTTATGCATTTCTGCAACCTTGAATTTAGGCAATCCTGCAACAATATTTTAGGCTTGCATTGATTTAAGTCGTTGTACATTAACATGACCAATGCATTTATGCCAGATATCAATATCTGCAACTACACCGGTCCCATGTGCAAACATTGTTGCACTCAATTCAGGCATGTCTGCATCCAACGTAAACATTCTACCCTTCTTCTTTCCTTTTGCTATCAAGTGACCTTTATTTTTCATATCCTCAACAAAGTATCCATGAGAATTAAATCTGACCTGCAAGCCCTGCTCAACCATTTGACCAACAGAAACCAGGTTCTTGGTGATATTCGGGACATGAAATACATCCGATAGGTATTTCTTTTTCCCATCCTGCATAGACAAATGAATTTTTCCAATCTACACAATAGGATGTGCAGTATCATCACCAGTCTCCACAAATCCTGATTTTTCCATTTTCCTTGCATCTTGCATCCATTCTGCATGACCTGTCATGTGGTTTGATGCACCTGAGTCAACATACCACACATCGTTCCTTTCTTCTACACTTGTCACAGAATTGGTCATGTGCTGCACCATAAACAAATGCTCATTTTTGTCATCACCCTGTCTACTAGAAGATGCATAATTCCCTTGTTACAATTTTCCATTCATGATGTCATTCTGCTTTTTATAGCAGTCTTTAGCCATATGACCCATTTTACCATAGTAGTAGCATTCAACATTGCTGTCTGTATTTTGGCCTCTTTGCCATCCACCAAGACCTCTTTGGCTCCCCCTACCTCTAGAGTTACCATGTCCTCCTCCATAGGACTGGTTTTCTTAAGTTTGCTACATATTTTGATTTCTACCACGGCCTCCAGATCGGCCTCCTCTGCCTCTACCTCTACCTCTTCCAGCATTTGAGTAGAAGACAGCTTCTTTTGAAGTTCCTCCTGAAGAAGATGCACCGCCATTTCTCAGCTCCTCAGAAATTATAAGAGCAATCAACTCCTAAAAATCAGGAAATCTTTCACGGATGAAAATCGATGTTCAGAACTATGCATAATCCTTTCCTAGACCATTCAAGGTCACAGAAACTAAATCATCATCTTCCACTGGTGACCCAATGGAAGCAAGTGCATCTGCAATCTTTTTCACCTTCATGTGGTAGTCATTGATGCTCATACTTTCTCTTTGCACATTGTGCAACTCTTGCTTGAGCTGCATTTTCCTGGCTTGTATATTTGTGCTATACATTTTTGACAAAGTATCCCATGCCTCCTTTGGCATACTTGCATCCTGAATATGCACAATCATAGAGTCTAAAATGCTGATAGACAGCTAGTACATAACTTTCATGGCTCTCTCATGCCATCCTTTAAATGCCTGCATTTGCTGTTGATTGGGAACATCAGGAAGAACTGGTTCTTCTTCATTTCCTGCAACGAATTTCCAATATTCTTTTCCCATAAGGAAATTCGTCATTCTAAACTTCCATGCTTGGAAATTGTTCTTGTCAAGCTCTTCAGTGACAATCTGTGAAAGAGAATCAGACGCCATTACAAAACACTGCAAAAAATTTTGTCACTGCAAAAAACACAGCTTTAGCCTCACAAGGGCAAATCTACAAAACTGATGAAAGTGGTATTTGACCACACAATCACTTCCTAGTGACGATTTTGCATCAACAGGCAACAAGGATGATTCTGTAACTCCCAATGTCTCTAGCACAGGCATACGATGCAATTTCTACAGTAACTTTTCACCGACTTGTAGAACAGTGGTCGCACAACAAAAAACAGGGCATTTTCCTGAGTGCGTGCGAAAAACTTTCGCCTCCAAAACAGGCACCGAAATGGCCTCGAATCAAAAAAACAGGGCAATCTAAGGGCTAAAGCCCTTGCCCGCAGCATGTACTACCCTCTTGCTACACCGCGAAGGGTCTCTCAATCTGAGACAATGCACTCTTGCACTTTCCGGCTGTGCTACCTGCAGAGACTTGCTCCCAAACTCAAAAAATGAAAGCAACACTGGTCCTCTTACCAGAACACCGCGAACTTGGTTTGCTTTCTTGAGCTCCTTACCACGAACCAGGATCTGTTACCATGTCAAGATTGTGGGAGAGAAGGAAGAAGTCTCACTTATAGCTTTCTCACTTACACAATGGGGGAATACACACAAAGGTGGAGGCTGAAAACAGTTTTCCTCTTCTTAGTTGTGTAAGCCAAAAAGAACTCAAGTACAAAGAAATAGAAGAACCCTATATATGGGTCTCAAACCAAAATCAACTAACTAAGGTGGCATACTAACTAAGCCACGAACTAGAGTAGATAAGGATAGTTGTCATCTAGCTATTATTCATGGGCGGTGTACCAACTGCATCTACAGCTAACAAGTCGGTGACATAACTGCACAACGGTCACCCTGGCATATTACGAGTGGAGCGCGATATCTCAACACCTTACTGATACTACTTCTCTCCAAGACTGGGGTCTACAACTCTTAGCAAACATTGAGTTTTTTTAATGAGTTTTTCATTAACACTATAGTATGCCTCGCCCCACTTCGTTCTAAACTCAGAGTCGGAGAGTTGTGTCTACTTCTGTTTGATTGGCGGCACTGCCATATCATACTCGTCCTACACTTTGGTAATTAAGGATAACATTATTGCATTGGAAAAAAATGCATTAGAAAAAACATTGTTAAGTTAGCTTGAAGAACTACCTACCTTCCACATGATGTGGGAAAGTGTAATCAATGGTGCCTTGTACCATGCGGAAATAGGTGCTAGATTTCTATGTGCTTTTATCCATGCCTTTGCATTATTAGTTAACTTGTCAAAAATAGTTGTATGGTCAACCTACCTAGCATCCTTGCTTTGCAAACAAGGTATGGATATGAGATATGGACAACCTCCTTCTATGCCAGCCTATGTATGTTCTATATCAAGGTCTCATGCATATTTCATTATCCACGTGACCCTTATCACATAAAGGCAATCCAATCATATGAGGAAACGGTCCAATTGCATACTTATTCATATGAGATATAGTTGACAAAATCTCCCCCTCTACCACACTTGTCATTTTCACAAGGTGACAATCAACATGCACATGTTGCCTAGCGTTATCTAGAAAGGCTGTTGCAAACAATCAATTATGTTAATGATGACATAAGCAACAAAGACATTGCAAAATGTTAAGGTCCTATGGTTTAGGGTCTCTCACATGTGCATATCTCATTTATACATGTTTTTAGTTGATGGTTACCATCCCAAATATAAAATACGCAATCTGGCAAAAAGGCCCAATCAATGCCACTGATTTCTGCCTCAAAGCCCTCGTGCTTCTTTTGCCAATGGGGGTCCCACTCATTTCTAATCGTATCATCAAGCTCTTTGCACTAGTTCCTTGGAGTCTCTAATGATACTATGAATATACTCATTCCTCTGATGTACCCATTGCTAAAAAGGAACTCTAAGAGTTACTTGTACCTTGATGTGACTTGTTCTATTGTAGGCATGGAAACCAAATGACAGAATGGGATGGGTGGCAAAGGGATGGATGTACCATCTCTTATAAGTACTCAGCATCAACATTTCCAACTAGTCTTCATCAATGCATACTTGCACAATACGTTTATCGCAAGTGATTGTGAGAGTGGTCTCACCAATTGTATCTGCAACCTCTATCATGTGCTACTTTTCAACTCTTTGCGTTCGCTTCTTCTTGCTTTGCGTACAACCATGCCCATGTTGTGGACTAAAGGACGTAATGCTTTCATGGTCATAACTTTCCTCTCATTAGTATCACTCTTCGATACTATGATCTTTATTTTTCCCTTCCTCATTTGAGTCATTGAAGCATGTCCACCTTCTCTTGATGTCACTCCTTCCCCACATGCAAGTGCAATGACTACATATAGCTCAGTAGATGTCAATGATAGCATTTGTGTCGCTCTCTCTCTTGCTTTTGGAGGGCGACTCCCCCCTTGCGATTGCATGCTACTAGTGGTGACAACATCATGTCCTGCTCTAGGTTATGGATGCAAGTCAAGTGTCCTCGGAGACGCATCCGGTCATCACTCTCTTTCCTACAAACAATAATTCAAATTAGGATAAGAGGAGGAGATAAACCAGCCATAACAAAAATGAAGAGAGGGGCTACTTACCATTTGTTCCATTGGCCATTGCACAATTGCATTTTCCTCAATGTCAATCTCAGTATTGCCTTTGCCACATGCCTTCCCATCTCTCTGATGCACGGCAATGACAAGAACTCCCATTCATCTAGGGAGCAAGCTCGGCGAGGGAAATGTTTGTTGAATTAAACCTTCTATTATCCTTTCATCACCCTCAAAAAGGGTGACACGATCTTGTCTTTTGAAATCCTATTCAATCATGATGAAGGGGTTTAGGGTTACTTCTTGCAAGATATATTGCTTCCTTGATTTTCTACAATCAAATATCAATTGTGATATACGTAAACACAGTAGTCGAGTAGGAAAAAATCCAAGTAGAGACTCTCCTATAAAGACATCGGACACACAGAGAGAGAGAGAGACAGAGAGAGAGAGAGAGAGAGAGAGAGAGAGAGTGTGTGTGTGTGTGAAGGGGGAGGTAGGGAGAGAGAGAAGGGGAAAGGAGAGATCACATATTGTGATGAGAGAGAGAGAGAGAGAGAGAGAGAGAAAGAGAGAGGGACGGAGGGGAAGAGATGACATCTTGGGATGAGAGAGAGAGAGAGAGAGAGAGAGAGAGAGAGAGAGAGAGAGAGAGAGAGAGAGAGAAAGGGGGGAAGGAGGAGAGATAGAGAGGGAGGAAGGTGGGGATAGATAGGGAGCCATAGAAAGAGAAAGAGAAAGAGAAAGAGAGAGAGGGAGAGGGAGAGGGAGAGGGAGAGAGAGAGGCGGGGAAATCCTGGGATAGAAATGTGTGAGATAGTATGTGTGGCTGAGAGAGAGAGAGAGAGAGAGAGAGAGAGAGAGAGAGAGGTGTGGAGAGAGAGAGGGGGAGAGAGAGAATCGTGCTGAGGGTAGGGGACAAAAAACATGAACATGAATTGCAAGGGGAGGGGGTCCTTTTATAAATAAAGGAGAGAGAAAAGGGGAGAGTGAGGGAGGAATAGAGAGAGAAAAGGGGGTCCTTTTATAAATAAAGGAGAGAAAAGGGGAGAGAGTGAGGGAGGAATAGAGAGAGAAAGCCACATATCGAGGATCGTGGGAACAATTCACAATGTGAAAAGGGGAGATGGATCCTTTTATAGGTGAAGGTGAGAGAAAGTGGGGGGAGAGAGAGAAAGAGTGATGAGAGAGAGGGGGAAAGAGAGAAAGCATACAATATGTGTATTTTTTAATCCCTAGAAAGAAAGGTTCACCGCAGTAAGTCCTACGCCCTCGTTGCTGATAAGGGACTCCTGGCGACGCATTCTTCTTGGCAAGAGTAAATTTTTGCTCAACTAGTGTTTGCACCAGGGCACTCATTTCTCAACGGATAAAAAATTAATTAATAATTACTAAACAAGCTATTAGCTGTGCACTAATTATTAATTAATAATTTAATTACTAATATTTTGATTAATTAATAACTATTTTAGCTAGTTATAGACTAAAAAAGTAATAATTAGTTACTAACTATTTATAATTTTTAAATTAAATACTAAAATTTTTAACTAATTATTAAATATTAACAAATTTTCTAACTAAATAATTTCATTAAAAACTAATTAGTTAGTTGGAGGGGGATCAAAAAATTTTCCCCTCAAAAGGGGGCATCTGTGCCCTCTTATGGGGAAGTTTTTTTTGCTCTCTCTCTCTCTCTCTCTCTCTCTCTCTCTCTCTCTCTCTCACCTGGTATTGTCGTCACCCACCTCCCTGCAATGTCGCTGCCCTACCTGCTATGTTGCCACCATTCGCACTCCCTCTTGTATAGCCTTGTCACCCAATTGGCATCCGGAGGCCGCCCTCGCTATTGGGTAGCTCTGGACAAACCCTCGATAGTCTCTGAGGTCAAGAAGCTGATCCTTTTCCCAAAGTTATGGATCCACTTTACCAACTTTCCTTGCCTACATTATTCTATTGAGTGACGATTAGAGGATGTTTACCTTGGAGACTTGATGCAGTTATGAGTACGACCAGGCATGATCACCATTCGCTCCTCCAAATTTTCATGAGCTACCGGGGGTGCACCAGACAATGTGAGACGTGATGTGCTTTATCAGCCCCGCTCCTACTGGACCCTATCTCCGAGTGATCCAATTTCATGGTGAGCGGGCTGTTAAAAGGAAAGGAGATCTCTTCTCGAGGCCCATGTCGGTGTCTCCGGATTTGGTTACATTTTCGTCCACCACTGCCATGTCCCAGTTTGAGAATATTAGTCCAATTCCCTTTCAATGAGTAACACACATTGCACCCTTGGCATAGGATTGCCCCATCTCTTTCGATCCACTAACCCATGTTGAATTGATGTTCACATGGAACATTTCTCCACTTTAGTCTTCCAAGTTCTCATTTGAATATTTGCTACTACCACCAAGATCTGTACTAGGTGTTCTTTCACTCGATTTCATGCTTAGAGCTGTGCCATGATCTTCAAGCCCTCCTGCTCGTTGAGGCCTCGTACTCACCCCGGTGATCGGGTATAAGTCTCATGCTTCAGTACCATCCATTTTCAAGGCTAGTTGATTCGACAAGTGAGTTGTTGCACACTCCTTAGCGGATTTTGACTTCCATGACCACTGTGTGTCTTGCAATCAATCAACACCCTTTGTGGGATCTACATTAGCACGTAATTCAGCACTGTAACCTAGCTTTTGATTCATCCCACATCACACATTTCTCTTACAAAAGATGGCCCACTTGGAGCTTGCATTCCATGCCGAGGTTCAACAAAGCAACCTTGGCCACTTACCTATTTAAAGTTTGAGAATAAGTCGAGGGTGTTTCACTCCTGATGCCTCTAATCATTCGCTTTACCTGATAAAACTACGAGGAGCTCTAACTATCCTGAGGGAAACTTTGGAGGGAACCAACTACTAGATGGTTCGATTAGTCTTTTGCACCTATACCCAAGTGTGGCAAATGATTTCATTAGGAAAAAAATAAACTCAAAAACGGGCCCTTAAAAATAATATAGTTTAAGATGTGGGCCTTTTGGATTGTCCAATAGGAAGGCTAGATGTTGACATCCATGGAGGGTGAATCTTCTCTCTCCAAATCTTGGGTTTTTAATTAAAAAAGAGGTAGTGGGGGATTTTAAAAAAGGGAGAATGAATAGTACACAAAATTTGAGTTTCTCTCACCTCGTATTTCTCCCCTTTTTTTGGAGAGTTTTACTCCTTTCTTTCCCTCCTCTCTCTATGTGTTGTTTCTCTTTTATGTTGTGTTTTCAATAGAAATTGATGTTGATTCTAATTGTTGTTTTCCTGTAGAGTTTATTTGGAGCAAGAGACAAAGGTGTTAATCTCTCTCTCTCTATTTGGGTTTTTTTTTTTGTTGTTTTCTTTTCAATACAACATTATGTTAGTTCTAACCTTTGTTGTTGTTTTATTGCAGAGATAATTTTGGGTGATATTGCATAAGTGCTCATCTCTCTGTCCCTCTCTCTTTATTTCTCTATGTTTTCTCTTTTCTATTGTTTTTTCAGTATACCTTAATGTAAATACTAACTCTTGCTATTGTCTTTTGCAGAGATCAATTTGGGCAAGATTGGATAGGTGCTCATTTCTTTCTCTCTCTCGCATACTTATACACACTCTCTTTCTTTCTCTTTGCATTTTCTCTTTTCTACTATCTTTATAATAGGGTTTGATGCTAGTTCTAACTTAAGGATCAATTGTTGTTGCAACACTTAAAACAAGGTAGAGCAGAGATTTTGTAGCTCAATTTACTAGTAAATCTACCATATTTTGTGGTGCCAAATTTATTAATTTAATTAGTGACTTTTATGTTTGATGGGATTGATGTTTTCTTTTGTCCATCATTTGCAATGGGTTTTCATAAGCAACGATTCAATATTATCTTCAGCAGATCAGCTTATAGGTAAATTGGCCCTATTTTGTGTTGCTTCTATTCATGTAGTTATCAAGATATTTTTTTTCAATAGGGATTCATGATGCAAGTATTTTTTTGTTACATGCAAGTATTGTACAAGGTTTAGGTGAAGCACATAATTCTCCATCGACTATTTTGATGTGGTGATTGATTACTTTGTGCCGGATGATATGGATCTGCTGGAAGTCGATGGTTCAAAAATCCTCTGCTTTATTGGTCTTGTGTGTCCATTCGGATCTCCATGCCAATTGGCAATGATCCATGAAACTCTTGTATCATATCATCCATATAACACACAATGTGTTGAGTCGTAGAATATCTCAGGTGTTAATTCATCCATATAACACACAATGTGTTGAGTCATAAAATGTTTAAATTTAATTCAAATTTTTTTACCTCTCCCTCTCTCTCCCTGCCGACAACATGTCAGGGGGAGAGAGAGAGAGAGGGAGTAAAAGAGGGAGAGGGGGACATGCACCCAAGTGGAGGGGTGGTGGCCATTGAACATCCGTCTCCCCCCCCATAAACCCCCCCTCCCCACTATAAAAGGGAAGGCCCCCCCCCCTCATGGTAGCAAGCGCCGCCCCCCCTGCCTCGTGATTTCAGCGCCGCCCCTTGGTCCGCCAACGTGCCATGCCCCCTGCTCCGCCAACACCTCTGCCAGGCTACCAAGGCCTTTGCCACCACCATCATCATCATTTTGATGCTGTCAAGCCACCCCGTCAGAAATTTTTTAAAAAAAATTAAAGAGGCTTCTTGAGAAGCTTCCTTGAAGCTTTTAAAAAAAAGCTTCCTAGGGGGTGTTTCACCCGCAGACCACGGGAGGATGCAATTCGTATGTGAAGGGAGTTCCCTTGTGGGAGGGAAGGACTGCCAGCTTGCAAAGAATTTCAACACACCCTCCACCTGCCCGACTTATTCTCGAGTCTGAATTGCGATGACCCAAAGCACCGCATGAGAGGAGCACATGCGGGAGTAAGAGGAGCACATGTAGGAGTCCCCACCTGAAGCACAAGAATCGATAACACTCCTCCTGCAGAAGTTCACGTTCCATCAAATTTACCCTTTCGTTTCCGCATGATACGGGTGCATTAAGTATAAATTTGCATAGGGAAAACCTAACTGCATTAGTAGAACACTTTATTTTAAAAAGATCATAGGAATGTTAGGAAGAGTTTTAAATTACATGACAAGGTACTTATATTCGTCGCACCATCATGATGAAAGGTTGTTGCATTCGTGAATATATGGTTCATGTGTTAAAAGATGCACTCATGCAATAATGTCCTAGTCGCATCGCGCACATAGGTTAAAAATATATTGCGATGCTCATGTGCATTGGAAGGTTTGCATTGGGTAACTTACATTGGCATGTCATGATAGAGGTTGTAGATACAATTTGTGAGACCACTCTCACAATCACTTGGGATAAATGTATTGTGCAAGCATGCATTGAAAAGAGAAGATTGCAAAGTGTTTAGAAACACCCTATTGTTAAATTAGCACCTAGATTTTATGGACCTTTTAAAATAATTCACAAGATCAATGACAATGCATTTAAATTAAAGCTACCCCAACACTGGAAAATCCATAATACTTTTCATATTAGTTTGTTATGATCTTTTAGAGGCCAATTACCTGTCCACCTTATCTATGAAAACCCTCCTTCGTTAGAAGAAGAAATTGAAATAATTGAACCAGAAACTATTCTAGATACTAACTTTATGACCACTAGAACATGCCTTAGATATTCTAGATATTTGGTTAAGTTTAAAAATCATCCCATTGAAGAGGCCCAATTATCCCTCACTGCTCGCTCCACATTCAGCTAATAGTAGTTGAGGACAATTGCTATTCCACCTCGGGGGTATGATGCTAAGAGGCATATTCCATGGTGGATTCCATAAGGTTTTTCGGTGGATTTCGTAAAACTATTTATTTTCCACACGATGGATTCCGTGAGGTTTTTCGATGGATTCAGTAAAACTATATTTCTTTGCAAGGGCTCTTACACAAGGTGGATTCCTTGTGCGAGAAGTTGACGGGGACGCCTGTCCTTTTCAGGTGTGAGATTAATAATGTGCAGGTGGGTGATTCCACACTAGGTGATTCTGCAAAATACATATTTAAACTAATGGATGTTTATGAGTTTAGAATGCACTCGTATTAAATTAAGGTTAGGACAGAGTTCCAACCTATTTAATTATTTTGTAGCTAAAGACTGCTAGGTATTCACTTTTGTGGGTTTTATCTTACTATTTTTTAACAATTGTGAATGCTTTAGTTGATGTGTAGAGTAGGTAGCGCTGGTGTTGGGAATTACTGAGCGATGGTGTGTATTTTGATTACCTAGAAGAATTATTATTTTTTATGAATGTGCCCCTTATCATTAAAGACGTGACACCAATATTTATTTAGGTATGCTTATTTATTAAAGCACTTGATAAAAATTTATTATTTTTTATGTGCATAGACGCTTGGTTTAAATATTCCATTATTGGACATTATATTTGGGCACAACCTGACTTTTTGGATGCCCAAAAAATTTATTTGTTATTTGGGAAAAAGCAAACACAAAAGCCAAAAGCATGCTAATTGTAAATTAGGCCATTTTTTAGCTTGGAGATTATTAAATTTATAAATACATGCCTTGTGGAGCGCTCACACAAGGCATGGGGGGAGATTGTACCCAATTTGTCTTTTTGTCTCATATTATGCAAACCTCTCTTCTTGCTTTATGAGCTTTTGTAGAGTTTTTTGTTCTTGGGGACCTTCCGATGTTCACTATATGTGCATACAACATCCGATTTGTGCACTAATGGTATCAGAGCAAAGCTGAGATCAAGGACTTCCAATCGCTTACCATCTCATATGAAGGCAAAGATGCTAGAACGAATGGGCTCTATGGGCTATTCGCGATGAACCATCAATACCAGCGTGTTCGTGGTAGTGAAGAACCCCTTGGTGTATTGTCTGATTGCGAAGGACCACTTCTCAAGCTCCTTTGACAAGTTGTTTTCTTCTCAGAGAAATGGACAAGAAATTTTCATTAAGTTTGAACTTCTAAGCTTCCAAAGCTTAAGAAATAACTTAAGCTTCCTCTCTATGTTTTCTCTTTATCTTCTTCATGTATTGGAAGAACAAATTGTGTTCCACTTGGATGTTATAATAGTCCTCCCAACTCAAGAGTAATCTCCTTATGCCATCTTGCAACATGGCCCAAAAGGTCTCTTGTCTTACCCAACTTCTAAATGGTGTATTTTCATATGCTCAAATCAAAGTTATGTCATTTAATACCAATTCATCAAACTTATGATACACATAATATAGATAAACAAGAATAGCATGTGTTCAGACATGCCCATCAATGTTTTAATTTTCTTATCAGAACTCTTCATGGCCTTCAATATCCTTATGCAATTTTTCTTATTTAGGTTTGAGAATGCCAATGTGTATACTCTGTCCTCATTCAATACACCCCCCTCCCCGTTTTGGAGCCCCACTCTAAGCACGAGATAGTTTTGCATTTAAAAAAACATTGTTTCTTTAGACAAATGTAGTTTGAGTACATATCAATGGAAAGTACAAAGAGATATGCTTACTGATACCACTTCTCTCCGAGACTGGGGTCTACAACTCTTAGCAAACATTGAGCTTTTTTAATGAGTTTTTCATTAACACTATAGTATGCCTCGCCCCACTTCGTTCTAAACTTAGAGTCAGAGAGCTGTGTCCGCTTCTGTTTGATTGGCGGCACCGCCATATCATACTCGTCCTACACTTTTGTAATTAAGGATCACATTATTGCATTGGAAAAAAATGCATTAGAAAAAACATTGTTAAGTTAGCTTGAAGAACTACCTACCTTCCACATGATGTGGGAAAGTGCAATCAATGGTGCCTTGTACCATGCGGAAATAGATGCTAGATTTCTATGTGCTTTTATCCATGCCTTTGCATTATTAGTTAACTTGTCAAAAATAGTTGTTTTTTCAACCTATCTAGCATCCTTGCTTTGCAAACAAGGTATGGATATGAGATATGGACAACCTCCTTCTAGGCCAGCCTATGTATGTTCTATATCAAGGTCTCATGCATATTTTATTATCCACATGAACCTTATCACATAAAGGCAATCCAAGCATATGAGGAAATGGTCCAATTGCATACTTATTCATATGAGATATAGTTGACAAAATCTCCCCCTCTACCACACTTGTCACTTTCACAAGGTGACAATCAGCATGCACATGTTGCCTAGCGTTATCTAGAAAGGCTATTGCAAACAATCAATTATGTTAACGATGACATAAGCAACAAAGACATTACAAAATGTTAAGGTCCTATGGTTTAGGGTCACTCACATGTGCATGTCTCATTTATATATGTTTTTAGTTGATGGTTACCATCCCAAATATAAAATATGCAATTTGACAAAAAGGCCCAATCAATGCCACTTATTTCTGCCTCAAAGCCCTCGTGCTTCTTTTGCCAATGGGGGTCCCACTCATTTCTAATCGTATCATCAAGCTCTTTGCACTAGTGCCTTGGAGTCTCTAATGATACTATGAATATACTCATTCCTTTGATATACCCATTGCTAAAAAGGAACTCTGAGAGCTACTTGTACCTTGATGTGACTTGTTTTATTATAGGCATGGAAACCAAACGACAGAATGGGATGGGTGGCAAAGGGATGGATGTACCATCTCTTATAAGTACTCACCATCAACATTTCCAACTAGTCTTCATCAATGCATGCTTGCACAATACATTTATTGCAAGTTATTGTGAGAGTGGTCTCACCAATTGTATCTACAACCTCTATCATGTGCCAATGTAAGTTACCCAATGCAAACCTTCCAATGCATATGAGCATCACAATGTATTTTTAACCTATGTGCGCGATGCGACTAGGACATTATTGCATAAGTGCATCTTTTAACACATGAACCATATATTCACGAATGCAACAACCTTTCATCATGATGGTGCGAGGAATATAAGTACCTTGTCATGCAATTTAAAACTCTTCCTAACATTCCTACGATCTTTTTAAAACGAAGTGTTCTACTAATGTAGTTAGGTTTTCCCTATGCAAATTTATACTTAATGCACCAGTATCATGCGGAAACGAAAGGGTGAATTTGATGGAACGTGAACTTTTGCAGGAGGGGTTTTATCGATTCTTGCGCTTCAAGTGGGGACTCCTACATGTGCTCCTCTTACTCCCGCATGTGCTCCTCTCATGCGGTGCTTTGGGGCCATCGCAATTCAGGCTCGGGAATAAGTCGGGCAGGTGGAGGGTGTGTTGAAATTCTCTGCAAGCTAGCAGTCCTTCCCTCTCGCAAGGGAACTCCCTTCACATATGAATTGCGTCCTCCCGTGGTCTGCGGGTGAAAAACCCCCTAGGAAGCTTTTTTTTTAAAGCTTCAAGGAAGCTTCTCAAGAAACTCCTTTAAATTTTTTAAAAAAAATTCTGACGGGGGGGGGGGGGGGGGGCTGACAGCATCGAAATGATGATGGTGGTGGTGGCAACGGCCTTGGCAGCCTGGTAGAGGTGTTGGCAGAGCAGGGGGGCATGGCACATTGGCGGACTAGGGGGTGGCGCTGAAATCACGGGGCAGGGGGGGCGCTGCCTGCTACCACGAGGGGGGACTTCCCTTTTATAGTGGGGAGGGGGGGTTTATGGGGGGGGAGACGGCTGTTCAACGGCCACCACCCCTCCACCTAGGTGCATGCCCCCCTCTCCCTCTTTTACTCCCTCTCTCTTTCTCTTCCCCTGACATGCTGTCGGCGAGGAGAGAGAGAGAGAGGTAAAAAAATTTGAATTAAATTTAAACATTTTTAAAAAGGGGGGGCGTTCTTATGCACGGGGGGGGGGGGGGGATGCTACAAGGTGAGGATACTGTTACAAGTGGAAACTGTGTGGCTCCACATATTTTAGAAATTGTAGGGTCTCCCTAAAAATCCCAACACCACAAGTTGTAATATCCAACTCTTGTAAATTTTTGGATTTTTTCGGCCAATAGAATATTGTTGCCTGCAAACTTGAAATATTTAAAAATTATAGTATTTATGAAAAATCATACACTTGCTATACACTTTCAACATCAACACATTTACATATATATATAAAATTTACAAAGACACAAGTAAAGCCATAACTAGATATCGTATGTGAACAATCCTTAATGGTTTAAAACTTAACGTTTTTAAGGTAGAACTACTTAAGTTCTTGTTTCATTCTTTCATTTCACACTTTTTCTCTTCATCTCTTTATATCCACCATATCCCTCATATCTTTGCTATGATGGATGCTCGTGCACACTTTGATGAGTGGATCCACGAGACTATCTTTGCTAGAGCTAGGGTGATGAGATATTTCAAGTTTTCTCTAAGAACTTCAACCTTGAAAGTGTGCTCTCATTACTGGATCCCCTCCTTGAGGTTTTGGAAGACTTTCTCAACACCATTGCTACCTGCACATACTCCATATCGAGGGATCTGACATGACTTGGGTGCCTCTAGAATAGCTCATGGTATTTTAGGCAAGGAAGAATCACCAAAAAGTGGTGAATAGGTGTCTGGCCCATGTGGATCCTTCGCATAGAGTATGCATTGTTCCCATTGGCAGTGCACCAGTTACATTACCTTTGGAATTCGTAGAGTGTGATTGCGCATTGGCAATTTACCTATCTCGGCCCAAAACACGTTGGGTTCAAGGTGGGCTTTGATAAAGTAATCGGTGCCCCATCGGATTGCCTCGAGAGCGTAGTCTAGCTGCCAAGCAACGGCCATGTGGCACCCATACTCCACCACCCCCCACGACAGCATCATTATTGTGAACGCTTGCGGTAGCCCAAACTTCACATGGTCTCTTACATCGTAATATCCACCCACTAGATCAACTTGCGTGTCCACACACACAAAATCTTCATCGCTTGTTACAGATTTATTGTATCATCGTCATCCAAAGACTTCAGAGAGAAAAGTTCACCCTAAAAGCATTTGAAAATCAAGGTTTTTCGTAAGGAATGAGGCATGCATATTAGTAAAAGTAAGGTGCTAATAATAATGCATGCACCTGATCAGAATCATGATACGATACAACTGACACTAGAGTGATGAAAATGGACATTCATCAAAGTGCATAAGACGAATGGTTATTAATGTGGTTCTATGAGGAAAATAATGTACCAACTACGGATGCACTATCCATTGGGCTAATGACAATTGAATCTAATATTAGGGAACTAATATATTGTTTTTGTGACTGCTCTTTGGTTTTCCAAAAATCTTTATAGCCGTATTTAACATTGCATCTTGTTGAGAGTGGAAAAAGACTGAAATTTTGATTGATTTTTGTTGTTTTTGAGGTCTGAATGATTGATTTTTGATGGATTTAGAGTGATGTATGGTTGTTAATAGAAGTATTTAAGAGTTTTTTGGATGATATTGATTATGTTTTGGAAGTTTATGATTATTCTTAGTAGAAATATGAAGCTCTGTGATGTTGTAATAGGTTATGTTGAGGTTCTAATTGGTTCTGATACCTTCTGTATAGCCTCTGTTTTGTTTTGATTTTCTTCTATATGAAGCATGGATTGATGATTGATGAAGGTTGAAATATTTTGAAAGCTTACTGAATAGTTTTTGATATTTTGGAATGGTTTTAGTACGATTTATGAGGATTTGATGTTCTCTGATGACCTTCTGTAACCCTCTGTAGATCTTATGTAAGTGTTCTATAGAATGTATGTGTGACTTTGGGAAAGTTTTCTAACTTTTGGAGAGGATGAATCTAAGTTCAAAAGAGCTAAAACAAATGGAAGAAACAACTGATGAAGACTGAAGTGAAGTGACAGTAGTGAGCTATGAAGAGACACTGTAGTGGCTCTGGTGCCTCTTCACATCAGACATACCTCTTGGGAGGTGTATCCACAACCTAAGAAGGATGTTTGAGAGTCATTATTGAGTATGGTAGTGAGGAGATGATGTACTATTGATAGAGAGAGAGAGAGAGAGAGAGAGAGAGAGAGCCAGAGATAGTCAATTCTATCAAAACAGTGTATCTATATATGAGAGATTGAGAGAGATAACTATGAAGACATTGAAGATGAATACTATGTGATTTATTTCCATTCAAAAATGGTGTATTCTTTTATATTATTTGTTCTATTGATGGATTCTATGAAGAAGTTGAAGATTATGGTTGATTGTATCAAATCTGTGGGAGATATTTACTATAATGCTGCATGAAGATTTGCTATTTTCTTTGTTTTGGTCATTAGAAGGATGAAATAAAAGCTTGTTGATGTTACAAGATAGATTTTCTTACAAGAGAAACCCCTTTTCCTTAGTGTTCCTCTGGGAACTTCATGTTTTTGGTGCGTAGCCAGGGAAACTTGTCATCAACAAGCATCAAAAGAGGTTGAAAATGAAGGAAATGGCATTGCCAAGAAGAGAAGAATTCAATGGATGCATGTAAAGTTCCTTCTTCCATTTAAGAGTTGGAGATTCTCATTGCCGAATCCACTTTCCATAAGAGGTTCATTCCACAATGGTGGAAACATATTACCATCATGATGCAAGCTCTATGCGGTGGACTGTTTCCTCTTTCTGTTGAAGCAACAGAAACTTGCATCTTGGTGGCAAATTGTTTGGAAACAAAATGAAGAGCAAAAGCAGAGAGAATGACCATCCATGGAAGATTTGGTATTCATTGAGAAGTTTCCTGAAATATTAAGTGGGAGATCGTGAAGAAGCTTCAGGAGTCATGGTCTGTGGAGGTTCACGAAAACAAGAAGGAAAAGAGTTGGAATTTATTCGTTGATGCTCAACAGCAAGATACGTGGGATGCTTGGTGCACTGACAAGTCCAATTAGCAACCCATTGGAAGTTGGTAGACCGAGTGTTTTTCACAACATACACTATTGAAACCCTCAGAAGCTGGCATTATTATAATGGCACAACAACGATCCTAAGAAGAATGAGTTTTGATACTTTCAGAATGGAATATCTCCCCCTCTGTAGTGGTTTGAAAGCCGAATTCAGAGATGTTGAAAAGAAGGAAGTAGAAGAGATGTTGGCTAGAGAATCCCCCAGATATTAAAGCCTTCTTTGATACTATCATGTTGAGTACAGACCAACCAGTTGGAGCCAACCCCCTGATGAATGATCCAATTAAGAGGCAAGCGTTAGAACGAGTCTAGAGGTATGTGAGAAGAGAGAAGGCAAAACTCAAAGTTGAGAACGAGCTTGCAGGCAGAAGCCTCCTTTGATGCCCTAAAAGCACTTTTTACAAAAGTCCCCATGGTGACTCAAGGTCCCCTTCCTAGTCAGATTCGTCCTGGAAATATTGATGATAGGCCAGCAAATGTAGTGCCATTCCCAGTTTTTAAGGGAGAGTACAATGAAGACCCTGATCTTCATATAGCAGAATTTATAGTAGCATGTGTGGCTAACAATGCCAAAACCCCTGAGCATTGGTTAGCAATATTCCCCGCCACTTTCAAGGGCGCGGCATTTCAATGGTATGAGAGACAAGCAGCAAGAACTTTTGGCACATGGGACGCCTAAATTTGGCCTTCCTCACTAAATTCAGGTGTAAAGGTTTTGAAGAGCGGATGCGAGAGTTCATGAACCTAAGTCAATCCTCTAGAGAAAGAGTAGAAGCTTATGTCTCCCGAATGGAATCCATCTTGAAGAGATGGACTAACCATCATTTGGACGAAGGTATCTAGAAAAGAGTGTTTCTTTGAGGCCTACAACCAGAAGTTCACAACTTCATGGAATTGAGAAGACCACTCAATTTGCAAGCTGCAATGGAAGGTGCAAGATTGTATAACGAAGTTGAAGCAAGGCTTTCAATGACTCCAGGAAGAGGAGTCTTACCTCCTCCCATGCCAGGAATGGTATACCCACCAAATGCAGTCCCATGGACAATTCCCTATCCCTATCCCCAGATACAAACAGTGCCATAGTATAATGCATCTAATCCATTATGGTCACCACAGATGACAGTGCCTCAAATGATGGTTCAACCACAACAATAGTGGCCTCAAACAGTTCCTCCAATGGCGACTCAACAACAGTGGAACCCTACCAACTGGAATCAACAACCCCAAGTCAATAGGAGCTCTGAATCGGAACTAGAACAGAGGACCCTCTGGATCGACCCAACCAGTGTATGCAGCATTTATAAAAGCTTCACAAAACCCTACTACAAGTACTTCAAGATGTGAAAATCTGAAGGACTACTTATCCAACTCAGTTGTAAGTATCAAGAAAGAGCTTATGGATGTGATTATAGAGCAGCTACAGATGCTGAAGGTGAATACCACGCCAATATATCCACCCCTACGGGAGCTGGAAGAGATGTGATGCACTCTAATACATGGTGCAAAAAGTTTCATCAAGTGGGACATTTAGCCACTGAATGTACCCAAAAACGAGCCATTCCTAGAGCCTTTTGTTCCTAACTATTTGCGGAAGAACCATACAGAGGATATTTGCTCTCTGAAAGAGATGCATGAACGAAGACAGAAGGATGAAAATGCAAGATTCAACTTGCTAGAATCCAAAATGACAACAGGGGATATTGAACCAAAGCCTAGGGAATTTGGTCCTAATTTTGGTCCAAGGAAGTTTCCCTCTCAAAGTTACAAAGGCCGACAGTTTGGTAGTGGTCAGAGATCAGAAGTGGAATGTTACAGGTGTGGAGAAAAGGGTCATATCTCCCTGAATTGCCCAAACCCTAGATGATCTGTGCACAAGCCCTTATGCAGCTGATGCAAAGGCAAAGGCCACACTGCAAAGGACTGTCCAAGTCCAGCCCCTATAAAGGTCAATGGCACTGATAGCCAACAGAAGGTACAAGAGCCTGCCTCCAATTGGTAGAGTTGGAAGTTGCTACTGTCATGCGTGCCAAGAATAAGGAACCCATTTGTTCAGAACGAAAATAATTCCCCTGCCAAGACTGTGAAGTTCAACTTGCCAACAGAGGGACAGAGCAGTACAAGACAGAACAGTGCATTAAAGAGCATTGCAGTGCCACAAAGAGTCACAGAGACAATCCTAGAAACAAGACCAGAGGTGTAGGAGATAGACGATGCAGAAGAACCTCCAGAAATAGAAGAAGTGCTGATGCTACCATTGTTAGAAGAAAAAGGAAAGATGAAAATGGGTGTAGCCCCATTCCCTAGCAGGCTGGAGAAACCCGTGGATCCTATCAAAGAATATGACTTGGTAAAAGACCTAGACACTTTTAAACCAAACTTAACATTCTGATAGTTGCTGATGCTGTCTTCTAGCTGTCGAAAGAAATTCAAAAGCAACTTGACAAGAAGACATGGACTAAGGATCGCTCCTTCAACAATGACCAAGATCAATAAGACCCAGAGCCTGTAAAGGAAGTAGATGTGGCTAACGCCTTCCTAGATCCTGGAAACCCAGAGATTAGTGTATGGATTGAAGGATGCTTTATCTCAGATGCATTGATTGATGGAGGTTCATCAGTAAACATAATGACGGATGTGATAATGAAGGACTTAGGGTCGCAAGGAATTCAACCTACACAGTGGCTTATTAGGTTGGCAGACCAAAGCAGAATTAAACCATTGGGCATCCTCCCATACGTAAAAACAACCCTTGCAGGAAGAGACTATTGGCTGACCTATTTGGTGGTGAAACCAAATTCTTATGGAACCTCATATCCTCTGCTATTGGGAAGACCTTGGCTTTTTGAAGTGAGAGTCAGGATGGGCTGGTTCAAAGGAACCCTAACCCTAGGCAGAGGACCCAACAAAGTGGTGTTGAAATTGTATGGATCGCAAAAAGGCAATGAATCCTCATCCATCAAAGTCATAACTGACTCCTCCAACGAGGTAACAGATGGTACATCAGGAGACAAAGAGGCTGTTAAATAGATCTTTCCCAAGAAAACAAAGGCACATTCCCTAACAGTGGGTACTATAAGTCAACTACCAAGGGAAGAAAAGTCCTTGTCCATGGGAGAATACCTCCTGTCTCAACTAGAATTAACTTCTGAAATCACCTCTGAGAGTGAAATAGAAGCATGGATGTATTATTCTCCTTGTTACATGGCAGTCGCAGAGACAGTAGCAGAGATAGAGCCAGAGACAGAAGCAGAAGCAGAAGCAGACGCAGAGGCAAAAGATATGTTCTTCTCCTACAGAGCCTCTACAGAAGCAGAGACAGAGCCTCCAGAGGAAGAGGATGAAAATGATGAGGAAGAAAATGAAGCAGATTATGAAAGTGCAATTGAAGAAGATTCTTTGATAGTGGATGATCTTGTTGATGTCTCTACACAGACCTCAGAGGCCGAAGATCTCAAGGTGTTGGATGGAATGACCATGGTTTCATTTGGGTTGACCAATGGACCATAAATTATGCAAAATCTGCATAAGCAATGGATCAAAGGCATAAAAATTAAGTTCACCAGTGGCTCCTGTTGCCCTGACTATTCAGTCTAGAGAAAAGATGATGATGATGCTCCCTGCCAATAGAAGCTTGAGGTATCAAAGCCTTGGCTTCTAGAAAGTCTATGCTATGTGACATTCCTAGACTCATCCTCTGAAGATGAATCCCTAAGTCCAGAAGAAATCACCACTCACTTAGAAGAAAAAAAAGCTCTGATACCCTTCCAATAACCTCAACAGAAAAATGAGTCATCTGTTCAGAAGGAGGACACTAGTTCTAGTGGAACGTTAGACGAGGACACTACTCCCTTGAAAGAGTCAGACCTCTATCCAGAAGCAATCCGTGGGGCATTTATCTGTGAAGTGGAAGGTGAAAGTCAAGTGACGTTGTCATAGAGATTGTGCATGAGCTGCAGAACACGGGGTTCAAGGAACAGCAAGGAAAGAAACTAACAAGAAGAACCCAAATATTAGATGCCAAAGTTCACTATATTCCTTGTCAAGTGAGTTACATGAAGTTCATGTTCAGAAAAATCTGAAGTATCTCATAAACTGTTTACATTCAGATGTATGATGACATTTACATTGAACGGAATAATGGGCATTAACTAATAATCGAGTCAAGCATGTCCTTTAGTGCAGAGAACCTTCTGTTGTACCACACATCTGATTTCAGATGCTCTCAAAGATTTCTATCAAATTCGGATCACATCAGCATGTACATTCTATAACCAGACCAGCAGAAGCTTTCAGCAATCCAACTCCCGTTTTAGAGTATCAAGGGTTCACAACTGGAATTGTGTATGCATAAGAATAGCCATTCTCTGTTTACCAACACGACCTCTATAATCAAAGATGGTATGAGTTCATCATCAGCAATCAGCTTTATAAACTGTTTTATTGTATATGATTCATGTTTCTAAGAGTTAAACACCTTGATGACAGGCCTCATATTCTCAATAATGTCAACTATTTGAAAAGTCCCAGCTTGCTCTTCTGTATTGATTAAATATCCTGTTATGAAGTTCATCATCATAGGAAACTCAGCAGTTGCAAAATTAGTTGCATCTAGATGTTAACTTGAAGCCAGCCAAGTTTCTATCTTTAGTAGCGGCACTTCCAGACTATGCAAGGATATGTGATGATGGTCTATACAGATCCATCGACTGATAACATACAAGAAAATGGCAATAGCAATGGCCAAAATGGTGAAGCATCCTGTCCAAACAACAAGAGACTCACAAAACTTGCTGATGCTTTGTGTAGAATGAATCGCAGGGGATCTGGAGGAGAGGAATAAGGGGAGATTAATTCGCTATGTTCCATAGATGAAGAACAAAATGCGGAGCAGAGGAAAAAGCATTGCCCTGATTTTTACAAGTCTTAAATGCTTGAAACGATAGATGAATGTCTGGTTCGCCTTCTCTCACTGCCTCTCTCCTCAGGCGTGATTTGTGTGTAGACTTCCAAAGCAGTGCAAAGGACGAAACCTCAAGACCTGAAGCTTCTGATTCTCGGCCCGTCGAGAGTTGCAAAACAACGATCAGAAACCAATTTTACTGGTTCTAACAAAGTCTCCGTAAATCCTTTACTGCATCAGCACATCGAAAGCAAGCTTTGCACTAACTAAGTGCTTTTGATACTGAAAAGGCACATCCCTGGAACAGAGAAGATGAGAGAGAACAACTATGCCGCATAATTCAATATGGTCTCCTCGACGAGAGCCTGAACAATCTGGATTAATTCCTTGCTTTGACTGTGGAGAACTTTTTGGAGCGCCGCCTGCAGACTTTTGACCACATGGACTTTTTTCGCAATCATCACATACAAAGCCTCCCGTTTTGAATTGATTAGGGGTATTTCAAATACAGTTCAGTGATAGAATCAAGTGATTGTTTCAAGGCTAATTATCAGTATCGACACCCTGTGATGCCCTCTCTTAAACAGTATCTGCTATTAAAAGCACTGGCAATTGGGCAAGGTGATGCCGGCTGTTAGGATTCTTTGCAAGCAGCATGTGAGCTTTCATCTTGATGATCGAGGCCTAGGCAACAGAGAATCGAGTCGATGTAGTACCAAAAGGAGCGTGGGCTGTCCGATTCCTCCTGTCGTTCCTTCTATTAATTCTTCAATGTCCGGCAAAAATCAATGTTGAAAAGGGAAATGCAGAGGCCTGTGCATACATATTGATTTGTAACTGTCTGGCAACAATTAATGTTCCAAAAGGCATAGCATCGGAACAAAGTTCACAATGGTTGCTCCTCCGTGCACCGGTCAATATGAGGGTATAATCAATGCCCTATGGCCAGTTTGCACACAGTGCCGCACCTTCCCTGCGCAGCTCCTTGACCACAGTAGCCAGAGCCTCCGGATTGACCCCATGCTCGCATAGGGCGATGAGGATCACTAGGGTTTGACGATCGAGGCCCGTTTTGAGGAGATTGGACATGAGATAGGCCAGATCAAGAGCTTCTCTTGCTCTCTGCAACCGAGTATATCCTCCATGCGCTCTCTCTCTCTCTCTCTCTCTCTCTCCCCAAAACAGCCTGCTTTTTTCCTTGCTTTTTCCCTCCAAAAGTGGTTTAAAACCCAAAAATAGGTTTCTTCTCTTCATCCTTGAATAACCTCTTACACCTTTAGCTTTGGCGATAGTCTTGAGTTCTGCCAGTTTGCTCTATGAGAGGTCCAAATGGGGATCAGTGCATGGTTTTAGATCTGAAGATTCAGCACCAAATTCATGACTCAACAACTTCTTGCTGTCTGATTTAGGACTTGTTTCTTTCTCTTCTACCCATGCATTGCCACTTCTCTTTACGGTGTCTTTCATTTCTTTCTGTGGGCTAACCTTCAAGGCTCCTTTCACTACTTTTTCTGCAACACCATCCACCTTTGAGCCTTTCTTTTAGGGTATCTTTGGAGTCATCAATTTCCCCATTAATAGACAGCTTTGTGATGGGTGAACTACGCACAAACTGCGACTTCGGCCTTGAAGATTAGATGGCAAAGTACTCCCTCGGTGCTTCACTAGCGCTTTGCTCGCTTCAGAACTTTTGAGAGACTTCCTTCAACTCTATGTCATGGAAACTTTTGAACTAAGCATAATTCCCTGCACTTTTCTTAGAGATCATCATTGAAATTATCAGCTTGATAATGTCCTTTGGCATCAGTTTTTCATATTTTTCTAACACACACACATCATGCAACCAAACAAAATCATATACATGCACTAAGGGAATATATATACATTGGATGCAGATTATCAAAATACATCACACAAACAATGAATCACACGCAGAAAATAACACAAATGCACAACAAAAGAAATGGAGGTGTATACAACTCGGATGCGCAGCAGCACGACATCCACCCCCTCTAAACCTGCGCATCCTCCGGATGTGCCAACTATCCAGGATCATTCAAATCCACAAACAGGTCGAGTCCATCTTCTGTTTCTAGTAGACCTGTTTCTCCATCAGCTTCATCATCTATATTCTCTGCTTCTTCTGCTTGTCTTTCTTCTACCTGCTCTTCTTCTGTCAACGCTTCAAGTGTATATTCTTCATCTTCTCTTCTCTTGAAAATCTTGACTCGTTTTCCAGCAATGGGCACCCTCAGTACTGTTCCATCTAATTCAGCCAACTCATAGGTACCATTGTCAAAAACCTATTTCACCTCATACGGTCCAAACCATCTTTGAACCATTTTTCTCATGCTACTATGCTGATTCTCTAGACTACTGTCGTAGACTAGAACCCAATCTCCTTCTTTTATGGCTCTAGGCCTCAAGCGATGCCTTAAATTAAACCTGTCCTTGTTTCTGAGTCGGGCTGCCTTCAAACGATCAACTGCTAGCTGCACGTCTTCTGTCTTTCTCTCTAGTTGACGAATCTAAAGAGCTAGAAGCTCTTCCCTTGATAAATTCTCATGCCATGGAAGAACACTCTAAGTGACAGCACAAATTTCTATAGGCATGACAGGTTTTTGCCCATTCATCAACTCTGCAGGCATGTATCCAGTAGTCACACTATGTGTAGAGCGATCAGCCCACAACGCAAAAGGTAGTAATCTCGGCCAATCCCCAATCCGACCTTTACAAGCTTTTGCCAATGCTTTAACTATCGGCGGATGTCCTCTTTCACTCTTGCCATTTCCCTCTGGATTATAGGCAGTAGTAAGAGCCAATTTAATCCCAAGTCGTGAGAAAAATTCTCTAGCTTCATCTGCACTAGCTCTCCATGATCAGCTGTAATCTTGCCTATACATCCATACCTGCAAAATATTTCTTCCAACAAGAATTTACATACTGTAGTGGTGGTCTTTGTCCGCAAAGATCTGCCTTCAAAATAGTTTGTAAGATCCTCCCTAGCCAAGACAAGATATCTCATCTGCCAAAGTCCCACTGGCAAAGTAACCAAGTCTACCACCCACTTATAATGCATACATAGTGGATAAGTCAGATGCAATTCATCACGATGTCGCACTAAAGAGTAAAGCTAGCAGTCCCTGCAAGTTTCCATAAAGTGAGAAACATCTTTATACATCCCTTTCCACCAGTATCTTTCTTTGATTTTCTCATAGGTAGCCCACACACCTCTATGTCCAGCCCATGAGCTCTCATGAAACTCTCACATAATCTGTATCTGCATCGCTATATCACAAACTACTCTCAAGGGCAAGCCTCCTCTCTTCTTTGGATGCTTCCAAAGAAAACCATCTTTCAAGAAATACCCATAAGCCTTCCTTCTGATTTTCTTGAATTCATCATCTTTCCAATCAGCTCTTCGAGTCAATGAACTTAGATACTGTCCAATTTGCAGCCACTCGTCAACATAAAGTTATTCAATAAAGGCTTCAACAGTAGATACATGACAATTATGAACAAGGACAGAAGCAGCAAACTCTATCTCATCATCTTCTGCAAGCATTAACTCCTCATCCTCATATCTCGCTTTAGATAGCATGTCAGCAACTGGATTATCTTTCCCTGCTATGTGTCGAAATTCTGGATTTAATGATTTGATATAAGCAATCCACCGAAGCATCGCTATATCTGGAGTCGAGCAACTAGTAATCATACCAAGCAAAGGCAAACAATCTGTTTCCACAACAACTGAAGCTCCAATAAAATACCCTTTGTCACACTTCAGTGCAGTGACTACTCCCCACAACTCTCTTTTAAGCGGATACCTCCTCTGTCGCTCATTAAGAAATTTAGCTCCAAAGCGGATTGCATACCTATTTCCATCAGCGTCATCCTGTCCCACTGCCCAACCTATACCAATAGGGCTAGTATCAACTGTCAACATGATCGGCCGTCCACACTGATAATCCGCCTTGCGAAGAGTAGGAGCTGACTGCAACAGCTTCTTGAGCTTACACATGGCTTTCGAATGCTTCTCATCCCAATGAAATTTCTGCCCCTTTCGAAGCAGCTGATAGAGAACATCTGCTATATGAGCAAAATGAGGAATCCAAATCATGTAAAATACACAAGCTCCCACAAATCTCCGCACCTCTGAAGTAGTCGAGCAATACTCTGCAATCCTGTTTATGACATCCACCTTTGCAGGTGAAGGCTTCCTGCCATAATATCCAACCATATGCCCAACTATGATGACTTCATTAACACCAAAGACAGATTTCAGCCCTGAAAGTGTCAAATTTACCTCCTCTAATCGTGTCAATATTTGCTCACAAGCAATCAAGTGGTCAGCCACAAACTGTCTACATCCACGCAAATCAAAACTTTCATTCTTTTCTTCTTCTGCACAACCCTTAATAGGCACATCATCAAGAAAAGGCATGGTATACTGCGGAATATAGTCTCGTAGAACTCTATGCATAGCATTCATAATATGAGCAACTGAGTTTGTGGCACCTTGAGGCAAGGTACACATCCTCACAAGACCAATAGGTGTCCGCATAGTAGTAATATCCCTGCTTTCCAAGGCAAGCTGAAACTGATCATAACCTGAATACAAGTCACCTAGAGAATAGATGGCTCGTCCTGCAAAAGCCTCAGCAAATTGATCCACAACTGGACCTGTTCCCACATTCCTAATTGTCACTTTGTTCATGGGCTGCATATCCTGAATAAATCTCAAAGTACCATTCTTCTTTGGTACAGTAAACCACCTGTTAGAATAGGGTGCAGAAGAGGGTTCCAAAATTCCCATCTTAATCTTCTCATTCAACAACTCTATCAGCTTTGGCAAGTGTGCTTCAGGCACAGGTATAGGACGTATGTTCCATGGTACATGAGGAACAGCGAAGATGACCATAGGTGCAACCAATTCGGGACTAATGCAGCCAATTTCATGTGGAAAGAAAGCAAATGCCTTACCATGACGTCCAAGCATCTCTCTAAAACATTCTTTTTCCACTGGAAGCAAGAAATCATCATTTCCAATCTTCAATTCTACAAGAGTTTTAGCTGTAAATTTATGTCCAATATTTGCAGGATCTCTCAACATAGGCTGCTTCATAGCTTTTTCAATCTGCTCATCACTATCAAAAGAAAGCGGGCCTGCAACCGTCTTAACCTTCTTATCAACTGTTTTATATTTTGTATCAACCTTGGCATCATTCAAGCACTCTTTTCTTTGCTGCAATTTCTGCAAATTTTCAGCAACTTTCAACTCTGTTGGCTGAAAATTTTCAGCCTTTTGCTCTATGGGCTGCATGGGTGCAGCCTGAAACTCTGTATGCAGAAATTTTTCTGCATTCAACTCTGTTGGCTGAATGGATTCAGCCCTCGGCTCTATGGACTGCATAGGTGCATCCTGAAACTCTGTATGCAGAAATTTTTCTGCATTTAACTCTGTTGGCTGAATGAATTCAGCCCTCTGCAGCTCTGTTAGCTGATCAAGATCAGCCATAAATTCAGTTTGCTGAGTTTTCTCAGCCTCTAACTCTGTTTTCAGAATAAAACCAGAAATTTCCTGAAACATATCCAAGGTTTGCATAGGTACGATCTTTGAACCCTTATATACATCAGTTTTCAGCATTGCTCCCAACTCAAACAATGTATCCGCATAAGACATCCCTTCATACAATCCATCTACATGCTCTTCTGCTTGCAAAATACCTACATTCTTCAACTCTTTCTCCTTACGACCAATGTACTGCCTGGCAGCTCTAGGCAAATCTGAAATTTTCTGATAACTCACTAAACTATCTAAAAAAAAACCAACAAAATTATTGGAGAAAGACTGGCTGCCAGGAGGCGAGATCTCCTCTTTTCTCCGCTCTGTACCACTGGCGTCTCGCAAGACAGCGGTACCTAATGAAAATCCAACTCCTTCGCATGTAGTGGTGCCTCACGGAAGGAGTCCCTGCTTCTCGGATGATTTACCCCAACAGTCATAAACTGTACAGCTCGCATACCATCTTTACTGCGTATCCGCGCATAAGCTGACCCGTCATCCATGACTTTCGTTTCCATTCTTGCTTCTGTAATGGAAGGCTGTCCAAGAATAATCGGATAAGAGCAAGAATCCTGAACAAAGCAATGATAATCCTCTTCAACATTACCAATAGAAATTCTGATACTCGGACAAGCAGCATACATATCACCAGAAGTATTATTGCGGGCTCTCATGCGCCAGCCATGCTCTGCATCCATAGGCCACTTGCCACTCTCATAAACTCCTCGAGCAATAAGATTAATCTCAGAGCCATGATCGACTAAAGCGATCAAAGGAATTTGTTTCTCTCCAATCCTTACCACCGTCTCACTGGTTGCTCTAGCCCAATGACTTCGTGAAAAATGGCTGCGAGGAATGAGAATAGGGGTATCATCATCTTCATACTGCATAGGCTGAACTATTTTCTCCAATTGCGGTGTCGAAGGGTTTTGAAAGTAATGCCGCAACTTTAGAAGTCCTTGATAAATTTCAGGATAGAAGTTCAAACAGATAAATAAGTAAGATGTGAGGATTTGTGTGTAATACTTGATCCTCCAAGCTTTCAACGAGACCTCGTCTTTGTAGCAATGATAAGACCAAAAGCAAGTTTTCAGCTGAGCATAGAATTCATCCTTCAATATAGGAACATTTAATACAAATCTGGTTATCAGCTTCAGACAGAAGTATCAGCATTATCCTTTCAGAGGTGGCTCCTTTCCAAGATCATGAGGGTTGGACACAGAATGATCAAGAACCATATATTCATTTACATTCTCCATAAGTCGTCAAACTAACTTGTGGCAATGTCTGGCACATCTTTCTCTTTCATGTTAATAATATTAACATATGAACAACAACCATAATCATGTGCAGCAAGTACTATTGCATCATCTTCATAGACTTACCATCAGCAGTTGCAATCTGATTTCTGAGTTAATGTAACTTGTCTTGGTCATATTGTTAGGCAGGCATATTGCTGCATTATACGATTCATGACTTTTGGAATAACTTGTTAATTACCTGTAGAGTTATGACAGGGTATTTTTAAGAGTTGAATCAGCACTATACATGTGACTGGTAAGTCTCCACTTCAAATTGTCAAATATGCTGGACAGCATAGTTGCATTTATCACAATGTAATCTGATTGTTAAATAGGAAGCATAGTTGGCTAATGTTTTTGCAGTCGAATTGGCTACTTGAAGAATTGAACCGTGCAAAAGTAATGAACGTACTTGATCACTGTGAAAACATTGACTGTGAGACTTCGGGAAAGCCAGATTCATGTTGAATGAAGGAACAAAAATATATGTTTGAGATAACTATAATGTTGTAGGTAATGGAATTTAAGGAAACATCGTGAGACCAATCATGTTGCTCATAATTGAGAAGTTCTTTTTCGTGCAGGGACGAGATGTTTAAGTGATCACAGAGAGGCAATACGCAGTCGATCCGAAGCGACAAAGATCTAATTCCAACAAGAGAATGTATGTTCAGGGAATGCCAGCGAGCTTCTGACACCTTTGTCTTTCGGCAGCGACGTCCTCTTCTTCCTCCACAGTCTTTCCCTTCGCAGCACTTGAAATTCAGTGCCTCCCCACCATCCGCGTCCGAATTCTGTTCGACAGGGTTCCCCTCAGGCCCCCCTCCTCTGTTCCAGAAAAAGCCCCTCCTTTTCTTTTTTTAACCATCTTTTTCTTTTAATACCCACGCAGGTAAACAACGGCCTCCACCTTTAGCCAATATTAGTGGAGAGCAACGAGAATAGCTTTACCTGGTTGCCAGTGGTATTCCATTTACTGCTTGTACATAACTCTCTCGCACCACTGGGTCAGGGTTAACCTTCACATCCTTAACAGTCACTCTGTAATCCTTCATCGAGCTGCAAGGTTTCCAGGAACTCGTGGCATTCGCTACCACGAAGAAGAGAGTGACGATCAAGGGTAGCAGCAAAGCACCTGCGACTAATATCTGATCCATTCTGACGCTGTTATAGAAAACCACAGTGTGCTATGCCATCTCGAGATGCTGCTAGGGTAGAAGACGTCCTCATTTGTCAGCATCAAGACGTGTTCTTGGTTCTGTCTGTGGTAACATAGATTGGCCAATGTCCATTGTATTTGCACCCTCTGAAACAAGTATAGGTGAGGGTGATCCCCATTCAGCTAGTGCATCTCTGTTTATTCTTAATGGAGCTCAGAAGTTGAAAGGCACCACATCCTTGCTTAAAGACTCCTGCATCCTCTCACTATTCTTGGTTGCCTTTTCTCTGACAGCCTCAAGCCAGGGTGACTATCACCAAGGAAAAAAACTCATCCTTAATCTCTGCATTTAGCTGTTGTAGAACTATTCTTGTATCACCAGCTGGTTTACAAAGCTCAATTTCCTCTCTTGATATGTTCACCAAGATAAATTTCACATCACTCTACCAAAGATGTCTCAAATACACATCCTGAACACCATTTGGGTAATGCTCTGTAACTGGAATTGATGTGTTGTAAACAGACATCTGGACATAACGCAATTCATCAGTGCCTGAATCCTTATCATACAGCTGTACACCCAGCTCTCTGTTCAGCAAATCGGCCTTGCTGGATTACAAGTGCATTTAATGCTTGTTTCCTGTACGCACATTCAATCCCTTTTTCTTCAATAATTAGCATAGTTTAAAAACTGTAATACTTGAACCTCTTTCTTCTGTCCATTCCAGTGAGCTTGGTCCTAAGCTTGTAAATCGACCTATGGATTCCAATCTCTATCATAAAGAATGACAACATCAGCCGTTGCCATATTAATTTCCAACCCTCCAGCCCTTATAGATAGTAAGACAATGAACTTGTCACTGCCTGGTTGGTTAAAAGAATCAGTAGTACTTTCCCAATCTTCCCCTCTTGTGTCTCCATCAATATGACAGTATTGTTAGTCTCTGAAAACACAATAATCTTCCAGAATATCTAGCAGTTGTGTCATCTGCATTTTGGACCAGATGTTCCCCTGTTCTGAAAGTCTGTCAAATACTTGATAAACTTCTATAGCCCAACCACAACTGTTATACATGTCCACCAATGTATTGCCAACATGAAACTCATTATCTAGTCCCCTTTTGTATATCTCTACATGGAGTTCTCGGCTTGTATCTAAAGCTCCTATGATGTTACATGATTTTAGGCTGTAAACAATTGTACTAGCATCAGCAGAAATACCATCCAGTTGTAGATCTTGGAAACATCCTCACAAAGCCCATAATCAGCATATCTTGAAATAATTGTAGCCCATGAGATTGCATCTCGAGTTTCGAGTCTACCAAAATTCCTTATTCTTCTCCGTCTTCGCATAGAATGAAAGAGCAAACATAACATCTAAATATGTACAAAGCATCAAATCACACACACAACTTTTGGGTGGTTTACACACCTCGAATGCATAGCAATACGACATCCACCCCCTCTAATCCTGCGCATCCTCCGGATGGGCCAACTACCCATGATCATTATCATCAAGATCCACAAACATATCAATCTCTTCGTTATGCATTTCCGGTATATCAACAAGATTATCTGTCATATCATCTGTTTCTTCCATTGGAGTTTCTTCTCGTTGCTCTTCTCTTGCAAATTCTTCCAATGCATAGTCCTCATCATCCCTTTTCTTGAAAATCTTGATTCTTTTTCCAGCAATAGGCACTCTAAGCACTGTCCCATCCAATTATGTCAGCTCATATGTTGCATTATCAAAGACATGTCTGACTATGTACAGCCCAAACCATCTTTTCACCATCTTCCGAAGTGCAGTATGCTGATTTTCAAGGTTGCTATCAAAGACCAATACCCAATCTCCCTCTTCTATTGCTCTTGGCCGCAAGCGATGCCTGCTGTCAAATCTGTCCTTGTTCCTTAGTCTAGCAACTTTCAACCTGTCAATAGCTAGCTGAATATCCTTAGGTCTCCTCTCCAACTGTCGAATCCGAAGAGCCAAGAGCTCCTCTCTCGACAAATCCTCCTGCCAAGGTAAAACTGACCAAGTCAAAGCACAAGTCTCAATCGGCATAACAGGTTTCTGACCATACATCAACTCTGCAGGCATATATCCTGTGGTAACACTATGAGTCGTACGATCAGCCCATAAAGCAAATGGTAGAAGTCTCGGCCATTATCCAATCCGTCCTCTACATGCTTTGGCTAATGCTTTCACTATCGGCGGATGCCCTCTTTCACTCTTTCCATTTCCCTTTGGATTATATGCTGTAGTTAGAGCCAACTTGATTCCTAGCTGAGAGAAAAATTCCCTAGCTTCATCTGCATCCAATTCACCACGATCCGCAGTGATCTTACCCACACAACCATACCTACAGAAAATTTCCTCCAATAAGAACTTACACACTGCACTAGTGGTCTTCGTTCTCAAAGATCTGCCCTCAACATGATTGGTAAGATCCTCTCTAGCCAAAACAATGTATCTCATCTGCCATAGACCCATAGGCATGGTAACCAAATCAACTACCCACTTATAATGAATGCATAGCGGATAGGTCGGATGAAGCTCATCTCGATGACGCACTACTGAATACATCTGACAGTGTCTGCAAGTCTCAACAAAGTGAGAAACATCTCTGTACATGCCTTTCCACCAATATTTCTCCTTGATTTTCTCATAAGTAGCCCACACTCCTCTATGACCAGCCCAAGGACTCTCATGAAACTCCCTCATCACCTGTAACTATGTCTCTCTATCGCAAACAACCCGCAAAGGTAATCTGCCTCTTTTCTTCAGATGCTTCCAAAGAAATCCATCCTTGAGAAAATAGCCATAGGCTTTCCTTCTGATCTTCTTGAACTCTTCATCTGTCCATTCATCTCTTTTGCTTAGTGTACTAAGGTACCTGCCAATCTGCAACCAATCTCTAACATAGAGTTCTTCTATGAAAGCCACAATATCATAGACATGACAAACATGATCAACCATAGTGGCTGAAATTTCTGCATCATCCTCTTCTGCGAGTAGAGTCTCCTCATCATCATATCTGGCTCTAGACAACATATCTGCCACTGGATTATCCTTCCCTGCTATGTGTTTAAATTCTGGATTTAATGACTTGATGTATGCAATCCATCTCAACATGGCTATATCCGGAGTAGAGCAACTCATGATCATACCAATCAATGGCAAGCAATCTGTCTCTACCACAACTGAAGCTCCAATAAAGTACTCCTTGTCACATTTGAGAGCCGTGACAATCCCCAATAACTCCCTCTTGATTTGCCGATATCTCCTCTGTCTCTCGTTTAGGACTTTCGCCCCAAACCGAATAGCATACCTATTTCCATCTGCATCATCTTGACCCACAGCCCAACCTATGCCAATTAGACTAGTGTCAACTGTCAATACAATAGGCCTATCACAATTATAATCCGCTTTCCTGAGAGTAGGAGCATTCTGCAATAACTTCTTCAATTTCCGCATGGCTTTAGTGTGGCTCTCATCCCAATAGAATTTCTGCCCCTTTCGAAGCAGCTGATACAAACAATATGCTATGTGTGCAAAATTAGGTATCCAAATCATATAAAACACACAAGCACCAATGAATCTCCGTACCTCTGAAGTAGTAGAACAATACTCTGCAATCTTACCTATAGCATTCACCTTATCAGGTGAGGGTTTCCTACCATAATATCCACACATATGCCCAACAATAACAACCTCATTCACTCCAAAAACAGATTTTTTCCCTGAAAGTGTCAAGTTCACTTATTCTAACTTGGCCAAAATCTTCTCACATGCTGAAATATGATCAGCCACAAAGTATCTGCATCCCTGCTCATTTAGGCTCTCATTCTTCTCTTCTTCTGCACACCCCTTAATGGGCACATCATCCAAGAAAGGCATAGTAAGCTGAGGTATGTAATCATGAAGAACCTTATGCATGGCATTCATCATATGCGCAACAGAATTAGTGGCACCTTGAGGCAAGGTACACATCCTGACAAGCCCAATAGGAGTTCTCATGGTGGTTATGTCCCTGCTTTCCAAAGCCAGCTGAAACTGATCATATCCTGAATACAAATCACCCAAAGAATAGATGGCACGTCCAGCAAATGCCTCTGCAAACTCATCCACAACTGGACCTATACCAACATTCCTGATAGTAACTCTGTTCACTGGCTGCATGTCCTGAATAAATCGAAGAGTGCCATTCTTCTTTGGAACTGTAAACCACCTGTTTGAGTATGGTGCAGATGAAGGCTCAAGGATTCTCATCCTGATTTTCTCATTCAATAAATCAATCAGCTTTGGCAAGTGTGCTTTAGGCACTGGAATAGGTCGGAGATTCCATGGGATATGAGGAATAGTAAAAATGACCATAGGAGCAACAATATCAGGATTCACACATCCAATCTCATGTGGGAAAAAAGCAAATCCCCTTCCATGACGCTCAAGCATCTCTTGAAAGCATTGCTTCTCTATAGGTAACAAGAAATCACCATTTCCAATTTTCAATTCAGCAAGAGTCTCTGCTGAAAACTTATGACCAATATGCTCCGGATTCCTCAAAATTTGCTGTTTAGCAGCCCTCTCTATTTGCTGATCACTGTCAGGCGGAAGCGGTACAGCAACCGGCTTCACCTTCTTATCCACAGTTTTGTATTTCGTGTCAACCCTGGCTTCATTATGCTCTTCTGCATTACATAAACCTTGCTGTAAATCAGCAATTCTGCATTCCAATGGCTGAATATTCTCAGCCCTCTGCTCTATGGACTGCATAGGAACAGCCCCAAACTCTGAATGCTGAAATATTTCAGCAGTAAACTCTGTTGGCTGAAATTTTTCAGCCCTCTGTCTCTTTGAAAGCTTATCATAACCAGCTGGAAACTCTATTTGCTGAATTTCTTCAGCACTCAACACTCTTTGCTGAGTTACCTCAGCCTCTAACTCAATCTGTGACATAAAATCTGCAATTTCATGAAACATGTCCAGGGATTGCACTAATACATTACCATGACAATTCAGCATATTAGTTTTCAGCATATCTCCCATCTCTGTCATCATATCTGCACAAATCACACTGTCATACATCCCATCTATGTGCTCATCATCCTCCAAAATTCCTGCATTTTTCAAATTTTTCTCCTTACTGCATATATACTGCCTGGCAGCTCTAGACAACCTAGAAGTCTTCTGATAACTCATCGAACTGTTTGTTGAAATCCCAACAAACCCGGAGGAGAAAACACCACTACCAGAAGGCGAGAACTCCAATCTCCTCTGATCTGTACCACCGTCGTCTCGCGAAAGGGCGGTACCTAATGAAAACCCGAATCCCTCACAGTGGGTAAGGGTGCATCTCTGAGAGTATCCCTGTTTCTAACATGGTTCACACATACAGTCATAAACTGAACTGCTCTCATACCATCTTTACTGCGAATCCGTGCATAAGCAGATCCATTATCCATGACCTTTGTTTCCATGCGCATCTCTGTAATGAATGGCTGACTAAGAATTATGGGATACGAGCATGAATCCTGCACAAAGAAATGAAAATCCTCCTCTACATCACCAATAGAAACCCTGACACTAGGGCAGGCAGCATACAAATCACCTGCAGTGTTATTGGCGGCTCTCATACGCCACCCATGCTGTACATCCATAGGCCATCTGTTACTCTCATAAACTCCACGAACTATGAGATTAATCTCTGAACCATGATCAACCAATGCAACATAAGGCACCTGTTTCTCTCCAATCTTTACCATCGTCTCTGTAGTTGCCCTAGCCCAATGGCTCCGCAAAAAGTGACTACACGGTATCATGACAGGCTCATCAATTTCAGCATAATGCATAGGCTGAACCCTCTTCTCTACCTGCGGAATAACATAAGCATTATCAACCATAACCTCATCATCATCCTCATCCAACTCCCCAATCAAAACTCCCTGTGTATCAGTGGTAGCCAATGCATGCCTTTTCCTCTTCAGGACCTCCTGAAACTGATCCTGAAACTCTCTTTTTGAGATGCCCAAAATCTTAGAAATAGTGAAAGTCACCTCACTGCCAAGTATCTTATCATTAAAGATTTTCTTCATGTCTGTAGATGTCTCAATATCAGACATCAATCTGAATCCTGGCTGCTTTCTCTCTCTAGGCTCTTGCCTCTTTTCTCTCTTCTGAGCATCCTCCATCTATCGATCTGGCCCTGGTCTTGAAGACGGTCCTACAGTAGGTGGAGTAACAAACTCACCCGCTCTAGTCTTCTTAGCTGCACTTGGATTTTCTTCATCCCTCTTACGCTTCTCCTCAACAAATACATCTGCACCATGAGATTTAGCCAAATAAGCATAAATAGAATACCTGTCAATAGGCGAGTCCCAACCTGTCTCTGATCTGATGCTAGAGCATGCACTAGTTAAAACAGTTTGCTGAATTTTCCCCTTGTTTGCAGTCTCCATAGCATATGTCCATAGTGCTGACTGAGTCTCTGAACCCTTCTCAATCTGAACTCCATATGCAGAAGCATCACCTCTAGCTGTCACATAGGAAGTACGCGCAGCCATGTCCTCCACTAACTTCTTCATTCCACCTTTACCAAAGTTGGTAGCAAGTGGAGCTCCTGTCTCAGTCAACCAAATCTTACCATCTTGCCCCCAATATACCAAATTCTGTCTCCTTGCATCCTGGAAAGAGTCACAATCCCTGCAATGCTGATGCTCTGTACTATCACACCAAATACATCTCCGATCTCTCCTAGGAGCACTAGGAGCACTCCTAGGTGCAGTAGGAGCACTAGAACAAGTAGTAGGCGCAGTCGAAGCAAACTGCTCCTTCAACTTACCCACCAACTCCGCTTTGACTGACTCCAGTGTCAAATTAGTGATGCCTTTGATTATGTCATCAAGAGAGGTAGGCACCGATGGAGCGGATGGTTTTGGAGCAGAAGGTGTAGGCATCGGTCGTGGAACAGGAGGAATAGGTGGAGTGGCAACAATAGGCACTGGCATAGGCCAAGAAACTGGCTGAGGAGGAGAAGAAATAACAGGGATAGAAGTAGGCATAGGAGCTGATGATGGTGTAGGTGTCATGGAACCATTCTGTAGGCGAGTCTTCCATATCCTCCTCTTGGTCAAAGTCAAGACTGCATCCTGAGCATCCTGCCAATCAGTTTTAAGACCCATAGGCTTCATGCGATCTTCAAGAAGCTCACCCAATTCTTCTTGAAGAGCAGGATCTGCAGTTTGCAAGAAAAGCTCAACTTTTTCAACATCCAATGCTCTTTGTTCAATGGCATCAAGCTGACTATACCTCTCTTCGAATTCTCGAATCAACTCCAAAGCAGCAAGACCTTTGTTTGGCATGTAGACCCACTCTCGGAATGACCGCCGAGTAGCCATACCAAAGTCCTCAAGGAAGTATTCTTCTTTCAAGGCCTTCTTAAAATCTTGCCAATGTGTATTTTGAATAAAAAGATCAGTCACTTTTGTCCTCAATGCAGGTGTGACAAGACGAAGGAAGTACTTACTCATAAGTCCAGCACGAACTCCAAAAAACCCCATCTTGATCTCATATGTCTTCAAATATGCTGAAACATTACGCCCGTCAAATAGCTTCTTCTCATTTTCAACTGCTTCAATAGCTTTAGTCGCACTGTTTGCATTCTCCTACTCCGAATAGAGTTGCCTTTGCTGAGACAACTGTTGTTGATGTAATTGTTGTTGCTGCTACATATACAATTGTGTTTGCTGATTTTGGAGCTGCATATACATGGACATATTCTGCAAAATCTGTTTTAGATCCTCCGTTGAAGTACTTGACGCAGCAGTCATTGATGGAGCTGAAGTAGACACAACTGGAGTTGTAGAAGAAGTTGAAATAGAGCCTGAAGTATCTCCCATCCTGAAATTTTTGCGACGCTTTCACGTCGGGTTCACCAAAGATGTCGAAGGGTTTTGAAAGCAATGTTGCAACTTCAGAAGTCCTTGATAAATTTCAGGATAGAAGTTCAAACAGATAAATAAGCAAGATGTGAGGATTTGTGTGTAATACTTGATCCTCCAAGCTTTCAACGAGACCTCGTCTTTGCAGCAATGATAAGACCAAAAGCAAGTTTTGAGTTGAGCATAGAATTCATCCTTCAATATAGGAACATTTAATACAAATCTGGTTATCAGCTTCAAACAGAAGTATCAGCATTATCCTTTCAGAGGTGGCTCCTTTCCAAGATCATGAGGGTTGGACACAGAATGATCAAGAACCATATATTCATTTACATTCTCCATAAGTCCTCAAACTAACTTGTGGCAATGTCTGGCACATCTTTCTCTTTCATGTTAATAATATTAACATATGAACAACAACCATAATCATGTGCAGCAAGTACTATTGCATCATCTTCATAGACTTACCATCAGCAGTTGCAATCTGATTTCTGAGTTAATGTAACTTGTCTTGGTCATATTGTTAGGCAGGCATATTGCTGCATTATACGATTCATGACTTTTGGAATAACTTGTTGATTAGCTGTAGAGTTATGACAGGGTATTTTTAAGAGTTGAATCAACACTATACATGTGACTGGTAAGTCTCCAATTCAAATTGTCAAATGTGCTGGACAGCATAGTTGCATTTATCACAATGTAATCTGATTGTTAAATAGGAAGCATAGTTGGCTAATGTTTTTGCAGCCGAATTGGCTGCTTGAAGAATTGAACCGTGCAAAAGTAATGAACATACTTGATCACTGTGAAAACATTGACTGTGAGACTTTGGGAAAGCCAGATTCATGTTGAATGAAGGAACAAAAATATATGTTTGAGATAACTATAATGCTATAGGTAATGGAATTTAAGGAAACATCGTGAGACCAGTCCTGTTGCTCATAATTGAGAAGCCGTTTTTCGCGCAGGGACGAGATGTTTAAGCGATCACATAGAGGCAATACGCAGTCGATCCGAAGCAACAAAGATCTAATTCCAACAAGAGAAGGTATGTTCAAGGAATGCCGGCGAGCTTCTGACACCTTTGTCTTGCCGCAGCGGCGTCCTCTTCTTCCTCCACAGTCTTTCCCTTCGCAGCACTTGAAATTCAGTGCCTCCCCACCATCCGCGTCCGAATTCTGTTCGACAGGGTTCTCCTCAGGCCCCCCTCCTCTGTTCCAGAAAAAGCCCCTCCTTTTCTTTTTTTAATCATCTTTTTCTTTTAATACCCACGCAGGTAAACAACGGCCTCCACCTTTAGCCAATATTAGTGGAGAGCAACGAGAATAGCTTTACCTGGTTGCCAGTGGTATTCCATTTACTGCTTGTACATAACTCTCTCGCACCACTGGGTCAGGGTTAACCTTCACATCCTTAACAGTCACTCTGTAGTCCTTCCTCGAGCTGCAAGGTTTCCAGGAACTCGTGGGATTCGCTGCCACGAAGAAGAGAGTGATGATCAAGGGTAGCAGCAAAGCACCTGCGACTAATATATGATCCATTCTGATGCTGTTATAGAAAACCACAGTGTGCTATGCCATCTCGAGATGCTGCTAGGGTAGAAGACGTCCTCATGTGTCAGCATCAAGACGTGTTCTTGGTTCTGTCTGTGGTAACATAGATTGGCCAATGTCCATTGTATTTGCACCCTCTGAAACAAGTATAGGTGAGGGTGATCCCCATTCAGCTAGTGCATCTCTGTTTATTCTTAATGGAGCTCAGAAGTTGAAAGGCACCACATCCTTGCTTAAAGACTCCTGCATCCTCTCACTATTCTTGGTTGCCTTTTCTCTGACAGCCTCAAGCCAGGGTGACTATCACCAAGGAAAAAAACTCATCCTTTATCTCTGCATTTAGCTGTTGTAGAACTATTCTTGTATCACCAGCTGGTTTACAAAGCTCAATTTCCTCTCTTGATATGTTCACCAAGATAAATTTCACATCACTCTACCAAAGATGTCTCAAATACACATCCTGAAGACCATTTGGGTAATGCTCTGTAACTGGAATTGATGTGTTGTAAACAGACATCTGGACATAACGCAATTCATCAGTGCCTGAATCCTTATCATACAGCTGTACACCCAGCTCTCTGTTCAGCAAATCGGCCTTGTTGGATTACAAGTGCATTTAATGCTTGTTTTCTATAAGCACATTCAATCCCTTTTTCTTCAATAATTAGCACAGTTTAAAACCTGTAATACTTGAACCTCTTTCTTCTGTCCAATCCAGTGAGCTTGGTCCTAAGCTTGTAAATCGACCTATGGATTCCAATCTCTATCATAAAGAATGACAGCATCAGCCGTTGCCATATTAATTTCCAACCCTCCAGCCCTTATAGATAGTAAGACAATGAACTTGTCACTGCCTGGTTGGTTAAAAGAATCAGTAGTACTTTCCCAATCTTCCCCTCTTGTGTCTCCATCAATATGACAGTATTGTTAGTCTCTGAAAACACAATAATCTTCTAGAATATCTAGCAGTTGTGTCATCTGCATTTTGGACCAGATGTTCCCCTGTTCTGAAAGTCTGTCAAATACTTGATAAACTTCTACAGCCCAACCACAACTGTTATACATGTCCACCAGTGTATTGCCAACATGAAACTCATTATCTAGTCCCCTTTTGTATATCTCTACATGGAGTTCTCGGCTTGTATCTAAAACTCCTATGATGTTACATGATTTTAGGCTGTAAACAATTGTACTAGCATCAACAGAAATACCATCCAGTTGTAGATCTTGGAAACATCCTCACAAAGCCCATAATCAGCATATCTTGAAATAAGTGTAGCCCATGAGATTGCATCTCGAGTTTCCAGTCTACCAAAATTCCTTATTCTTCTCCGTCTTGGGCATAGAATGAAAGAGCAAACATAACATCTAAATATGTACAAAGTATCAAATCACACACACAACTTTTGGGTGGTTTACACACCTCGAATGCGCAGCAATATGACATCCACCCCCTCTAATCCTACGCATCCTCCGGATGGGCCAACTACCCATGATCATTATCATCAAGATCCACAAACATATCAATCTCTTCGTTATGCATTTCCGGTATATCAACAAGATTATCTGTCACATCATCTGTTTCTTCCATTGGAGTTTCTTCTCGTTGCTCTTCTCTTGCAAATTCTTCCAATGCAGAGTCCTCATCATCCCTTTTCTTGAAAATCTTGATTCTTTTTCCAGCAATAGGCACTCTAAGCACTGTCCCATCCAATTCTGTGAGCTCATATGTTGCATTATCAAAGACATGTCTGACTATGTACGGCCCGAACCATCTTTTCACCATCTTCCGAAGTGCAATATGCTGATTTTCAAGGCTGCTATCAAACACCAATACCCAATCTCCCTCTTCTATTGCTCTTGGCCGCAAGCGATGCCTGCTGTCAAATCTGTCCTTGTTCCTTAGTCTAGCAACTTTCAACCTGTCAATAGCTAGCTGAATATCCTTAGGTCTCCTCTCCAACTGTCGAATCCGAAGAGCTAAGAGCTCCTCTCTCGACAAATCCTCCTGCCAAGGTAAAACTGACCAAGTCAAAGCATAAGTCTCAATCGGCATAACAGGTTTCGGACCATACATCAACTCTACAGGCATATATCCTGTGGTAACACTATGAGTTGTACGATCAGCCCATAAAGCAAATGGTAGAAGTCTCGGCCATTCTCCAATCCATCCTCCGCATGCTTTGGCTAATGCTTTCACTATCGGCGGATGCCCTCTTTCACTCTTTCCATTTCCCTCTGGATTATATGCTGTAGTTAGAGCCAACTTGATTCCTAGCTGAGAGAAAAATTCCCTAGCTTCATCTGCATCCAATTCACCACGATCCGCAGTGATCTTACCCACACAACCATACCTACAGAAAATTTCCTCCAATAAGAACTTACACACTGCACTAGTGGTCTTCGTTCTCAAAGATCTGCCCTCAACATGATTGGTAAGATCCTCTCTAGCCAAAACAATGTATCTCATCTGCCATAGACCCATAGGCATGGTAACCAAATCAACTACCCACTTATAATGAATGCATAGCGGATAGGTCGGATGAAGCTCATCTCGATGACGCACTACTGAATACATCTGACAGTCTCTGCAAGTCTCAACAAAGTGAGAAACATCTCTGTACATGCCTTTCCACCAATATTTCTCCTTGATTTTCTCATAAGTAGCCCACACTCCTCTATGACCAGCCCAAGGACTCTCATGAAACTCCCTCATCACCTGTAACTGTGTCTCTCTATCGCAGACAACCCGCAAAGGTAATCCGCCTCTTTTCTTCGGATGCTTCCAAAGAAATCCATCCTTGAGAAAATAACCATAGGCTTTCCTTCTGATCTTCTTGAACTCTTCATCTGTCCATTCATCTCTTTTGCTTAGTGTACTAAGGTACCTGCCAATCTGCAACTAATCTCCAACATAGAGTTCTTCAATGAAAGCCACAATATCATAGACATGACAAACACGATCAACCATAGTGGCTGAAATTTCTGCATCATCCTCTTCTGCGAGTAGAGTCTCCTCATCATCATATCTGGCTCTAGACAACATATCTGCCACTGGATTATCCTTCCCTGCTATGTGTTTAAATTCCGGATTTAATGACTTGATGTATGCAATCCATCTCAACATGGCTATATCCGGAGTAGAGCAGCTCGTGATCATACCAATCAATGGCAAGCAATTTGTCTCTACCACAACTGAAGCTCCAATAAAGTACTCCTTGTCACATTTGAGAGCCGTGACAATCCCCAATAACTCCCTCTTGATTTGCCGATATCTCCTCTGTCTCTCGTTTAGGACTTTCGCCCAAAATCGAATAGCATACCTATTTCCATCTGCATCATCTTGACCCACAGCCCAACCTATGCCAATTAGACTAGTGTCAACTGTCAATACAATAGGCCTATCACAATTATAATCCGCTTTCCTGAGAGTAGGAGCATTCTGCAATAACTTCTTCAATTTCCGCATGGCTTTAGTGTGGCTCTCATCCCAATAGAATTTCTGCCCCTTTCGAAGCAGCTGATACAAACAATCTGCTATGTGTGCAAAATGAGGTATCCAAATCATATAAAACACACAAGCACCAATGAATCTCCGTACCTCTGATGTAGTAGAACAATACTCTGCAATCTTGCCTATAGCATTCACCTTATTAGGTGAGGGTTTCCTACCATAATATCCACACATATGCCCAACAATAACAACCTCATTCACTCCAAAAACAGATTTTTGCCCTGAATGTGTCAAGTTCACTTATTCTAACTTGGCCAAAATCTTCTCACATGCTGAAATATGATCAGCCACAAAGTATCTGCATCCCTGCTCATTTAGGCTCTCATTCTTCTCTTCTTCTGCACACCCCTTAATGGGCACATCATCCAAGAAAGGCATAGTAAGCTGAGGTATGTAATCATGAAGAACCTTATGCATGGCATTCATCATATGCGCAACAGAATTAGTGGCACCTTGAGGCAAGGTACACATCCTGACAAGCCCAATAGGAGTTCTCATGGTGGTTATGTCCCTGCTTTCCAAAGCCAGCTGAAACTGATCATATCCTGAATACAAATCACCCAAAGAATAGATGGCATGTCCAGCAAATGCCTCTGCAAACTCATCCACAACTGGACCTATACCAACATTCCTGATAGTAACTCTGTTCACTGGCTGCATGTCCTGAATAAATCGAAGAGTGCCATTCTTCTTTGGAACTGTAAACCACCTGTTTGAGTATGGTGCAGATGAAGGCTCAAGGATTCTCATCCTGATTTTCTCATTCAATAAATCAATCAGCTTTCGCAAGTGTGCTTTAGGCACTGGAATAGGTCAGAGATTCCATGGGATATGAGGAATAGTAAAAATGACCATAGGAGCAACAATATCAGGATTCACACATCCAATCTCATGTGGGAAAAAAGCAAATCCCCTTCCATGACGCTCAAGCATCTCCTTAAAGCATTGCTTCTCTATAGGTAACAAGAAATCACCATTTCCAATTTTCAATTCAGCAAGAGTCTCTGTTGAAAACTTATGACCAATATGGTCCGGATTCCTCAAAATTTGATGTTTAGCAGCCCTCTCTATTTGCTGATCACTGTCAGGCGGAAGCGGTACAGCAACCGGCTTCACCTTCTTATCCACAGTTTTGTATTTCGTGTCAACCCTGGCTTCATTATGCTCTTCTGCATTACATAAACCTTGCTGTAAATCAGCAATTCTGCACTCCAACGGCTGAATATTCTCAGCCCTCTGCTCTATGGACTGCATAGGAACAGCCCCAAACTCTGAATGCTGAAATATTTCAGCAGTAAACTCTGTTGGCTGAAATTTTTCAGCCCTCTGTCTCTCTGAAAGCTTATCATAACCAGCTGCAAACTCTATTTGCTGAATTTCGTCAGCACTCAACACTCTTTGCTGAGTTACCTCAGCCTCTGACTCAATCTGTGACATAAAATCTGCAATTTCATGAAACATGTCTAGGGATTGCACTAATACATTACCATGACAATTCAGCATATCAGTTTTCAGCATATCTCCCATCTCTGTCATCGTATCTGCACAAATCACACTGTCATACATCCCATCTATGTGCTCATCATCCTCCAAAATTCCTGCATTTTTCAAAATTTTCTCCTTCTTTCATATATACTGCCTGGTAGCTCTAGACAACGTAGAAGTCTTATGATAACTCATCGAACTGTTTGTTGAAATCCCAACAAACCCGGAGGAGAAAACACCACTGCCAGAAGGCGAGAACTCCAATCTCCTCTGATCTGTACCACCGTCGTCTCGCGAAAGGGCGGTACCTAATGAAAACCCGAATCCCTCACAGTGGGTAAGGGTGCATCTCTGAGAGTATCCCTGTTTCTAACATGGTTCACACATACAGTCATAAACTGAACTGCTCTCATACCATCTTTACTGCGAATCCGTGCATAAGCAGATCCATCATCCATGACCTTTGTTTCCATGCGCATCTCTGTAATGAATGGCTGACCAAGAATTATGGGATACGAGCATGAATCCTGCACAAAGAAATGAAAATCCTCCTCTACATCACCAATAGAAACCCTGACACTAGGGCAGGTAGCATACAAATCACCTGCAGTGTTTTTGGCAGCTCTCATACGCCACCCATGCTCTACATCCATAGGCCATCTGTTACTCTTATAAACTCCACGAACTATGAGATTAATCTCTGAACCATGATCAACCAATGCAACATAAGGCACCTGTTTCTCGCCAATCTTTACCATCGTCTCTGTAGTTGCCCTAGCCCAATGGCTCCGCAAAAAGTGACTACACGGTATCATGACAGGCTCATCAATTTCAGCATAATGCATAGGCTGAACCCTCTTCTCTACCTGCGGAAAAACAGAAGCATTATCAACCATAACCTCATCATCATCCTCATCCAACTCCCCAATCAAAACTCCCTGTGTATCACTGGTAGCCAATGCATTCCTTTTCCTCTTCAGGACCTCCTGAAACTGATCCTGAAACTCTCTTTTTGAGATGCCCAAAATCTCAGAAATAGTGAAAGTCACCTCACTGGCAAGTATCTTATCATTAAAGATTTTCTTCATGTCTATGGATGTCTCAATATCAGACATCAATCTGAATCCTGGCTGCTTTCTCTCTCTAGGCTCTTGCCTCTTTTCTCTCTTTTGAGCATCCTCCATCTGTCGATCTGGCCCTGGTCTTGAAGACGGTCCTGCAGTAGGTGGAGTAACAAACTCACCCCCTCTAGTCTTCTTAGCTGCACTTGGATTTTCTTCATCCCTCTTACGCTTCTCCTCAACAAATACATCTGCACCATGAGATTTAGCCAAATAAGCATAAATAGAATACCTGTCAACAGGCGAGTCCCAACCTGTCTCTGATCTGATGCTAGAGCATGCACTAGTTAAAACAGTTTGCTGAATTTTCCCCTTGTTTGCAGTCTCCATAGCATATGTCCATAGTGCTGACTGAGTCTCTGAACCCTTCTCAATCTGAACTCCATATGCAGAAGCATCACCTCTAGCTGTGACATAAGAAGTATGCGCAGTCATGTCCTCCACTAACTTCTTCATTCCACCTTTACCAAAGTTGGTAGCAAGTGGAGCTCCTGTCTCAGTCAACCAAATCTTACCATCTTGCCCCCAATATACCAAATTCTGTCTCCTTGCATCCTGGAAAGAGTCACAATCCCTGCAATGCTGATGCTCCGTACTATCACACCAAATACATCTCCGATCTCTCCTAGGAGCACTAGGAGCACTCCTAGGTGTAGTAGGAGCACTAGAAGAAGTAGCAGGCGCAGTCGAAGCAAACTGCTCCTTCAACTTACCCACCAACTCCGCTTTGATGGACTCCAGTGTCAAATCTGTGATGCCTTTGATTATGTCATCAAGAGAGGTAGGCACCGATGGAGCGGATGGTTTTGGAGCAGAAGGTGTAGGCATCGGTCGTGGAACAGGAGGAATAGGTGGAGTGGCAACAGTAGGCACTGGCATAGGCCAAGAAACTGGCTGAGGAGGAGAAGAAATAACAGGGATAGAAGTAGGCATAGGAGCTGATGATGGTGTAGGTGTCATGGAACCATTTTGTAGGCGAGTCTTCCATATCCTCCTCTTGGTCAAAGTCGAGACTGCATCCTGAGCATCCTGCCAATCAGTTTTAAGACCCATAGGCTTCATGCGATCTTCAAGAAGCTCACCCAATTCTTCTTGAAGAGCAGGATCTGCAGCTTGCAAGAAAAGCTCAACTTTTTCAACATCCAATGCTCTTTGTTCAATGGCATCAAGCTGACTATACCTCTCTTCGAATTCTCGAATCAACTCCAAAGCAGCAAGACCTTTGTTTGGCATGTAGACCCACTCTCGGAATGACCGCCGAGTAGCCATACCAAAGTTCTCAAGGAAGTATTCTTCTTTCAAGGCCTTCTTAAAATCTTGCCAATGTGTATTTTGAATAAAAAGATCAGTCACTTTTGTCCTCAATGCAGGTGTGACAAGACGAAGGAAGTACTTACTCATAAGTCCAGTAGGAACTCCAAAAAACCCCATCTTGATCTCATATGTCTTCAAATATGCTGAAACATTACGCCCGTTAAATAGCTTCTTCTCATTTTCAACTGCTTCAATAGCTTTAGTCGCACTGTTTGCATTCTCCTACTCCGAATAGAGTTGCCTTTGCTGAGACAACTGCTGTTGATGTAATTGTTGTTGCTGCTACATATACAATTGTGTTTGCTGATTTTGGAGCTGCATATACATGGACATATTCTGCAAAATCTGTTTTAGATCCTTCGTTGAAGTACTTGACGCAGCAGTCATTGATGGAGCTGAAGTAGACACAACTGGAGTTGTAGAAGAAGTTGAAATAGAGGCTGAAGTATCTCCCATCCTGAAATTTCTGCGACGCTTTCACGTCGGGTTCACCAAAGATGTCGAAGGGTTTTGAAAGCAATGTCGCAACTTCAGAAGTCCTTGATAAATTTCAGGATAGAAGTTCAAACAGATAAATAAGCAAGATGTGAGGATTTGTGTGTAATACTTGATCCTCCAAGCTTTCAACGAGACCTCGTCTTTGCAGCAATGATAAGACCAAAAGCAAGTTTTCAGCTGAGCATAGAATTCATCCTTCAATATAGGAACATTTAATACAAATCTGGTTATCAGCTTCAGACAGAAGTATCAGCATTATCCTTTCAGAGGTGGCTCCTTTCCAAGATCATGAGGGTTGGACACAGAATGATCAAGAACCATATATTCATTTACATTCTCCATAAGTCGTCAAACTAACTTGTGGCAATGTCTGGCACATCTTTCTCTTTCATGTTAATAATATTAACATATGAACAACAACCATAATCATGTGCAGCAAGTACTATTGCATCATCTTCATAGACTTACCATCAGCAGTTGCAATCTGATTTCTGAGTTAATGTAACTTGTCTTGGTCATATTGCTAGGCAGGCATATTGCTGCATTATACGATTCATGACTTTTGGAATAACTTGTTGATTAGCTGTAGAGTTATGACAGGGTATTTTTAAGAGTTGAATCAACACTATACATGTGACTGGTAAGTCTCCAATTCAAATTGTCAAATGTGCTGGACAGCATAGTTGCATTTATCACTATGTAATCTGATTGTTAAATAGGAAGCATAGTTGGCTAATGTTTTTGCAGTCGAATTGGCTGCCTGAAGAATTGAACCGTGCAAAAGTAATGAACGTACTTGATCACTGTGAAAACATTGACTGTGAGACTTCGGGAAAGCCAGATTCATGTTGAATGAAGGAACAAAAATATATGTTTGAGATAACTATAATGCTGTAGGTAATGGAATTTAAGGAAAAATCGTGAGACCAATCCTGTTGCTCATAATTGAGAAGCCGTTTTTTGCGTAGGGACGAGATGTTTAAGCGATCACAGAGAGGCAATACGCAGTCGATCCGAAGCAACAAAGATCTAATTCCAACAAGAGAAGGTATGTTCAAGGAATGCCGGCGAGCTTCTGACACCTTTGTCTTTCCGCAGCGGCGTCCTCTTCTTCCTCCACAGTCTTTCCCTTTGCAGCAATTGAAATTCAGTGCCTCCCCACCATGCGCGTCCGAATTCTGTTCGACAGGGTTCCCCTCCGGCCCCCCTCCTCTATTCCAAAAAAAGGCCCTCCTTTTCTTTTTTTAATCATCTTTTTCTTTTAATACCCACACAGGTAAACAACGGCCTCCACCTTTAGCCAATATTAGTGGAGAGCAACGAGAATAGCTTTACCTGGTTGCCAGTGGTATTCCATTTACTGCTTGTACATAACTCTCTCGCACCACTGGGTTAGGGTTAACCTTCACATCTTTAACAGTCACTCTGTAATCCTTCATCGAGCTGCAAGGTTTCCAGGAACTCGTGGCATTCGCTGCCATGAAGAAGAGAGTGACGATCAAGTGTAGCAGCAAAGCACCTGCGACTAATATCTGATCCATTCTGACGTTGTTATAGAAAACCACAGTGTGCTATGCCATCTCGAGATGCTGCTAGGGTAGAAGACGTCCTCATGTGTCAGCATCAAGACGTGTTCTTGGTTCTGTCTGTGGTAACATAGATTGGCCAATGTCCATTGTATTTGCACCCTCTGAAACAAGTATAGGTGAGGGTGATCCCCATTCAGCTAGTGCATCTCTGTTTATTCTTAATGGAGCTCAGAAGTTGAAAGGCACCACATCCTTGCTTAAAGACTCCTGCATCCTCTCACTATTCTTGGTTGCCTTTTCTCTGACAGCCTCAAGCCAGGGTGACTATCACCAAGGAAAAAAACTCATCCTTTATCTCTGCATTTAGCTGTTGTAGAACTATTCTTGTATCACCAGCTGGTTTACAAAGCTCAATTTCCTCTCTTGATATGTTCACCAAGATAAATTTCACATCACTCTACCAAAGATGTCTCAAATACACATCCTGAACACCATTTGGGTAATGCTCTGTAACTGGAATTGATGTGTTGTAAACAGACATCTGGACATAACGCAATTCATCATGCCTGAATCCTTATCATATAGCTGTACACCCAGCTCTCTGTTCAGCAAATCGGCCTTGCTGGATTACAAGTGCATTTAATGCTTGTTTCCTGTAAGCACATTCAATCCCTTTTTCTTCAATAATTAGCACAGTTTAAAAACTGTAATACTTGAACCTCTTTCTTCTGTCCAATCCAGTGAGCTTGGTCCTAAGCTTGTAAATCGACCTATGGATTCCAATCTCTATCATAAAGAATGACAACATCAGCCGTTGCCATATTAATTTCCAACCCTCCAGCCCTTATAGATAGTAAGACAATGAACTTGTCACTGCCTGGTTGGTTAAAAGAATCAGTAGTACTTTCCCAATCTTCCCCTCTTGTGTCTCCATCAATATGACAGTATTGTTAGTCTCTGAAAACACAATAATCTTCCAGAATATCTAGCAGTTGTGTCATCTGCATTTTGGACCAGATGTTCCCCTGTTCTGAAAGTCTGTCAAATACTTGATAAACTTCTACAGCCCAACCACAACTGTTATACATGTCCACCAGTGTATTGCCAACATGAAACTCATTATCTAGTCCCCTTTTGTATATCTCTACATGGAGTTCTCGGCTTGTATCTAAAGCTCCTATGATGTTACATGATTTTAGGATGTAAACAATTGTACTAGCATCAGCAGAAATACCATCCAGTTGTAGATCTTGGAAACATCCTCACAAAGCCCATAATCAGCATATCTTGAAATAAGTGTAGCCCATGAGATTGCATCTCGAGTTTCCAGTCTACCAAAATTCCTCATTCTTCTCCGTCTTCGGCATAGAATGAAAGAGCAAACATAACATCTAAATATGTACAAAGCATCAAATCACACACACAACTTTTGGGTGGTTTACACACCTCAAATGCGTAGCAATACGATATCCACCCCCTCTAATCCTGCGCATCCTCCGGATGGGCCAACTATCCATGATCATTATCATCAAGATCCACAAACAGATCAATCTCTTCGTTATGCATTTTCGGTATATCAACAAGATTATCTATCATATCATCTGTTTCTTCCATTGGAGTTTCTTCTCGTTGCTCTTCTCTTGCAAATTCTTCCAATGCACAGTCCTCATCGTCCCTTTTCTTGAAAATCTTGATTCTTTTTCCAGCAATAGGCACTCTAAGCACTGTCCCATCCAATTCTGTCAGCTCATATGTTGCATAATCAAAGACATGTCTGACTATCTATGGCCCAAACCATCTTTTCACCATCTTCTAAAGTGCAGTATGCTAATTTTCAAGGCTGCTATCAAAGACCAATACCCAATCTCCCTCTTCTATTGCTCTTGGCCGCAAGCGATGCCTGCTGTCAAATCTGTCCTTGTTCCTTAGTCTAGCAACTTTCAACCTGTCAATAGCTAGCTGAATATCCTTAGGTCTCCTCTCCAACTGTCGAATCCGAAGAGCTAAGAGCTCCTCTCTCGACAAATCCTCCTGCCAAGGTAAAACTGACCAAGTCAAAGCACAAGTCTCAATCGGCATAACAGGTTTCGGACCATACATCAACTCGGCAGGCATATATCCTTTGGTAACACTATGAGTCGTACGATCAGCCCATAAAGCAAATGGTAGAAGTCTCGGCAATTCTCCAATCCGTCCTCTGCATGCTTTGGCTAATGCTTTCACTATCGACGGATGCCCTCTTTCACTCTTTCCATTTCCCTCTGGATTATATGCTGTAGTTAGAGCCAACTTGATTCCTAGCTGAGAGAAAAATTCCCTAGCTTCATCTGCATCCAATTCACCACGATCCGCAGTGATCTTACCCACACAACCATACCTACAGAAAATTTCCTCCAATAAGAACTTACACACTGCACTAGTGGTCTTCGTTCTCAAAGATCTGCCCTCAACATGATTGGTAAGATCCTCTCTAGCCAAAACAATGTATCTCATCTGCCATAGACCCATAGGCATGGTAACCAAATCAACTACCCACTTATAATGAATGCATAGCGGATAGGTCGGATGAAGCTCATCTCGATGACGCACTACTGAATACATCTGACAGTCTCTGCAAGTCTCAACAAAGTGAGAAACATCTCTGTACATGCCTTTCCACCAATATTTCTCCTTGATTTTCTCATAAGTAGCCCACACTCCTCTATGACCAGCCCAAGGACTCTCATGAAACTCCCTCATCACCTATAACTGTTTCTCTCTATCGCAGACAACCCGCAAAGGTAATCCGCCTCTTTTCTTCGGATGCTTCCAAAGAAATCCATCCTTGAGAAAATAACCATAGGCTTTCCTTTTGATCTTCTTGAACTCTTCATCTGTCCATTCATCTCTTTTGCTTAGTGTACTAAGGTACCTGCCAATCTGCAACCAATCTCCAACATAGAGTTCTTCTATGAAAGCCACAATATCATAGACATGACAAACACGATCAACCATAGTGGCTGAAATTTCTGCATCATCCTCTTCTGCAAGTAGAGTCTCCTCATCATCATATCTGGCTCTAGACAACATATCTGCCACTGGATTATCCTTCCCTGCTATGTGTTTAAATTCCGGATTTAATGACTTGATGTATGCAATCCATCTCAACATGGCTATATCCGGAGTAGAGTAACTCGTGATCATACCAATCAATGGCAAGCAATCTGTCTCTACCACAACTGAAGCTCCAATAAAGTACTCCTTGTCACATTTGAGAGCCGTGACAATCCCCAATAACTCCCTCTTGATTTGCGGATATCTCCTCTGTCTCTCGTTTAGGACTTTCGCCCAAAACCGAATAGCATACCTATTTCAATCTGCATCATCTTGACCCATAGCCCAACCTATACCAATTAGACTAGTGTCAACTGTCAATACAATAGGCCTATCACAATTATAATCCCTTTCCTGAGAGTAGGAGCATTCTGCAATAACTTCTTCAATTTCCGCATGGCTTTAGTGTGGCTCTCATCCCAATAGAATTTCTGCCCCTTTCGAAGCAGGTGATACAAACAATCTGCTATGTGTGCAAAATGAGGTATCCAAATCATATAAAACACACAAGCACCAATGAATCTCCGTACCTCTGAAGTAGTAGAACAATACTCTGCAATCTTGCCTATAGCATTCACCTTATCAGGTGAGGGTTTCCTACCATAATATCCACACATATGCCCAACAATAACAACCTCATTCACTCCAAAAACAAATTTTTGCCCTGAAAGTGTCAAGTTCACTTATTCTAACTTGGCCAAAATCTTCTCACATGCTGAAATATGATCAGCCACAAAGTATCTGCATCCCTGCTCATTTAGGCTCTCATTCTTCTCTTCTTCTGCACACCCCTTAATGGGCACATCATCCAAGAAAGGCATAGTAAGCTGAGGTATGTAATCATGAAGAACCTTATGCATGGCATTCATCATATGCGCAACAGAATTAGTGGCACCTTGAGGCAAGGTACACATCCTGACAAGCCCAATAGGAGTTCTCATGGTGGTTATGTCCCTGCTTTCCAAAGCCAGCTGAAACTGATCATATCCTGAATACAAATCACCCAAAGAATAGATGGCACGTCCAGCAAATGCCTCTGCAAACTCATCCACAACTGGACCTATACCAACATTCTTGATAGTAACTCTGTTCACTGGCTGCATGTCCTGAATAAATCGAAGAGTGCCATTCTTCTTTGGAACTGTAAACCACCTGTTTGAGTATGGTGCAGATGAAGGCTCAAGGATTCTCATCCTGATTTTCTCATTCAATAAATCAATCAGCTTTCGCAAGTGTGCTTTAGGCACTGGAATAGGTCGGAGATTCCATGGGATATGAGGAATAGTAAAAATGACCATAGGAGCAACAATATCAGGATTCACACATCCAATCTCATGTGGGAAAAAAGCAAATCCCCTTCCATGACGCTCAAGCATCTCCTGAAAGCATTGCTTCTCTATAGATAACAAGAAATCACCATTTCCAATTTTCAATTCAGCAAGAGTCTCTGTTGAAAACTTATGACCAATATGCTCCGGATTCCTCAAAATTTGCTATTTAGCAGTCCTCTCTATTTGCTGATCACTGTCAGGTGGAAGCGGTACAGCAACCGGCTTCACCTTCTTATCCACAGTTTTGTATTTCGTGTCAACCCTGGCTTCATTATGCTCTTCTGCATTACATAAACCTTGCTGTAAATCAGCAATTCTGCACTCCAATGGATGAATATTCTCAGCCCTCTGCTCTATGGACTGCATAGGAACAGCTCCAAACTCTGAATGCTGAAATATTTCAGCAGTAAACTCTGTTGGCTGAAATTTTTCAGCCCTCTGTCTCTCTGAAAGCTTATCATAACCAGCTGGAAACTCTATTTGCTGAATTTCTTCAACACTCAACACTCTTTGCTGAGTTACCTCAGCCTCTGACTCAATCTGTGACATAAAATCTGCAATTTCATGAAATAGTCCAGGGATTGCACTAATACATTACCATGACAATTCAGCATATCAGTTTTCAGCATATCTCCCATCTCTGTCATCGTATCTGCACAAATCACACTGTCATACATCCCATCTATGTGCTCATCATCCTCCAAAATTCCTGCATTTTTCAAATTTTTCTCCTTCCTGCATATATACTGCCTGGCAGCTCTAGACAACCTAGAAGTCTTATGATAACTCATCGAACTGTTTGTTGAAATCCCAACAAACCCGGAGGAGAAAACACCACTGCCAGAAGGCGAGAACTCCAATCTCCTCTGATCTGTACCACCGTCGTCTCGCGAAACGGCGGTACCTAATGAAAACCCGAATCCCTCACAGTGGGTAAGGGTGCATCTCTGAGAGTATCCCTGTTTCTAACATGGTTCACACATACAGTCATAAACTGAACTGCTCTCATACCATCTTTATTGCGAATCCGTGCATAAGCAGATCCATCATCCATGACCTTTGTTTCCATGCGCATCTCTGTAATGAATGGCTGACCAAGAATTATGGGATACGAGCATGAATCCTGCACAAAGAAATGAAAATCCTCCTCTACATCACCAATAGAAACCCTGACACTAGGGCAGGCAGCATACAAATCACCTGCAGTGTTATTGGCGGCTCTCATACGCCACCCATGCTCTACATCCATAGGCCATCTGTTACTCTCATAAACTCCACGAACTATGAGATTAATCTCTGAACCATGATCAACCAATGCAACATAAGGCACCTGTTTCTCTCCAATCTTTACCATCGTCTCTGTAGTTGCCCTAGCCCAACGGCTCCGCAAAAAGTGACTACACGGTATCATGACAGGCTCATCAATTTCAGCATAATGCATAGGCTGAACCCTCTTCTCTACCTGCGGAAAAACAGAAGCATTATCAACCATAACCTCATCATCATCCTCATCCAACTCCCCAATCAAAACTCCCTGTGTATCACTGGTAGCCAATGCATGCCTTTTCCTCTTCAGGACCTCCTGAAACTGATCGTGAAACTCTCTTTTTGAGATGCCCAAAATCTCAGAAATAGTGAAAGTCACCTCACTGGCAAGTATCTTATCATTAAAGATTTTCTTCATGTCTGTAGATGTCTCAATATCAGACATCAATCTGAATCCTGGCTGCTTTCTCTCTCTAGGCTCTTGCCTCTTTTCTCTCTTTTGAGCATCCTCCATCTGTCGATCTGGCCCTGGTCTTGAAGACGGTCCTGCAGTAGGTGGAGTAACAAACTCACCCCCTCTAGTCTTCTTAGCTGCACTTGGATTTTCTTCATCCCTCTTACGCTTCTCCTCAACAAATACATCTGCACCATGAGATTTAGCCAAATAAGCATAAATAGAATACCTGTCAACATGCGAGTCCCAACCTGTCTCTGATCTGATGCTAGAGCCTGCACTAGTTAAAACAGTTTGCTGAATTTTCCCCTTGTTTGCAGTCTCCATAGCATATGTCCATAGTGCTGACTGAGTCTCTGAACCCTTCTCAATCTGAACTCCATATGCAGAAGCATCACCTCTAGCTGTCACATAAGAAGTACGCGCAGCCATGTCCTCCACTAACTTCTTCATTCCACCTTTACCAAAGTTGGTAGCAAGTGGAGCTCCTGTCTCAGTCAACCAAATCTTACCATCTTGCCCCCAATATACCAAATTCTGCCTCCTTGCATCCTGGAAAGAGTCACAATCCCTGCAATGCTGATGCTCCGTACTATCACACCAAATACATCTCCGATCTCTCCTAGGAGCACTAGGAGCACTCCTAGGTGCAGTAGGAGCACTAGAAGAAGTAGCAGGCGCAGTCGAAGCAAACTGCTCCTTCAACTTACCCACCAACTCCGCTTTGACTGACTCCAATGTCAAATCTGTGATGCCTTTGATTATGTCATCAAGAGAGGTAGGCACCGATGGAGCGGATGGTTTTAGAGCAGAAGGTGTAGGCATCGGTCGTGGAACAGGAGGAATAGGTGGAGTGGCAACAGTAGGCACTGGCATAGGCCAAGAAACTGGCTGAGGAGGAGAAGAAATAACAGGGATAGAAGTAGGCATAGGAGCTGATGATGGTGTAGGTGTCATGGAACCATTCTGTAGGCGAGTCTTCCATATCCTCCTCTTGGTCAAAGTCGAGACTGCATCCTGAGCATCCTGCCAATCAGTTTTAAGACCCATAGGCTTCATGCGATCTTCAAGAAGCTCACCCAATTCTTCTTGAAGAGCAGGATCTGCAGCTTGCAAGAAAAGCTCAACTTTTTCAACATCCAATGCTCTTTGTTCAATGGCATCAAGCTGACTATACCTCTCTTCGAATTCTCGAATCAACTCCAAAGCAGCAAGACCTTTGTTTGGCATGTAGACCCACTCTTGGAATGACCGCCGAGTAGCCATACCAAAGTCCTCAAGGAAGTATTCTTCTTTCAAGGCCTTCTTAAAATCTTGCCAATGTGTATTTTGAATAAAAAGATCAGTCACTTTTGTCCTCAATGCAGGTGTGACAAGACGAAGGAAGTACTTACTCATAAGTCCAGCAGGAACTCCAAAAAACCCCATCTTGATCTCATATGTCTTCAAATATGCTGAAACATTACACCCGTTAAATAGCTTCTTCTCATTTTCAACTGCTTCAATAGCTTTAGTCGCACTGTTTGCATTCTCCTACTCCGAATAGAGTTGCCTTTGCTGAGACAACTGCTGTTGATGTAATTGTTGTTGCTGCTACATATACAATTGTGTTTGCTGATTTTGGAGCTGCATATACATGGACATATTCTGCAAAATCTATTTTAGATCCTCCGTTGAAGTACTTGACGCAGCAGTCATTGATGGAGCTGAAGTAGACACAACTGGAGTTGTAGAAGAAGTTGAAATAGAGGCTGAAGTATCTCCCATCCTGAAATTTCTGCGACGCTTTCACGTCGGGTTCACCAAAGATGTCGAAGGGTTTTGAAAGCAATGTCGCAACTTCAGAAGTCCTTGATAAATTTCAGGATAGAAGTTCAAACAGATAAATAAGCAAGATGTGAGGATTTGTGTGTCATACTTGATCCTCCAAGCTTTCAACGAGGCCTCGTCTTTGCAGCAATGATAAGACCAAAAGCAAGTTTTCAGCTGAGCATAGAATTCATCCTTCAATATAGGAACATTTAATACAAATCTGGTTATCAGCTTCAAACAGAAGTATCAGCATTATCCTTTCAGAGGTGGCTCCTTTCCAAGATCATGAGGGTTGGACACAGAATGATCAAGAACCATATATTCATTTACATTCTCCATAAGTCCTCAAACTAACTTGTGGCAATGTCTGGCACATCTTTCTCTTTCATGTTAATAATATTAACATATGAACAACAACCATAATCATGTGCAGCAAGTACTATTGCATCATCTTCATAGACTTACCATCAGCAGTTGCAATTTGATTTCTGAGTTAATGTAACTTGTCTTGGTCATATTGTTAGGTAGGCATATTGCTGCATTATACGATTCATGACTTTTGGAATAACTTGTTGATTAGCTGTAGAGTTATGACAGGGTATTTTTAAGAGTTGAATCAACACTATACATGTGACTGGTAAGTCTCCAATTCAAATTGTCAAATGTGCTGGACAGCATAGTTGCATTTATCACAATGTAATCTGATTGTTAAATAGGAAGCATAGTTGGCTAATGTTTTTGCAGTCGAATTGGCTGCTTGAAGAATTGAACCGTGCAAAAGTAATGAACGTACTTGATCACTGTGAAAACATTGACTGTGAGACTTCGGGAAAGCCAGATTCATGTTGAATGAAGGAACAAAAATATATGTTTGAGATAACTATAATGCTGTAGGTAATGGAATTTAAGGAAACATCGTGAGACCAATCCTGTTGCTCATAATTGAGAAGCCGTTTTTCGCGCAGGGACGAGATGTTTAAGCAATCACAGAGAGGCAATACGTAGTCGATCCGAAGCAACAAAGATCTAATTCCAACAAGAGAAGGTATGTTCAGGGAATGCCGGCGAGCTTCTGACACCTTTGTCTTTCCGCAGCGGCGTCCTCTTCTTCCTCCACAGTCTTTCCCTTCGCAGCACTTGAAATTCAGTGCCTCCCCACTATCCGCGTCCGAATTCTGTTCGACAGGGTTCCCCTCAGGCCCCCCTCCACTGTTCCAGAAAAAGGCCCTCCTTTTCTTTTTTTAATCATCTTTTTCTTTTAATACCCACACAGGTAAACAACGGCCTCCACCTTTAGCCAATATTAGTGGAGAGCAACGAGAATAGCTTTACCTGGTTGCCAGTGGTATTCCATTTACTGCTTGTACATAACTCTCTCGCACCACTGGGTCAGGGTTAACCTTCACATCCTTAACAGTCACTCTGTAATCCTTCATCGAGCTGCAAGGTTTCCAGGAACTCGTGGCATTCGCTGCCACGAAGAAGAGAGTGATGATCAAGGGTAGCAGGAAAGCACCTGCGACTAATATCTGATCCATTCTGACGCTGTTATAGAAAACCACAGTGTGCTATGCCATCTCGAGATGCTGCTAGGGTAGAAGACGTCCTCATGTGTCAGCATCAAGACGTGTTCTTGGTTCCGTCTGTGGTAACATAGATTGGCCAATGTCCATTGTATTTGCACCCTCTGAAACAAGTATAGGTGAGGGTGATCCCCATTCAGCTAGTGCATCTCTGTTTATTCTTAATGGAGCTCAGAAGTTGAAAGGCACCACATCCTTGCTTAAAGACTCATGCATCCTCTCACTATTCTTGGTTGCCTTTTCTCTGACAGCCTCAAGCCAGGGTGACTATCACCAAGGAAAAAAAACTCATCCTTTATCTCTGCATTTAGCTGTTGTAGAACTATTCTTGTATCACCAGCTGGTTTACAAAGCTCAATTTCCTCTCTTGATATGTTCACCAAGATAAATTTCACATCACTCTACCAAAGATGTCTCAAATACACATCCTGAACACCATTTGGGTAATGCTCTGTAACTGGAATTGATGTGTTGTAAACAGACATCTGGACATAACGCAATTCATCATGCCTGAATCCTTATCATATAGCTGTACACCCAGCTCTCTGTTCAGCAAATCGGCCTTGCTGGATTACAAGTGCATTTAATGCTTGTTTCCTGTAAGCACATTCAATCCCTTTTTCTTCAATAATTAGCACAGTTTAAAAACTGTAATACTTGAACCTCTTTCTTCTGTCCAATCCAGTGAGCTTGGTCCTAAGCTTGTAAATCGACCTATGGATTCCAATCTCTATCATAAAGAATGACAACATCAGCCGTTGCCATATTAATTTCCAACCCTCCAGCCCTTATAGATAGTAAGACAATGAACTTGTCACTGCCTGGTTGGTTAAAAGAATCAGTAGTACTTTCCCAATCTTCCCCTCTTGTGTCTCCATCAATATGACAGTATTGTTAGTCTCTGAAAACACAATAATCTTCCAGAATATCTAGCAGTTGTGTCATCTGCATTTTGGACCAGATGTTCCCCTGTTCTGAAAGTTTGTCAAATACTTGATAAACTTCTACAGCCCAACCACAACTGTTATACATGTCCACCAGTGTATTGCCAACATGAAACTCATTATCTAGTCCCCTTTTGTATATCTCTACATGGAGTTCTCGGCTTGTATCTAAAGCTCCTATGATGTTACATGATTTTAGGTTGTAAACAATTGTACTAGCATCAGCAGAAATACCATCCAGTTGTAGATGTTGGAAACATCCTCACAAAGCCCATAATCAGCATATCTTGAAATAAGTGTAGCCCATGAGATTTCATCTCGAGTTTCCGGTCTATCAAAATTCCTTATTCTTCTCCGTCTTCGGCATAGAATGAAAGAGCAAACATAACATCTAAATATGTACAAAGTATCAAATCACACACACAACTTTTGGGTGGTTTACACACCTCGAATGCGCAGCAATACGATAGCGGATTAACACAAGCATTCTCAACCATCACTACATCATCATGCTCTTCCCCAAGAGCTCCATGCCACAATCCCTGTAAAGCAGGTCCTTCCATCGCATGTCGTTTCCTCCGCAAAAGATCCTGCATCTGATCTTGTATTTCTCTTCTAGCAATCCCAAGAGCTTCTCCAACAGTAAAAGTGACTTCACTATTCAAAATTCTTTCATGAAAAATCTTACTTATATCCGTCTGCATATCAAGGTCTGACAAGAGCTTGAATCCTGGCTCCTTTCTTGGTTGCCTCTTTTCTTTCATCTGCTTGTCTCCCATAGGTTGTTCAGGACCTGATTGAGCTGGAGAACTTGACATAGGTGGAGCTGTAACAGGTGGTGAAGAAAATCACCCCCTCTAGTCTTTTTGGAGGTGCTGGGACCCTCCTCATCTCTTCTTCTCTTTTCCTCAACCATGGCATCTAAACCCTGTGTTTTAGCCATATAAGCAAAAATAGAATACCTGTCAACAAGAGAATCCCATCCTGTTTCTCCTCGGATGCTGGAGCCCACACAAGTCATAGTAGATGTCTGAACTTTCCCTCTTCTCGCTATCTCCAAGGCAGAGGACCATAAAGCAGAGTCTCCATCAGATTTCTGCTCAAGCTGGACTCCATAAGCTGAAGCATCTCCTCTAACACTCACATAAGCTGATCGCACAGCCATATCATCAACAAGTTTCTTCATGCCTCCCTTACCGAAGTTCATGTCAAGAGGAGCGCCAGTCTCTGTCAGCCATATCTTCCCATCTTGTCCCCAGAACACTACATTCTTCTTACGTGCTTCCTGAAAAGCATCACAATCTCTGCAGTGTTGGTACTTTGTACTATCGCACCAAATACATCGTCTCCCTTTTCTCTGACCAGCTGGAAAAGCAGTCGCTGGAGCAGGTTCTATAGCAGGTACTGACATAAGTTGCTCCCTTAACTTACCAACTTCAGCTTTGACTGCTTCAATCGTCAAATCTGCCAAGCCTTTAATAACATCATCTACAGATAAGGGCACTGGAGCAGCAGGAACTGGTGGATTCACAGCAGGAGGAGTAGGCTTAGGCAAAGAAGTTGCAGCACGGGTAGAAGAAGAAGTCTCCAAGGATTTTTCAGGAACTGATCCTGTATTACGATACAATCGTACTCTCCTGCACTGCTTCTTAACAAGAGCATTCACAGCATCAATGACATGTCTCCACTCGGTCTTTAAACCTAAATCAGTAGCTTGATCTTCCAAAAGATCATCCAACTTTTCCTGTAAATCAGCATCAGCAGCTTGTAAAAATAACTCCACTTTCTGCATCTCCAAAGCTTGCTGCTCAGTCCCATCCAACTGATCATAGCGGCTCTCAAACTCTCGCAGAAGAGCAGTAATAGAAAGTCCCTTATTAGGCATAGAAACCCATGCTAAAAAATTCCTACGATTCATAAGACTTGTATCCTCCAGGAAATATTCATCTTTTAATGCCTTCTTAAATTCTACCCAACCTGCATGTGTTTCTTGAATTTCTGAAATTCGGACTTCAAGAGCGCGCACCACGATCCACAAGAAGTAGCGGCTCCAAACATCTTGAGAAACCCCAAAAAATTCATCTTTTCTTCATACAAATGCAGGTAAGTTGACACTTGCTGGCCATTAAACTGCTTCATCTCCTGTTGGACAGCTTTCAAGGCATCCACAGCATCACTGTCACGTTTTGCATGAGCTTGCTGCTGCATATAAATGGTAAATGACTGAAACAGGTTCTTCATGACATTATCATCTGTCATCTCTTCTTGCAAGTCTCCCATCTTGCTGAAAAGTGACGCAGCACTTTCACGTCGGGTTCACCAGAAATCTTGTAGAGATTGTGCAAGAGCTACAGAACACGGGGTTCAAGGAACAGCAAGGAAAGAAACTAACAAGAAGAACCCAAATATTAGATGCCAAAGTTCACTATATTCCTTGTCAAGTGAGTTACATGAAGTTCATGTTCAGAAAAATTTGAAGTATCTCATAAACTGTTTACATTCAGATGTATGATGACATTTACATTGAACGGAATAATGGGCATTAACTAATAATCCAGTCAAGCATGTCCTTTAGTGCAGAGAACCTTCTGTTGTACCACACATCTGATTTCGGATGCTCTCAGAGATTTCTATCAAATTCGGATCACATCAGCATATACATTCTATAACCAGACCAGCAGAAGCTTACAACAATCCAACTCCCGTTTTAGAGTATCAAGGGTTCACAACTGGAATTGTGTATGCATAAGAATAGCCATTCTCTGTTTTCCAGCACGACCTCTATAATCAAAGATGGTATGAGTTCATCATCAGCAATCTGCTTTATAAACTGTTTTATTGTATATGATTCATGTTTCTAAGAGTTAAACACCTTGATGGCAGGCCTCATATTCTCAATAATGTCAACTATTTGAAAAGTCCCAGCTTGCTCTTCTGTATTGATTAAATATCCTGTTATGAAGTTCATCATCATAGGAAACTCAGCAGTTGCAAAATTAGTTGCATCCATATGTTAACTTGAAGCCAGCCAAGTTTCTGTCTTTAGCAGCAGCACTTCCAGACTATGCCAGGATATGTGATGATGGTCTATACAGAGCCATCGACTGATAACATACAAGAAAATGGCAATAGCAATGGCCAAAACGGTGAAGCATCCTGTCCAAACAACAGGAGACTCACAAAACTTGCTGATGCTTTGTGTAGAATGAATCGCAGGGGATCTGGAGGAGAGAATAAGGGGAGATTAATTCGCTATGATCCATAGATGAAGAACAAAATGCGGAGCAGAGGAAAAAGCATTGCCCTGATTTTTACAAGTCTTAAATGCTTGAAACGATAGATGAATGTCTGGTTCGCGTTCTCTCACTGCCTCTCTCCTCAGGCATGATTTGTGTGTAGACTTCCAAAGTGGTGCAAAGGACGAAACCTCAAGACTTGAAGCTTCTGATTCTCTGCCCATTGAGAGTTGCAAAACAGCGATCAGAAACCAATTTTACTGGTTCTAACAAAGTCTCCGTAAATCCTTTACTGCGTCAGCACATCGAAAGCAAGCTTTGCACTAACTAAGTGCTTTTGATACTGAAAAGGCACATCCCTGGAACAGAGAAGATGAGCGAGAACAACTATGCCGCATAATTCAATATGGTCTCCTCGACGAGAGCCTGAACAATCTGGATTAAGTCCTTGCTTTGACTATGGAAACTTTTTGGAGCGCCGCCTGCAAACTTTCGACCACATGGACTTTTCCCGCAATCATCACGTACAAAGCCTCCCGTTTTGAATTGATTAGGGGTGTTTCAAATACAGTTCAGTGATAGAATCAAGTGATTGTTTCAAGACTAATTATCAGTATCGACACCCTGTGATGCCTTCTCTTAAATAGTATCTGCTATTAAAAGCAGTGGCAATTGGGCAAGGTGATGCCGGCTATTAGGATTCTTTGCAAGCAGCATGTGAGCTTTCATCTTGATGATCGAGGCCCAGGCAACAGAGAATCGAGTCGATGTAGTACCAAAAGGAGCGTGGGTTGTCCGACTCCTCCTGTCGTTCCTTCTATTAATTCGTCAATGTCCGGCAAAAATCAATGTTGAAAAGGGAAATGCAGAGGCCTGTGCATACATATTGATTTGTAACTGTCTAGCAACGATCAATGTTCCAAAAGGCATAGCATCAGAACAAAGTTCACAATGGTTGCTCCTCTGTGCACCGGTCAATATGAGGGTATAATCAATGCCCTACGGCCGGTTTGCACACAGTGCTGCACCTTCCCTGCGCAGCTCCTTGACCACAGCAGCCAGAACCTCCGGATTGACCCCATGCTCGCACAGGGCAATGAGGATGGCTAGGGTTTGACGATCAAGGCCCATTTTGAGGAGATTGGACATGAGATAGGCTAGATCAAGAGCTTCTCTTGCTCTTTGCAACCGAGTATATCCTCCATGCGCTCTCTCTCTCTCTCTCTCTCTCTCTCCCCAAAACAGCCTGCTTTTTTCCTTGCTTTTTCCCTCCAAAAGTGGTTTAAAACCCAAAAATAGGTTTCTCCTCTTCATCCTTGAATAACCTCTTACACCTTTAGCTTTGGCGATAGTCTTCAGTTCTGCCAGTTTGCTCTTTGAGAGGTCCAAATGGGAATCAATGCATGGTTTTAGATCTGAAGATTCAGCACCAAATTCATGACTCAACAACTTCTTGCTGTCTGATTTAGGACTTGTTTCTTTCTCTTCTACCCATGCATTGCCACTTCTCTTTACGGTGTCTTTCATTTCTTTCTGTGGGCTAACCTTCAAGGCTCCTTTCACTACTTTTTCTGCATCACCATCCACCTTTGAGCCTTTCTTTTAGGGTATCTTTGGAGTCATCAATTGCCCCATTAACAGACAGCTTTGTGATGGGTGAACTACGCACAAACTGCGACTTCGGCCTTGAAGATTAGATGGCAAAGTACTCCCTCGGTGCTTCACTAGCGCTTTGCTCGCTTCAGAACTTTTGAGAGACTTCCTTCAACTCTATGTCATGGAAACTTTTGAACTAAGCATAATTCCCTACACTTTTCTTAGAGATCATCATTGAAATTATCAACTTGATAATGTCCTTTGGCATCAGTTTTTCATATTTTTCTAACACACACACATCATGCAACCAAACAAAATCATACACATGCACTAAGGGAATATATATACATTGGATGCAGATTATCAAAATGCATCACACAAACAATGAATCACACGCAGAAAATAACACAAATGCACAACAAAAGAAATGGAGGTGTATACGACTCGGATGCGCAGCAGCACGACAACGTTCCTGGATACTAACGGTACTGAACATCACTTGAAAGTGGGTCGCAATCTTCTAGAAGAAGAACTAGTGGTTCTGCGAGACTTATTAAAGGAGAACTTAGATGTGTTTTCTTGGTCATGTAAAGATCTAAAGGGGATTGATCCCACAGTATGCCAACATCACATTGACCTAGAGCCTGATGCCAAACCTGTAAGGCAAAGACAAAGACGTAGGAATCCTAATTATTCTACTCTAGTGAAGGCTAAATTATTGAAACTTCTTGAAGCTGAGTTCATTTATCCCGTGGCTAACAGTGAATGGGTTTTGCCCATTGTGGTTGTACCCAAGAAGAACAGGAAACTTCAAATATGTGTAGATTTTTGAAAGCTGAACTCAAAGACGATGAATGATCATTTCCCTATCCCTTTTACAGACCAACTGCTGGACACATTGGTAGGCCATAAGCTCTATTCCCCCTTGGATGGATTCAACGGATATAACCAAGTCCAAATTGTAAAAGAGGACCAATCCAAAACAACCTTTACCACAGAATGGGGAATGTATGCCTATAGAGTGATGCCATTTGGGCTCTGTAATGCTCCTACCACCTTCCAAAGAGTAATGATGGATGCCTTCTAGAATCATCTGCATGATTTCATTGAGGTGTATTTTGATGACTTTTGTGTCTATAGCTTAATATGAGAGCATTGGGGACACCTAGAGCAATGTTTTGAGAGATGCCGAGAGAATGGGATTTCTCTCAACCCCGATAAATGTGTCTTTGGCGTCTCATCAGGAGTTCTTTTGGGCCATATTGTCTCTGCACAAGGGATTGCAATAGACCCGGTGAAGATTGAAAAGATTTCCGCCTTGAAAGCACCAACAAACCTCAAGCAATTGAGAGGATTTCTTGTGTGGGCTACTACAGAAGATTTATTGCACACTTTGCAACCAAAGCAGCCCCTCTGCACAAGCTCTTAAGGGAAGATGCAAATTTTCTTTGGACTGATGACTGTGAAGAAGCCTTTAATACCCTAAAACAGTGCCTTATCCAAGCACCTATCTTACAGCCTCCTAACTAGACAAAGGAGTTCCATGTGCACACAGATGCATTAGTTGAAGGGCTAGGTGCTATCCTATGTCAAAAGGGCCCCTCTAAATTAGATCGACCAATATATTATGCCAGTCGAAAGGTCACTGATAGGGAATGAAACTACAAAGTGATAGAGCTTGAATACTTAGCAATGGTGTTTGCACTAGAGAAGTTTCGACATGTCTATCTATTGTCAACTTATTTCAAGTTTTACATGGATCATGAAGCCTTGTCCTTCCTAATAAACAAAGAAGATGTTAAAGGACGACTGATGAGATGGTTACACCTATTCTAGGAGTTCGATTTTGAAGTGGTTACTAAGCCTGGCCGTTCCCATGTCCTAGTCGATCATCTATCATGAATCCCTCAAACTGCAGAAGAGGAACAGGATGATCCAGACCTTCCTGATGCTTCCTTGTTTCTAGTTGAAATAGTTACTTCCTGGTATGCAAACATAGCCAACCTCCTGGCAACTCAATGGTATCCTTCTGGCATCTCAAGCCATGAGAAGAAAAAGCTTCTATTAGAATCATTCCCCTATACTTTGCTAGGCGGTGCACTCTACAAGAGAGACAAAGATGAAGTGTTGAGAAGATGTGTTGCAGGGGATAAAATCGACATAGTATTGAAAGCATGCCATGACAAACCATGTGGTGGACACTTCGTAGGAGAAGCGACAGCCAGGAAGGCTCTGTTAGTAGGATATTGGTGGTTGACCCTCCAAATGTTGGGGGTAAAGGCGCCTCTGCCTAGCCGCCCATGTATTACTACACTGACAGTCACGGCCATTGCACACTGTAGGTGGCAAGCGCCCATCACCTCACTTTATTCTTTATTCCTTTAGTGATGGTTTGAATAAAGGAAGGCCCGGTCACACATTGTGACTGTTGGAGTTCCCATTTCTTGTCTCTCTCTCTCTTGCTCTTGCTCTTTTGCCATAGCTCTCGAGTCCAAGCTTCAATCCATCTCTCCCTTTCAATTGGTATTAGAGCTCAGCTTCCTGACTCTTGAACTTGGTTCGTGGCATTCTCAGCTTTCCATCGACTCCCCACTCGCATTGGGTCTCCTTTCGAACAGCCATAGCTCATTCTCTTGAGCTCCCGTCACTCCCCAGCTTCCCGAACTTCTTCGCAGCCTATTGAGGCACCATCAAGGCATTGAAATTGAGGTATTGCTTCATTATTTCAGAGTTTTACTTCAGTTCTCAGGTCTCACAACCTGTAAACAAGTTGTGGGCAGCCATAGCTCACACCTCTTGGATCACCTAGATCTTGCTTCCAGCCTATCAAGGCTTGTTGAGGCTTGGTGTAGGCCTTCTTTGGCCCTCATTTGTACCCCCTTTGGGCCCCATTGTTGACACATGGGGCAGCATACCCCCCTAGCCAGTTCACTTTTTTTTTTGCGCATGTTTCAAAATCTGGCCCAAAAATCACTCTTTTTGTCATATCTCGGGCATTCGAAACCCGATTTAGGCAAGGTAAGAGTCCAAGTTAGGGTTTTCCCACGCTCCGGACGTGATGGTGATGTCAGGTTTGCAAAATTCTGATGATAGAATCTTTTGCAATAGATTTCAGGTCTGAGACAGCATGTATTTGTATGCCTATGCTTGTTTGGGTATGACTACATAACCGGTTTGATGCCTATTACATCCCGATTGATTGGGGGATTGAAGCTACATATAATGCTATGATTTTGACCTAATTTTGGGGCTAGAAATACACAGTTTATAACAGCAAATGCATGCTGAATACTCTTGGACTGAAGCTATCTTTCATGCTTTGACATATGCCTATTGGTTTTGGATGTATGTCTTGGGTTATGCTATGATGTATTGATCATCGAGGGACGACTTTGAGCTTGTCATTGAATCCGGATGCTTTTGGAAGAGCTTTGACATTATGCACTCATTGACATGGCTCGTGCTTGACAGTGGTATATGCTTTGGCAGTGATGCTCCTTGGGTTTATGCATACCCGTTGCCTACGGCTTGATGCTCATGTCATGGTTGATTACCCTATGCATATATTGAGCTTGAGTGCTCATTGAACCTCTACCTTGGATGCATTTTGGATTGGTTAAGCAGGCATCCACCTGCAACTATGCCAGATGAGGAATGGCTTGAGATTGATGAGTTATGCAAGTATTGTCTCTCACAGAATAGGTTCACTACAATGTATTTGAGGAAGAACAGAGTGCATGGCAGTTGTGGGATAAAATCAAGAATCTCTATGACAAGAAAAGTCCAGTGAGTCAAATGTATTGGTTGAAGCAGCTTATGGATCTGCGCATGAAGGAGAATGTGACTATGTCTGCTCACTTGAGCCAGTTCCATGCTATACTCAAGAACTTGACTTCGCAGGACATCACTTTTGTAGAGGATGTCACTCCTCTTTTCTTGCTTGGTACTCTTAATGAGTCATGGGATGTATTCCGCATTATGTGCCTCTACTGCTACCTTGAAATTATTTGATGTTGAGAGTGCTCTTTTGCAAGAAGAGGTTAATCGTAAGAATTTGGATGTCTCTCGTGTGTCGCATGCTATGATAGTTAGAGGCAGGAATGATGGATATGGAAAGCATGGCAGTGGCAGTGGCCATGGACGGGATTCTTAAAAATCTCGGTCCAAGTCTCGTGGGAAGTCACGTAGCAAATCCCGTGGCACGAATGCAGATGTTACTTGTCACCATTGTGGGAAAAAGGGCCATATTAGGCCACAATGCCATGAATTGCGCAATGAAAGGCACAAAGATAAGGGGAAAGACAAAGTGCAGGATAAGTCCTCTGATCGTAGCATAGTGTCTGCAAAGTCCACTGTTAAAATTGAAGAGATCAATATTATGCAACCTGAGGATGTTGATGATGATGATTATATCCTTGCAGCTTCTTCTAGTGCTTTGCAAATGACAAAGATACACTCTATGTATGCACAGTGTTGGCTCTTGGACTCAGGTGCATCCTTTCATGTGACACCTTGTCGAGAGTGATTTCATTCATACCATACTGTTTTAGGTACTATGCGCTTGGGTAATGACAGCTCTCTTGATATTGTGGGCGTTGGTGATATTAGGCTGTAGTTTCCTTCTCGTACCTCATGTACCTGCTTTGACACATAGTCTCATGTCAGCTGGACAGCTTGATGATGCAAGTTATCATGTATCTTTTGGAGACTCTGCATGGAAGATCACTCGTGGTAGACTTGTGATTGCGAGAGGTGCCAAGGCTGGAAGTCTCTACCCCTTGATTGTATCAGCTTCTTCCCTTGATCATGTTTTGTCTGTGGGCTCTATCCCACATGTATCTCTTTGGCATGCCCATTTGGGCCATATGTCTTTGAAGGGAATGAAAATGCTTTCTAGTTTGCAGTACTTACCGCCCCTTGATTATGCATGTTTTGATTCATGTGAGCATTGTCTTTATGGCAGGCAGACTAGGTCTATGCATAAGAAGTCTAGTAGGCCACGCATGAGTGAGCCCTTGGCATTGGTACATTCGAATGTCTATGGGCCCATGCCTTGTCAGTCTATGGGTGGTGCAAAGTATTTTGTTACGTTCATAGATGATTTTTCACGGAAAGTTTGGGCTTATCCCATATTAAGCTGAAATTCGATGTCTTGGCTATATTTCAGAGATGTCTTGCATTGGTTAAAAACCAGTCTGGGTATAGGCTAAAATGCCTAAGGACAGATAATGGGGGTGAGTATGTCTCATGTGCTTTTGAGCAGTTATGTGATGAGAGGGGTATTAAGCGTTAGTTGACCGCCCCCTACACCCCCCCCAAAATGGTTTGGTTGAGCAGATGAATAGAACCATCCAGGAGCGTGTACACAGTATGCTTAGCCATGCAGGCCTACCAAAGAGCTTTTGGGCTGAGGCAGTTAGTATAGCTGTGCATGTCATAAACAGATCACCTTCTAGTGGTTTAGATTTCCAGGTTGTAGAGGAGGTATGGACTGGAAAACCCCCCTCTTATGCGCATCTCTGTGTCTTTGGATGTGAGGCATTTTGCCATGTGCCCAGGGATAAGAGAAGTAAGCTGGATCCCAAGAGTGTCAAATGCATTTTCCTTGGTCATGGGGATGCAGGCGAGATGGGTTACCGTCTCTCAGATCCGTAGGCGCGGAAAGTCATCCGCAGTCATGATGTAGTCTTCCATGAAGACAAGATACATTGACAGCCTAAGAGAGTTGTTGAGATCCGCAATGTCATATTTCAAGAGGAGTCGAGAGCTCCCGCATAGCCAGTTGGATAGCCTATAGCTGCAATAGATGCTCATGGTTAGGGCATTGGACAGGCAGCTGGGCAGGTAATAGAGCCTATTGTGAGACGGTCTACTAGAGACAGACGTCCACCAGATAGATTTTAGCCCTCGATGCATTATGTCTTGGTTACAGATGCAGGAGAGCCTTTTACTTATGATGAGGCTATGTGTAGGGGTGACAGTCACTCCTGGGAGAGGGCTATGCAGTCTGAGATAGACTCCCTGCATAAGAATGACACTTGGGATTTGGTTTCCTTGCCTACAGGCAAGAAGGCTTTGCCATGAAAGTGGGTGTACAAGCTAAAAAGTACCCCTAGATACCCCAAGCCGGCATACAAGGCTAGATTGGTAGCAAAGGGTTTTAAGCAGGAGCATGGTGTGGACTTTGATGAGGTATTTTCTCCTGTGGTTAAGATGATGTAACGTGTCCACTTGTATCTTCAGGACACATCTTAGCAGTCCATCGAAAAGGATGTCTAGAAAGTTCCTCCCGGCACTCCCATGGAATGTTACGGGGTTTGTGATCTAGGGCTTTCCGTGTCTGCCATGTAGCGAAAGTATTCCGGCCATTCCCACTTAGGATCAACCTAAATTAGGGATTTCCTTATTGGTCATTTCCTAACGAAAACTAGCGTCGGACCCAAGCAAACTACTTTATGCAGAAACGCCAGGTCCGAAGCGGATTCACGCTGCACTTGGTTCAAGGAGAATGGGAAACGAGAGGATTGCAAAGCTCAACCTCTCTGCCATAAGGCATAGTCCCATTCCGTTCCCCTAAAACAGCGTAAATCGGGATCAATCATAACTCTAGGTCAACGCTTTTGTTTGACGATCTTTCTGCTGTCCATCGTGATTTGAGAAAATTTCCCGACCAACCGGGACCACCCATCTATAGGACAAACCTATGGCCCATCCTCCACACTTTCCTTGGGTTGTTTTAGTTACTTAATTACCTAGCACATTTAGTTGGACATGTAACAATCAGCTTCTTTAATTAGCCCATTAGGCACTGGTTCTTTCACGTAATCATATCACTTGACATAGAGAAAACAATATCAGACAAGTTCCTTATTAACAAGTTATCATATTTATCTTTGAAATACAAGAAGTCCAGCCCGTAGGCTTATCCACAATCCGCCCGAAGGCTATCCAACAATCCACAGGGATTATCAATCCAAGTTTCCGCCCATAGACTAGTATGCGGGCCTCGAGATCCAATCCCGAGTCACGTTAGCCTCTTGTGCAGGGCCCGGAAGGCGAGGGATTTATGGCCAGAGCCCCCCTGGCACCCAAGCATCCTCCTGCTCCAAGTAGCGCTCAACAGAGAGACCTCTCGTGGCAGGTTTGGTCCACTTTCCCGACGCTAGTTGCCGTTAGGAAATTACCAATAAAGAAATCTCTAATTCAGGTCGATCTTAAGTGAGAACGGCCGGAATACTTTCGCTACGTGGCAGACGCGGAAAGCCCTAGATCGCAAACCCCGTAACATTCCATGGGAGTGCCGCGCGGAGCTTTCTAGACATCCTTTCTGATGGACTGCTAAGACGTGTCTTGAAGATACAAGTGGACACGATACAAATGACCACCCTGTGCTTAGTCTTGGCTTTGGTTGCTCAGCTTGACTTGGATTTATACCAAATGGATGTCAAGACAGATGTCTTATATGGGGACTTACATGATGAGATTTATATGGAGCAGCCTAAGGGCTTTGCAGAACTTGGCAGGGAGCACCTAGTGTGCAAATTGAAGAAAAGTCTTTATGGATTGAAACAGACACCTAGGGAGTGGTATCATAAGTTTGATGCCTTTATGCAGTCATAGGGCTACAGCCGGAGTGCTATGGATCCGTGTCTTTATACGAAGAAAGCTCGTGATGGTTCTTTATTGATTTTGGTCCTCTATATGGATGATATGCTGATAGCAGGGAAAGCTCATGATGAGCTAGATGCTCTTAAGGCTCAGCTCAAGAAGAGCTTTGAGATGAAAGATCTAGGACAGGCCGCTCACATACTTGGTATGCGCATTAGACGCGACAGGCATCAGGGACTCCTCTACTTGTCATAGAGGGAGTACATTCATAAAGTCCTTGAGCACTTCCGCATGTAGGACGTAAAGCCTATTGGCTATCCATTGCCTTATTATGTGAAGGTATCACAGGCTAATTGTGTGCAAACAAATGAGCAGAGGTTTGAGATGGCCAAAATTCCCTATGCATCCGCAGTGGGCAATCTTATGTATGCCATGATAGCCACTCGTCTAGATATTGCCTTTGCAGTTGGTGTTGTGGCACGCTATATGGCTACACCTGGCAAGAAGCATTGGGATACCGTGAAGGGTATCATGAGGTACCTGAAGGGCACTGTAGATATGTGCATATTCTATGGTAGCCAGGATATAGGAGTTGTGGAGTACATTGACTCTGATTATGTAGGACATGCAGATAGTAGGAAGTCCACTTCCGGCTGTGTATTCACCTATGCTGGAGGTGTTGTTTCTTGAATGTCCATGGTGCAGAAATACACGGCCCTTTCTACTACAGAGGCTGAGTATATTGCAGTCACTGAGGCTTGCAAGGAGGCCATTTGGTTGGGTCGTTTGGTTGCTGACCTTAGTATTGATGCTATCCCTATACTGCATTCGGATTCTATGAGTGCTATTCAGTTAGCCAAGAATCCAGTCTTCCATGTGAAGACGAAACACATTGAGGTGAGGTATCACTTCATACGTGGGGTTGTTGAGGACAAGTCTGTTGATCTTGTTAAGATCTCGACTGACTAGAATCCTGCAGATCTGTTCACGAAAAGCCTCTCTACAGAGCACTTTGCCTTCCTCAGGAGGTTGATGGACGTGGGATGAGATGGCGTCTTTCCTCATCCTGTTGTACATGTGTACATGTTGTACTGTCTTTTTTTTCTTTTTCTTTTCACTCCTCACTAGGGCAGATTCTCCTTTAAGTGGGAAGTTTTTGGGGGTAAAGGCACCTCTGCCTAGCTGCCCGTGTATTATTACACTGACAGTCACCACCACTGCACACTGCAGGTGGCGGGCGCCCATCACTGTCACTTTATTCTTTATTCTATTAGTGACAGTTTGAATAAAGGAAGGCCCGGTCACACATTGTGACTGTTGGAGTTCCCATTTCTTGTCTTTCTCTCTCTTGCTCTTGCTCTCCCGCATTAGCTCTTGAGTCCAAGCTTCGATCCATCTCTCCCTTTCACCACAATGATACATATAACTACTACAAGAGATGTGATGCTTGTCAGTGAATAGGAAAACCCACCAAAACAAGTGCCATGCCACTATAACCTATTCTTCCCCTAAAGTCATTTGAGAAGTGGGGGATTAATTTTGTGGGTCCCATTGATCCACCTACCAGACGGAAGTAGAACAGATACAACTTAGTATGTACGGATTATGTCACAAAGTGGTGTGAAGCTAAAGCTCTAAAGCAGGATGATGGTAACAACGTAGCTTTGTTCATGTACGAGAATATTATCACCTTTTTTGGTAGTCCTCTTGAGTTGGTAAGTGACAGAGGTTCTCATTTCCTTAACAAAATCATGGAAGAGCTGACGGAGCTGTATAAGATCCGCCATCACAAGTCCACTCCTTATTACCCCAGAGCCAACGGCCAAGTTAAGGTCACCAATCGCATCCTCTGCTCGATCCTGACAAGAATGATTGCCGCACATCGTCGCAACTGGGACGATCGACTTACAGAGGCCCTCTGGGCATACAGAACCTCCCATAAGGCAGCTACAGGACAAACCCCTTTCCAGCTGGTGTATCGTACAAAATCCGTCTTCCCTATTGAATTGGAATTGCCCTCTTTGTGATGAGTGGTAGTTAAAGAACGCTTGGGAGATGATGAGTTACTGCAACGCTGCCTCCTACACTTGGAATGCTTGGATGAGATACGACGGATGGCCCTACAGTGTATGGAAACCACTCAAGCGTGACGCAAGGCCTATCATGATAGTTTCATCAAGCACAAGGAGTTTAAAGAAGGTGATCTTGTCCTAGCCTATGATTCAAGATTTGGCAAGTTTCCTAGCAAGCTTCAACAATGGTGGATGGACCCATACAAGGTACTTGCTGTCAATCCTAACGGCTCTGTTCAGGTGTAGACCATTGATGCCTCTGATGATCCTTTCCTGATCAATGGCTATCGTCTGAAGACGTACTTCCCTCCCTGGGGATCTTGACAATCACAGTTGACCTACCCTCTCCCTTTTGGGAATCGCACCATCCTTCTCTTCATGCTTTTGATAGCCCTTATGATCTTCCTCCTGAGGTGGTCTCGTTCTGCTAGCCCCTCACAGATACCTCTAAACCCCACCTTGTTCTCTTCTCGTCTGATTCAACAAGGTGGCGAGGTTGGTACTGACACATGGTATTTCTACAATTCTCTTTTTTTTTTAAGAGAAAAGAAAAAGAAAAGAAAAAGAAAAAAAAGAAAAAATAGACAAGACTGTTATGGGAGAAAAGGAAGAAATTCCATGTCATAACAGGCCTCGTTCCAAGAAAAGGTGGAAACACCCTTGGGCGGAAAGCTGACTATGGAAAAGGTGGTAACACCCCGCAGTTCAAGATAGCTAATTCACCAGCAGAACCTTTAAAGCAAGTAATTTGAAGCCACCTCACTTGGTACACTGTCTCTGTAATATCAGTCCGTCTGTCCTTCTTAACAGACAATCTTTCTTACAAATCATTGAAGTACGAGACTTGTTGGTTGTCTCCCTAGGTACGTCTCATCTTCAAGATCCTGATGACGACATGATCTTCATCACCAACCCCTTGAGTGATGTGAGCTTTCATCCTAACAAGATGGGGATGTGAGTATGGGCTACCCTTTGTATCTATCAGAGAGTGAGATAGAGGGTGGGATGAGTGACCAGTCTTTCCCTTCAAATCAAATGAGAGGTGAGATGTGTGAATGGAGTGTTGCATGTAGGGTTGGGCCTCTCAATACACAACGCACAATTTGTTCTTGTGCACTACACCATAAGGCTCCCTGGCCTTCCTTCTTGCACTATATGCCGGCACAGGGCGGGATGCACAGTTGCACCATCAAATGCACACAAGGCATACAACCTCTGCACAAGTGACAGTGAGGATTACATCAATGGGTTTCAGTAATGGGCTGCCCTCTGTATCTTTCAACAGAGAGTGAGACAAAGGGTGGGCTGAGTGTGACGGACTTTTCTTCAATCAATTATTGAGAGGTGAGGATTGAGGGACGTTACGACCATTGGAGTCAGGTACGTTTCTGTTTTCCTATGCACCCACGGAATGGGTCTCTGCCCTCTGCGCATGACATGTCACTCTGTTCTATACACTACACTACAAGGCTCCCTGGCCTTCCTGCTTGCACCTATGCTAGACGAGTTAGACGCAATGATGCACGATCAATTGTGCACCCTGGCATACTCCCTCTACACCACCCCCTTGTCGATTCCTAAACTGGGTGTGAGATATGGGTTTCTATCAATATTAACTCGAGTGATGTAAGTTATGGGGTGAGTGACTGTTCTCTCATTCCATTTGAGTGTCCGTAAGTTGAGTGACTCTCCTTCGTCAATGATACCTCCCCCAACGGGCTTTATCAACCAGCTACCTCCCTGGGTGCTGCTGCATGGTCCCTGCCATGCTGATTGAAGGCTGGAGCGAACCATGGTACCTCCTGCCAACTCCAACCCTTTTGTAGCAGTGACGGTTTCTTCGACCATACGCAAAACGGGCCGATTCTTTCTAATCTTATCCTTATGATTGCAAGTGTACGTTATGTTTTAAGTGTGGGGACGCCAGTGTCGAGTCGGTTGACGAGTCCTAGGTTATGTTGCTACATTTAACCCTACCCAGTAAGGTCTTAAGTGTGGAGACGCGTCCCTACGTATCTGTTTTGCATATCATCATGGAAATATATCTATCCACCTCCAAACTCGGAAATTTATTTTTTATGCTCTAATGGGGTCCCTTCCCCACTCCTTCGTTCTATTTCACCCTATCCCTAGGGCTGTTCCTTGACCGTTTGCCTTTATCCTTTGTTTTGCTATTTTTCCATGTGAACGTACCTTACGTTAATTGAAACTCACATACAACCTTACAGCCATGTTTTTCCCTTTGAAGTGCCCATTTTTCCTTTTACCAATCCCTGTTCTGATAGACGGTTCTAAATTTATTAATTTTTGAAGTAATTCTCGTAAATTGGACAGTTTTCCATGTGAACGTGCTTTTATTACTTCGGAACACTGATCTATTGTGTCAGCCTTGACCTACACCTTCCCCCTAACATTTTTCCTTTTTACACCCTGTCCTTCCGATGCACGGTTGATCCGCTATTAATTTTTGCGGGTTTTCAGGTCCTTTTCCTACCTAATTTTTCCATTTTTCCATGTGAACATGCCCTATTTTCACTGAACTTTCAGTTTCATTTGATAATTGTGTCCCGTTAGCCTTTTTCCCACTTTTTCCTTTTTCCTCCCCTTTTTCGACTGTCGGATTTTTAGTTATTAATTTTTCCATGTGTTTTCGGGTGTCTTTTTTGTGTTTTTTGCATGTGAACCCCTCTTCACTCCACCAGCAATGCATTTTGACATGACACTCTTGTGCATTCCCTTCCTTTGAACATTTTTCATTTTTAGTATCCTCTATTCCGGTGCACGGATCATTCCATATTAATTTCTGAATCCCTTTCGAGTTTTTTTTTGGGTTTTTCCCATGTGAAGGCGTCCTTTCTCGGTCGAAACCATGTTTTGCTATGATAGGGTTGTTGGACACATTATTCTGCACATTTTTCATTCTTTCCATCCTTCGTTCCAACAAGTGGATTTTTCGATATTAACACACGTATGTGTTTTCAAGTCTCTTTTTTGTGTTTTTTCCATGTGAACACCCTGATTTTGCCCCCGATCCGTATCGCATTTTTCTATCATCCTCCCTCGTTTTCGGGCACATTTTTCATTTTTATGGTTTTTCGATCGGATGTGCGATTTAGGTTTTATTAAAATTTCTTCTTTTTTGCCGTGTGGCCGCATCTCTCGTGTCGCGCGTGAACGCACTTGTTTTTGGTTTTACGCACCTTGGGCCGCCCCCGTTGCCTCTATGCCTCACATGTCACGGTCCTTGCCTCGTCTGATCCTACCGATGCAACTTTTTTTAACTCCATAATCATTTTTAAAAAAAGAATAATATTATTATTTAAAAAAACAAAACAAAACACTCACATTAAAACCCAACTAACAACCCAAAACTTTTTATTTAAAAAAATAAAAATAAAAAAACAACAAAAACAAATAACACAAAAAACAAATAATAATACTGATTTTTTTAAAAAAATCATCATGACAACCTTAACCACTAAAACACCCCAAACCAAACACAAAAACACATAATCACCCCCAAATTGATTTTAAATTAAAAAACAAAAAGAAAAAAAAATAATCATACCACCACTAACAGGACAAGCAAAAGAAAAAGATAAAGAATACGAAAACGAAAAGTTTAAACAATTTTTTTTTCAAAAATTCAAAAAAAAATCAACCCTTACCTATCCGTTGTCCTGCAACTTCCTCCCCTTTGCTCCTTCGACCTTCGTCTCCTCCACATGCATTGCTCCCTTCCTTACCTCCTCCCCCTCCTCTCGCCTCCTGCACCCGTCGCATCACCCTTCCTCCTCTCCTCCCCTCCCTCTTGCGTTCATCACCTCCTCCCCTCCCTCCACCTGCTCGTCACCTCTCCTTTCTCCTATGCCACCACCAGCACCGTCGATCGCCTTCCCCACCTTCCTCCCCCGTCTCCTCCGCGCCACCACCTTCCTCCCTCGTCTCCTCCACGACGCCTCTCCACCTTCTTTCGTCGCCCTTCCGCCACGCAGTCCCTCTCTCTCTCTCCTCACTTCTTCCGCTGCCCTTCCGCCACGCAACACCTCTCTCACGTCCCTTCTTCCGCTGCCCCGCCGCCGTTTCCCTTCCTCCTATTGGTTAGTTTCTTAACCATTAGTTCCCTAATTAACTTACCTTCATTAACTTAAGCTCCCTAATCAACTCAGGTAACTTAAGCTACCTAGTCAACTTTAGTAACTTACGCAACCTAGTCAACTTAGGTTACTTCATTAACCTAATTTATTTAATCAACTTAATCACCCTAATCCACTTAATTTACTTAATCACTCTAATCAACCTAATTCACTTAATCACCTTCGTTACCTTAACTAACCTCAGTTACCATCACCTAACCTAACTTAGCTCACTTACTTCACTAACCTCCACAACCCTTGTTTTCTGCCGTTTTAGCCCCCGTTCGTGCCCCTTCTCCACTCTACTTCTACCCTTCACATGCAGCGCGGGCATGTGTACGAGAGTGGCCAGCAGGCGTTCACGCGCAAGGACACGCATTTAGTCTTCTCCGTGCTGTGGTGTGTGCCGTCCTCGAGCACACTTAGCTATTCACACGCAGCCAGGTATCTCTTTTGATTTTTCACAAACCCGCTAAAAATACCTAAAAACACATAAAAACATTAAAAAAATCATAAAAATTCAATTAAACTACAAAAAATTTACATAAAAAATCCTTAATAAATTCAATAATTTTTTGGTTGATATTATTGATTATAATATAAAGAATAAATCGCAAAAAAATAATAATTTAAAATCCTTTTAAAATTCACTAAAATTTGAGAAAAATTAATTTAAAATCCCTAAAAATCAGATTTAAATTCAAAAAAATTACAAAAAATTCCATCAATGCATTCGACTATTTTTGGAATATTTTAAAATAAAAAATATACCAAAAAGAAAAGAGAATAATAAATAAAAAACAAAATAATAATAAAAATAAATAAAATAAAAAATCAAAACACACACACACACAAACACAGATATATATATATATATATATATATGTGTTTTTGTGTGTGTGTGTGTGTGTGTGTGTATCTACATATATATATATAGTAGATATATATATAAATATATATGTATGTATGTATATATGTATATATACATATATATATATATATATATATATGTATATGTATATATATATATATATACATATACATATATGTATATGTATATATATATATATATACATATACATATATGTATATATATATATATATATAATACTAATAACAATCTCACCCAAACACTAATCCACATTAATTATACCACATGTGATCCCCCTAATATTGCTTTGATATTTATTTAGTTTTTTTAAAAAACTAAGGTCCTTTATTTTTTCCAGTCAGTGGTTTTTGCTTTTTTGACTGGATTCCTTGCATTTGGGACTACTCGGTGCGCCCTCAGTATTTTTGCATACACACTCCTACCAGGTATCTATTTTTCGTGCTTTATTTATTTTGGTCATCCCTTAACCACAGTTAATTGTTAAAATGAACTTTATTTACCCACTTTTTCACGCGTGTTCGCACTAAATACACATTTTTCTAATAATTTACAATCAACCAGTCGTTCACTTTGCACGTGCTATGTGCGCTTTTGAGGCACTTTAATTTTTAATAAAAACAAACCAGCGGTAAAAAAATACATGTGGTGAAAAAGAAGAGCGATTTAGACACATTAAATTTTTTATTAATGAATATGCATTTAGAGACCTGAGTCTGGGGATCGCAGTCCGAGTTTTGTTAAAGCACTGTTTCACATTAATAAATTGTAATAACAATTTAAAATTGAATCGTCATTTTTTAATTAAGCTTTATAATCTAATAAAATTTCAACCATTGTTAATAATTTCTTAAAATGAACCCTTCACTAAAATTATTCCCCTCACTACACTTTTTTTATTTTTAAATAAATATGCTTCGTGGGATGGGCATGGATAGTCCTTTAACTTGAAATTTGTTGTCAATGTTTTGGTTATATCTTGATTAGATTTTTGAGGTATTATGGCTTGTTTGTGTGATATGATTATAGATGCGGTCTGTAGTTTTCTCTTTTTTGCTTGATATGGGGTCTTGGGTGCCTGCTTGTTGCATAGCATGAAGCTTTCAGTTGCATATGTGTACTAGGATGTGGGTTGTTTGGGGTGGTCAATTGGTTAGTTATGTCTATGTGTGCTTATTTTGATCGATTTCTTTTTTATCGCTATTTTGTTGTTTTGCATGCATTCTCTGTGATTGTCTATGTTTGTGGTGTGTGTATATTCCATCTGAATGGCGCCTTAAGCTCCTCCTCCTGTTCAGTATGTCCCATTGATCAATAGGGATTATTCTTTCCTACTGGCTTTTGAGCCTATCGCGAAAGCTGGCCTTGCATCTTTCGTGGCTGCTTCACTCTCTTTGATTCCAGATGATCCATCCTTGTGTGATGAGTTTCTTGCATCATACATTAAGAAATTGGGCTTGGTTTGTGGTACTTCCATGGTCTTGACACCTAGAGGGTTAGAGAAGGCTTTGACTCTTCCCTACAAAGGAGAACCCTTTGTTATAGCTAGACAGTTGTTCTCCAATGACGAGATTCTCAAGCTGTTGCAGAAGCAGACCAAAGAGGTCCTTGATGTCAAGAAAGTGATTAACACTTCAGGAGTGTCTTTTTCCATGATCACTGATCCTCTTTGGAAGTTCGTCTTCCAAGTTCTCCAAGACAGGTTCATGCCTGCTAAGACACCATCTCATTATTTGTCCAAGGAGCTCTTCACAGCTTCTAGGATGGTGTTAAAAGGGGTTTCCATTGACTGGAGTACTTACCTTCTTACGAAGATGGACTAACATTTTGTCAAAGTGACCAGAGGGAATGTTATAAATGTCACTTATGGTTCATATTTATATGTTTTTTTGACATATTCAGGACTTAAGAACAGTGTGTTTCCTCCTCCATCTGATCCAGTACCTCCCCCTCCACCTTCAGAGAATTCAAAACCCATTGACATAGAGGATCTTGATTCCCCTCCTCCATTGGTCATTCATCGGAAGCACTTGAAGCGTGTGGCAGAGAAAATTCCCCCAATCATTCATTCAGTAACAGTTCCTGCTATCTTTGGAAGTGACCTTCCTGCCTACCTCACATGCAACAATTTATTCAGGGCACATCGAGAGGGTTCTTTGGACATATCAGTTCCTTCACTGGATAGTTTAGTGTGAGGGGATACCATTCCTTTCCTTTTTAATGACATCCAGAGTTCTATTGAACTCTCAGTGAACAGCTTGTATTCAATAGTTATATGCTTCTTTCTATGAAGAATTGATGCAATCCAAAGACCAGTTGCATAAGGCAACCACAGAGTTAGCCTCTGCTAAAGACACTCTTGCTGATCTATTTAAGTAGATGGAGTAGCAGACACAAATGATTGAGACCCAGAGAGAAGTAATATATTCTTTGAAAATTCAGTTAGCAAAGGCTCAATCAAAGGTCACTAGAGTTTCGGAAGAGAAAGAGAAAATGTCCAAAGAGGCTCAAGAGTTTAAGACTCTTTTAGATACGAAACTGTCAGCTTTGCAAACTGCTCATAATACATTGGAATCACAAGCTTCCCAAATTGAGCAATTGCATGACCAACTCGTGGAGTCATGGTCCATTCCTCCAAGTCCCAGCGTTCCTATAATTCATTCTATATCTCAGCAGGACTTGGCAGTTCTCCAGAGACAGGCCACATTATGTTTGTTGTTTCAAGATAAAGTGGAAAGTTGCAATCCAGGATGGATTTATTATGGTCTACATTTGAGCACTTTCAGGAGTATGTTTCTCTGGACCATTCCTTTTTTGTCCACTATCAGTTGTTGCAGAAGTTGGCCTTCTATATGAAGCTCTCAACGATGGATCTCCCTCTTCCAGAGGATGGTTGGAGTGGGGCTTGGTCTTTTGATTTGCTGACAGAAGTTGTCCGTATGGTCTTTGAAGATTTTGTGACGACGAATACCATGTTGCTACCTTATATGTATCTACGAGGTGATCTGTTAATTTCAGATGATGTAGATCTAGCTTGGTATGTGGGGGATGTGGTCTTACAAGCTACCTTATATGTCAACTATTTGGAGTTGAGGATAAATGATATGTTCCAGTGCTATTCTTCTAAAGTGGCTACTTGCCCTGACACTCCATGGCATTCAATGATTGATTCTATAGTCCTGAACCAACGCCAGAATAGAGCTTCTACTTATGTGCAGAGCACTAACCAATTGAGGGTGATTGATTGGCCATTAATTCCAGGGGACTAGACAACTGCTAGTCAAGAATACCAAAATTACCTTCATTTTTCTCAACAATATTCATAATCTCTAGATCTTTTAGTGAGATTGTCAGCCCATTTTGCTTGGTACTTAGCATATATGCATAGGCATTCCCATAACGATCAAAAGGCCATTCCAAAGCTTTGTATGAATGTCAATGTGAACATTGATTGCCAACAGTTGGATATCCTATATTTTCATGCCCTTTGTCTACCTAGCAGATACCCTATTTTTCTAGAAAGGATGTGCTGCCTTCAGTTCTTTCAAAATCCTCCCAAGACATTTGTCGATGAGTCCTTCTCCATGGATCATTTTCGAAAACACCAAGCCTTCAAACGGGATCATCTTCATTGATACCCTTGGATGTATCTTCTGTGCTTCTTGATGATACATTTTTTGGAGGTGTCATTCAGATGGTTGTGTTTGTATTGTAATAATTTGTATGTGATGAGTTCGTGCTGGTTGAATAATTTGTTTGAGAACTCTCTTTTCAACTATTGATAGTGATGGTGGATGACAAGCCTACAATAGAGAGTTAAAGAACCTCTTATATCCTTTACAAATTTGTTATGATTTTTTATTGATTATTGGATGTGTTAATGAATAATGAAGTTTTCCTTCAGTAGTATTCTTTTCTTAGAGATACATGTGATAAGTTGAGGTCGTGGTGGAGTGATTATTAAAGACACTACAGAAGATAAAAATTGAGCTCTTTAGTGAACTTATATTCTTCTTTTCCTTAGGTCACAAGGACGCTTCCTTTCTAAGTGTGGGGATATGTTGAGAGTGGAAAAATACTGAAATTTTGACTGATTTCTGTTATTTTTGAGGTCTGAATGATTGATTTTTGATGGATTTAGAGTGATGTATGGTTGTTAATAGAAGTGTTTGAGAGTGTTTTGGATGATATTGATTATGTTTTGAAAGTTTATGATGATTCTTAGTAGAAATATGAAGCTTTGTGATGTTCCGATAGGTCCTGTTGAGGTTCTGATTGGTTCTGATATCTTCTGTATAGCCTTTGTTTTGTTCTGATTTCCTTCTGTATGAAGCATGGATTGATGATTGATGAAGGTTGAAATATTTTGAAAGCTTATTGAATAGTTTTTGATAGTTTGAAATGGTATTAATATGAGTTATGAGGATTTGATATTCTTTGATGCCCTTCTATAACCCTTTGTAAATCTTTTGTAGAGCCTCTGTCTCTACTCTATCTTTGCTCTCTCTCTGCTATGTATTTGTTCTGTATCTATTCTGTAGATCTTCTATAAGTCTTCTGTAGTAGAATGTATGTGTGACTTTGGAAAAGTTTTCTAACTTTTGAAAATGATGAATCTAAGTTCAAAAGAGCTAAAACAAATGGAAGAAGCAGCTGATGAAGACTGAAGAGAAGACTGAAGTGAAGTGACAGTAGTGAGCGATGAAGAGATACTGTAGTGGCTCTAGTGCCTCTTCACATTAGACATACCTCTTGGGGGGTTTATCCACGATCTAAGAAGGATTTTTGAGAGTCATTATTGAGTATGGTAGTAAGGAGATAATGTACTATTGATAGAGAGAGAGAGAGAGAGAGTCAGAGATAGTCAATTCTATCAAAATAGTGTATCTGTATATGAGAGATTGAGAGAGAAAACTATGAAGACATTAAAGATGAATACTATGTGATTTATTTCCATTCAAAAATGGTGTATTCTTTTATATTATTTTTTCTATTGATGGATTTTATGAAGAAGTTGAAGATTATGCTTGATTCTATCAAATCCGTGGGAGATATTTACTATGATGCTGCGTGAAGATTTACTGTCACTACAAGATATAGGCCTTATACCTATGTTAAAAGAGCAGAAAATGTAAATAACAAATTTTTTTTCCATCGTTGCAAAAAGTATCGTTATTGGCGACGCCATAGAACAGTCGGTATCACCGTCATTATTGGCGTCGGTATCAGCGATTAACGACGCTGATACCGACGGTCTGGGACGATAATAAGGACACCAATAACAACGTAGGTAGTAAATTTGCGATGCTAATAGTGACGGTAACAGGGGAAAAAAAATTTGTGGCAGGGCAGCTTTATTTGGGCCATACAAAATAGTTTCTGCATTGTGTACAATGCTTATGTAAACAAAAACAAAGTATACTGAAATCATAACATTGATACATAAAATAAATACATGATTGCATAATGAAAGCGACTGGTATAATCATGACAAGATATCACTACTACATAAAAAATGTCTGCACAGATCAGGCAACCAAAAAAGAAAGGTGTGTGAGCTCCAGGGATCCAAGGGCGAGCTACATATCCTCGCCATCCGAAAGCTTATCCCGCCACAAAGGAGCATCGAACGGACTCTGAAAAAAAAAGAAACAACAACACATCAGTCCACCATACAATAATGCATTCTAATTAAACATGGTAACTACGGACAAGAAAGATGAGTGACTTACAGGGCCACCGCATCTATACAATTGGTCGATCAATGCAATGAGACCATGCCTCTCTGCATATCGAGTCTCAAGGCCGGTCGGATTGCGATTTGTAATGGACTACTGCAAAGAAAATAAAATACTAGCTGTTAGAAATATAACTGTCAGTACAAAGGATATTGCAAAAAAATAAACAAGCAAAACAAAAGAAAAACTTACAAAGTCCTCCAAATATGTCCTGTAGTCGCCACTCCCAAGATGATGGACTACTCCGGCCTCGAGTCGTGCCCTCGCCACCTCGCGCTGCTAACTCCAACATCTTGGAGAATCTGTAGCCTCCTCCCTCAGTTGGCGCCAATCGTCCGCGTCTAGCCACTTGGGCTTTGCAGCCCCACTCTTGAGGGCCTTGCGTGCGTCCAATCGTCTATGTGAGATATATGCACGCATGCAGTCCATCATCTAGCTCGTAGAAAATCTATCTACTGAGGCTAGAACTGGAAACTCTTCATGCATGGATGCTATTATGTAGTCCTTGATCCCCTCCGATATGTTCTTCAAATGATCTAAGACGTTGTGCCGAAAAAATTGTTGGCACAACTCTCTCATGTGAGCCATCACCCTCCTCCCCTCATCATTCATGATGATGGCTCTTGACCTATCATTGACTAGATAGGTATATCCCCCTGGGGTATGCCTAAGATGGGTTCTCTCTCACCTGCGTCCACGCTCCTGGGCATATCCAGGAGACCCCTGTGCATCCAGTGTACCGACTGGGGTAATATCTATCGGAGTAGCACCCATAGGGGTGCCACCTGCAGATGGCTAAGAAAAAGCCGGAGTAACTGGAGTAGACGTCCCCACAGGTGTGAAAAATCCTAGAGGTGACATAACTCTAGTTGAATGATGAGATGGAGACACCGCGTCCGTGCCTCCACAGCATCCACTTGAGCCTGAGCCATGCTCCATAGAACTACCACCAGAGCAAGAAGTTGCACATGTATCCCGTGCCGATCGTGGGCTCACTACCTCCGTATCTCTGCAGCATCCCCTTGACCCTGAAGCACCCCCTCCCTTTGGCCCAAGTCTGGAGCATTGACCTCGTCTACTCGAAGTTGAAGCATCCGATTGCGTTGAAGTAGATCTAGCAAAGCGGCCTGATGATGTCCGAGACAGCTCCTGGTTTGCCATGTCTTTGAATCTCGTGATCTGGTCTGGAGACATGTGCATGAAGATATCTTGCAACTCCTCATCACTCATCCCTTGACTCATCTTGAAAATGTCACCTGCACAGACAAAAAATGATGTTAGAATAATCAATTTAAATCATACAAAGCACGGTAATATAAATCCTAAAAAAATTATCTCACTTAAAATGCATATCTTATGTATCCTTATAAGCGATTGGTCAACGAATTGAGTAAGTGGAAGCTCTAAGTATGAAGTATCCTATGGTTCCATGTCAATCTCCTGACACAACTCCGCATACATTGGACGGTCGATAGACATGTCACCACAAAAGGATGAGTCCACCTCATTCTCAAAGAATTCTTGGACTCCTGTATTTCCATCATTGTTAGTCGATGCTTGCTCCAAGCTTTCGGTGGCATCCACCCCTTGCAATATCGACCCCTCTATTTGCATATTGTCTTCATCTATGCTCTAAACATTGCTTTGATCATATACTCTCGCACTATAACATACCACCATCGAGGTTGTCGGGGGTTTGGATAGAAGATTACCTACTCACAAACACATACAAGAGAGTTTAAACTATTGTGACATGTACCCTAATACAATTAACAAACAAATGAGACCATACACATGTTCACAATGGGCCGGCAACACAAAGATGTCATGCAAATCCGTCCATTTTTTTTCAGGATCTATTTCAAGAAATCTAGATGGACCTCATCGAACTATTGCTCTAGCTCCTTCAAGTACCACTTTGAACCACTGCACATTGAAAAGTATCATGGAGATGCTACGATAATCTACCGTAACATGTACGCAGATCGGTCGCTGTATGCTCACGTAGTGAATCCCGGAAGGTCCCCAAGAACAATGAACTCTACCTTTTTGCACAAAAAACAATGTAAAAGCATGAACGACAAGAGCAAGAGACCAATTGGGTTCAATCTCCCCCCATGCCTTGTGTGAGCGCTTCACAAAGCATGTATTTTATGTATATTTCCATCTTCATGCTCAATAATAGCCCAATTTACAAAAATATGACAAGCTTTTAGCTTTTGAGTTTGCTTTCTACAAAAATAGGAAATAAAGCTAATGGACGGTGCCCATAGAGTCTGGCACGCCCAATCTCAATGTCCAAATAGAAATAACATATCCGTGCGCATAGGCGCATACAAAATAATAATAAATAATCGATGCCTCAATAGACATAACAAAATATAGGTGTGGCGCCTGTCAAAATATAATCCAAAGGTCGAATACTCGCTAGACTCCAATGCTTTCCTCTCCCACTGCTGCTATCTCTACACATCAACTGAAGCATTCACAATCATTAGTAAAATAATACAATTAAACCGACAAAAGTGAATACCTAGCAGTCTTCAGCTACATAAATAAATCAACTGGTTAGAAATAAATCCTAACCTTAATTTATTACGAGTGCGCACTCTAAACTCATAAATGTTTATTAATTTAATATGCATTTTGCAGAATCACCCGCTATGGAATCACCCATGTACACACTAAATTAATGAAAACACCCGAAAAGGACAGGCGTCCCCATCAACTTCTCGCACAAAGAATCCTCTTTGTGTATGAGCCCCGGTCATCTAAGTTTACGGAATCCACTGTAAAACCTCACGGAATCCACCGTGGCACGGAATCCACCGTGGAATATGCCTCCTGGCATCATACCCCCGGGGTGGGATAGCAATTGACCTCAATTGCTATTAGCTCAATGTGAAGCTAACAGAGTGGGGAAAGCATTTAAGTCTCTGGCGTGCATCCATTGTGCTTCCTCTACAGGATGGTTCTTAAATTTTACCAGATATCTAGAATACCTTCGGCCAGTTCTAGTGGTCATAAAGTCAGTGTTTATGATAGCTTCTGGTTCAAGTATTTCAGTCTCTTCTTCTAATAAAGGTGGGTTTTCATAAACAGGGTGGATAGGTAATTGGCCTCTAATCTCAATAAACTAATGTGAAATGTATTGTGAATTTTCCAATGAGATGGTAATTCTAACTTGAATGTATTATCATTAATTTTATGAATGATTCTAAATGGTCCATAGAATCTAGGAGCTAATTTAACAATTGGATGTCTATCTACACTTTGCAATCTACGTTTTTCTATTCTCAGCCAAACATAATCATCAACTTTGAAATTCATGGCTTGTCTTTTCTTGTTGGCTTATTTGGTATATGATTGTTGGGCTTTAGCAATCATATCCTTAACCTCATCAAAAATACTGTTATGCATACTAGCAATATCATCAGCACTCTGAATTCTATTAGACAAAGATGCAACAGGTGTAGATAATTTATATCCATAAATGACTTCAAAAGGTGCTTTCTTTGTAGATGTGTGCGGTGTATTGTTATATGCAAACTGTAATAAATGCAAATGAGCATCCCATGTCTGAGGTTTAGAGATAGTATATGCACGTAAAAGATCTAAAATGGTGCTGTTTGTGGCTTCTGTTTGTCCATTAGTTTTTGGATGAAATGCAGATGAGAAATAAATCTTTGTGCCTAGATTAGCAAACAGTGTAATCCAAAAATTGTTACAAAATCTAGAATCACGATCTGAAATAATCACTTTGGGCAATCCATGGTTAGTAAAAACAGTTTTCAAAAACAATTGTGCTGCCTGTGATGCTGTTAAAGTTTTCTTACATGGAATGAAATATGCTTGCTTACTAAATCTATCTACAACTGTCCAAATCATATCATGGTTAGATTTAGTATTTGGTAAACCAGTAATGAAATCCATAGAAATATGTTCCCAAGGTTTAGATGGAATAGACAAAGGCATTAGTAATCCATACTGTTTACCATGATGTCTCTTAACTCTTTGACAAATCAAACATTCAGAAACAAAATTGGATACATCTGCATCCATATGCGGCCAATAAAAATCTTCAGTTAACATACGTAATGTAGATATGATACCTCTATGACCTTGATATGGGGGACAATGAATTTCATTCAAAACAAAAGATCGGAATGGAATAGTAACACACAGTCTCTTTTCATAAAACATAAATCCATCATTATATGTCAATGAATCAACAGGAATAAAATTATTTTGAACTAGTTTATTCCAATCAGAATGAAAAGTAATATCCTGGTGATATGTATCTTTCATAGCAATCAAAGAATCAAAAGATATGACATAAATATTATGAATTGCAGGTCTTCTACTCAGTGCATCAGCAACTACATTTTCTTTTCCAGGTTGGTATTGAATGATAGGATGAAAACTTTGAATAAAGGAAGCCCATTTAATATGACGGTCAGAAATTTAGGGTTGGCTAAGTAAATGTCTAATACTTTGCTGGTCGGTCTTTATCATGAATTCTGAACCCATTAAGTAGTGTTTCCACTGTCTTAATGCTTGTACAACTGCTAATAGTTCTTTGTCATAGGTGGAATATTTCAGCTCAGAGGGTTTCAGCATACAACTGGAATATGCTATTGGATGATTGTCTTGCATTAGTACAGCTCCTATTCCTGATCCGCTAGCATCAGTCACAACTAGAAAGAATGGTCTATTGAAGTCAGGCAACTGTAGAACAGGGGCATTGGTTAATGCATGTTTTAGTAAGTCAAAGGATTTCTGTTGATTTTCGGTCCATTGATAAACAATTCCTTTCTTGAGAAGTTTGGTTAATGGTAAAGCAAGTAATGAAAAATTACGTACAAACTTCCTATAGAAACTAGCAATACCAAGAAATGAGCGTAACTCATGCACGTTTTTAGGAACATGCCAATTCAATATTGCATCAATTTTCTTAGGATCAACTTTAATTCCTTCAGATGATACAATATGACCTAAATACTCAATTTTTGTCTTAAAGAATTCACTCTTTTCAGGATTTGCAAACAGTTGATTTTCTTTCAATAATTGAAAAACTAATGACAAATGCTCATAATGTTCTTTTTCATTTTGACTAAACACCAAAATATCATCAAAGAAAACAATCACACAGTACTGATATTTTAAAAAGATACGGTTCATCATTCTACTGAAGGTAGCAGGTGCATTAGTCAATCCGAATGGCATGACTAAGAATTCGTAATGGCCAAACTGTGTTCTGAATGCAGTCTTAAATATGTCAAATTTATCTAGCCTCACCTGATGATATCCAGACTTAAGGTCAATTTTACTAAATATAGAAGATCCTTGCAGTTTGTCCATAAGGTCATCAACTCTAGGTATAGGATACCTATTCTTTACGGTGATCTTATTTAAAGCTCAGTAGTCAATACACATATGATAGGTATTATTCTTTTTCTTGACTAAGAGTACAGGTGCACCGAATGGAGAACTGCTAGGTCGAATTAAACCTCTATTTAGTAATTCTTCAACTTGACTCTGGATTTCTTTTTTCTCTATCTGATTGTGCCTATATGGTGCTTTGCAAGGTGGTTGTGTGCCAGGGATCAAATCAATCTTATGGTCTTCTAGTCGTGAAGGAGGTAAACCTGGTGGTAGGTCTTCTGCAAAACAGTCCTTAAAATATGCAAGAAATTCCTTATGCCTAAGGTGCATATGATTTTCCTTTGCTTGCAATTCATTCACCCAAATGAGATATGATTTACTACTCTTGCGTAATGCACGTTTTGCTTGAGTATGCGAAAGCAGTGAAAAAACATTAGATGCATGCATACCATATAATGTAATAGATTTTCCTTGAAAATTAATATTCATTGTGTGTGTGGAATAATCTATATCTGGATTATGCTGATGTCGCCAAGGCATTCCTAATATAATGTCACTCGACTGTAGTGGAACAACTAAGAAATTTCTCCTTTCAGTGTATGAACCAATGTGAATCTCTAGATCTTGGACTTCTTGTGTACCATTATACCTAGTACCTAAAAATGCAGCTTTTATGCGATAATGCGTAGGTACAGTCTGTAATTTCAATTCCTTTACCAATTTTGCTGAAATAAAGTCATGAGTACTACCGTCATCATGCAAGATAGTCTTTTCCTTTCCATGCACCAAACATTTCATAGTCAATAATGAATGTGGAGTAGGCATACCTGGTAAAGTGTCGGAAGTAGTAGTAGTGTCATCATCATCTTCAGTGAAATCAGGCATATCCTCATGCTCGTCTTCATCCATGGCTCCAAGATAGTTGATATGTGCTGGTGGCTTCTTTGAATGACAATTTGCTGCGAGATGTCCAGGTTGGTGACATTTATAGCATACTATTGGCTTGGCTTTGGTTACATTATTTGAAATGGCTGGAAGTCTGGGTACATTTGGATTTGCTTGTGAAATAGGCTTAGGATTTGGATTGACATTGGATAGTAATTATGCAGGTGGTTTAGCCCAATTCTTGCGAAAAGATGGTGAAGAGAAACGACCTGGATTAAACCTTCTAAAATTGGAATTGAATTGTTTAGATCCATAATTACCATTGGCTTGGAATTGCTGTGGTCGTCTGTCTCTACCGCATAACTTATCTTTAGTGTTGTGAGCTAGTGAGATGGCATCTTCAAGGGTAGCAGGCTTGAACATGTTCACTTCAGCGTAGTAATGTCCAAGAAGTCCAGACATATACTTCCGCTTATGTGTCGTCTCTGGTACGTCTTCAAGCATGCGTAGCTGTAGGAGTGCATTCCAAAAATGCTCTGTATACTGTGGTATAGGCTCATGATCCCGTTGTTGAAGTAGATCCCACTGCTTGATAGCCTTCTCATGAAATTGCGGTGGAAGAAAATTATGCATGAACTTCTTCTTGAAATCTTCCCAAGTAGCAGGACATTCTATGCTCTTGCGTACTACAATCCACCAAAGTGATGCTCTGTCTACCAAATGATTAGTAATACACTTGATTTTATCTTTTTCTGGATAGGTTTCCTCATGGAAATAGTCATCAAATTGGCTAATAAATGATAAAACAGTCTTTCCTTCTCGTATGCCATTGAAAGTGCAAAATTTGAAACTTCGTTTACTTATCTTTGATTCCTTGCGAATGGTTTGGGCTTCAAGTGTGGCGTCGATGGTACGTCGAATCAAATCTTCAGCTTGAGGTTCTTCTTTGTCGGTAGACGCTCTTTGTAATTTTGTCAATTGCACTTGCAATGCTTGCCTAGCCCTTCGTTCTTCTTCCAATTGCATCATGATTAGATCCAACTTTTGTTCCATGGTAGGCTCAAGTAGGTCGTCTTCAGCCATAGGATCATCCATATGTGGTTCCGTCATCCTGTAAAACTCAAAAAACCTTTCTCACTCAAAATCAGGTTAGCGGGATGAGCGTAGCTCAAATTCGGGGTTACAAGGCTATGTGTTTTTGGGTATTTCTTCAGAAAATCTGCAATATTTCCTTCTTCGTATGCTGAAAATACTTCAATGGACCTGCGGATAGGTAGAATACTTTGCCACGAACAACTTTGCAGTTCAGAGTTTCTGCGCAAGAACAACCCTTCTAGGAGTTTTGAGTACTAGTCAGTTTTGACTCCAGTTGATTAGTCTGACTTGCAGAGTTGCAGACTTAGCCAACTTGCAGAGTTACAGACTTGCAGAACTTAGTGAACTTGTAGAACTTGATTACAGTCGACTTGCAGGACTTGACTTCGGAAGTGCAAGACCCAGAGTTTGTTAACTTGATTGTCTTGTCTGACTTGCAGAAGCTTAGTATCTTAAGCTTAATAGCTTAAGCTTAATAAGGGGGGGTAATTTCTTTGAAAAAACGGCGCAGTACATGAGGACGTGGGCAGCCGTTTGATGCCGTCGCGGAAATTTCGGGCCCCCTCTTATACCTCACGACGAATTTCTAAAGCAATTAAGCTTCTTCTAAAGCTTAAGTCAAGCTTTAACTTGAGAGAGATAAGAGATATGAAGTTTTCTCACAGTATATCCACAACTTTGGTGAAGGAGATGATTGCGTGGTCCTCTTCCTGTACAGCCTGGTCCTTCACGATCTGAGAGTAGAAACAGGGGTTCTTGATCGCCAGAAGTCTGTCTGTATCGACGGTTCACGACGAGATTGACGGTAGAGCCCGATCGTTCCAGGAGCTCCTCCTTCGCACGAGATGGGTAGCGATTGGAAGCTCTTGATCTCAGCTCCACTCTGATATCACTGGTGCGCAGATCGGTCGCTGTATGCTCACGTAGTGAATCCCGGAAGGTCCCCAAGAACAATGAGCTCTACCTTTTTACACAAAAAACAATGTAAAAGCATGAATGACAAGAGCAAGAGACCAATTGGGTTCAATCTCCCCCCATGCCTTGTGTGAGAGCTTCACAAAGTATGTATTTTATGTATATTTCTATCTTCATGCTCAATAATAGCCCAATTTACAAAAATATGACAAGCTTTTAGCTTTTGAGTTTACTTTCTACAAAAATAGGAAATAAAGCTAATGGACGGTGCCCATAGAGTCTGGCACGCCCAATCTCAATGTCCAAATAGAAATAACATATCCGTGCGCATAGGCGCATACAAAATAATAATAAATAATCGATGCCTCAATAGACATAACAAAATATAGGCGTGGCACCTGTCAAAATATAATCCAAAGGTCGAATACTCGCTAGACTCCAATGCTTTCCTCCGCCACTGCTGCTATCTCTACACATCAACTGAAGCATTCACAATCGTTAGTAAAATAATACAATTAAACCGACAAAAGTGAATACCTAGCAGTCTTCAGCTACATAAATAAATCAACTGTTTAGAATTAAATCCTAACCTTAATTTATTACGAGTGCGCACTCTAAACTCATAAACGTTTATTAATTTAATATGCATTTTGCGGAATCACCCGCTATGGAATCACCCATGTACACACTAAATTAATGAAAATGCCCGAAAAGGATAGGCGTTCCCATCAACTTCTCGCACAAAGAATCCTCTTTGTGTATGAGCCCCGGTCATCTAAGTTTACGGAATCCACCGTAAAACCTCACGGAATCCAGCGTGGCACGGAATCCATCGTGGAATATGCCTCCTGGCATCAGTAATAATACTTTGCAAGTTCCAAAGTACTCCATCTCATCTATAATCGTGTTTGGATTCGTTGCTCATCGCCGGTCTCCTGCTCGAACCTTGCCATGATACCACAGTCCATTGCGGAGCGCATTTTGTCAATACGCTCCATTCGAAAATACCATCCGCACGACCATGCTGCATTATATATTTTGTACTGTACATTGAAACACTCAAATTAGATGTCGTATATAAAATATAGATACGACAAATCCTAAATACCTCATCACCTTTGGACTACATCTCCTCGAGAATTCCCACTCCTCCATTGAGACCTTTGTCCCTTCGTGAGACGTTGCGGTCAAAGCTCCATGTGCCCTCGCGTTGATATGAACCATGGCATTTCCTTCATGCCCTTGGGATATTGAATCGGTCGATGACAGGTACTATGTTGGAATTCAGATCGCACTTCCTCTCAATCTTGCCTAGCAATCTGGTACTTGGCGAGCCACGTCTCCATAGAGGCATGGTGCAACATAAAAAATCGATTCACCTTCTCCTCCATTGTAGCATCCATTATTTTTTCTACCTCATTTTCAACCACCACATCTCTAGTCAGTCTATCATCGTCCTTCAACGACCATAGCATTTTGTTGTCTGGATCCACCGTTGGTAGCCATTGTGAAATATGCACTAGCGCCTCAGACACCAACCAACCTTCAGTCATGCTACCTTCTGGCCGAGCTCATTGTCGCACAAAGCCTTTCATGGTTTTCATGAAGTGCTCCAAGAAGAACATCCATAGTGTATGGACATGTCCAGCAATCTCCACTTTATCTACAAGATGCACAAGAAGGTGGATTTGTATCATGAGCATGCTGGTAGGTAGGTATTTCTCAAAGAGACAGACTGTCTCCACTACTCCCCGCCTCACGGATTCAATAGAGGACGTCTTAATCTCCTTCTGTGAAATCCATTGCACCAAAGTCGACAACTTGTAAATGGCCCCGCGTATTTCTGGAGTAAGATATCCTGCGATCGCGATCGGTAGTACAAACTGCCACAAATGAGAAAGCATTATGAACAATGGCTACACTCCAAATAGAAAAATGCGCACACCAATTACAATCCATTCGTAGTACAAACCTAATATATCTTATACCAGTCATGGGATTTTAGCCCTGTTAATTGATAGTCTTTAGAAAATGCAGACCTGAGAGAACGCATTATACACGTCAGAGTGCGGATAGACTTGACTACTTACTTCACAATGCTCTCTTCTTTAGTGGACAAAACCCAAGGAGCGCAAGGTAGCTGCACGCGACCATCAGCACTTGACTGCGGCCAAAGCGCCTCCATCTTACCTACCTCCTTCAAATCCATTCGTGCCCCTATACTGTCTCTCTTTCCTATGATATGGTCCCATAGCAAGCTGCCCACATTCTTGAAAATATGCATGGGATCCAACAAGTGGTTGACCTGTAATTGGGTCCAATATGGCAACTTGTAGAAACTGAGAACCACCACATCCGTTTGGATGTGACTCCGCGTGGACCATTTTCAGCTCGTACCAGCTTGTGGTGTTCATACATGTTGGAGGTCATCCAAGAAAACCTTCCCTGAGTTCATGATCCTCTGGCAATAAGCGGTGTGTCCTTGATATACCATCTTCTTCATGGTGACCTTCGGGAGTCTAATTGTGGCCCGCACAATGGACATGCATGATAACCTAAGGTAACCAAACCTATTCCAACACCATGACCTAGTGAATATAAACTTGAACGAGATAAAATATAGATATTACCAACGAGAACGGAAGCCTATTTACTTGAGCACTCTCCGAACCCCGGAAAGTCATGCATCATCCACATGAGAATGGCTCGAATATTGGCAGACCACAGACCATCACGCTTCCTCATATCTTGCACGGTGACCCCCTCCTCCCACAAAATCTTAAGCTCATCGACTAATGGACGAAGATACATGTCTATATTTTTGACTTTGTAGCAATCGGGGATGAGTAAGCTAAGGATGAGATGTCCTTTCTTCGTAGAAAGCCATGGAGAGATATTGTAGTTGACAAGGACTATAGGCCACACACTGTAAGAAGGTGAGCGCAGACCGAATGGGTTCATGCCATCCATTGCAAGACCAAGCTCAAGATTCCTTGGCTCTCGGGCAAAGCCTGGGAAGGTAGAGTCAATGTGGCTCCATGCACGTGAATCTGCTGATATTTGTTAAACTCCATCCCTGGACCTATTCTGCGCATGCCACGTTGTCAAGCTTGCCATGCGGAACATACAAAACATGTGGTTTATGCAGGGGATAAGCAAAAAGTGTCTGAGAAAATTTTGAGAGATGATTTTCCCTTGTAAGTCCTATCGATAGCTGTGAGCACCATACTTTGGACATGTCTCCATAGTCTCGTATTCTCCTCGAAACAGTATGCAATCGTTGATACATGCATGGATGTTGTTGTAGTCCATGCCAAGCTTTCGTAAAACATGTCGTGCATCATTACGAGACTCCGGCATTGTATTTTTAGGTGGTAATATATGATATTTCAGTAACTTGAAAAAAATCATAAAACACCTTGAAAAAGCACAAATGTTTTTAATAATAGTACTAAAAAAAATCAACAAAGCATATGTACAAGGTATTTAAACAACTCGGTCACACTCGCATCGCTCCACCCATATTTTGCTTGCACACTTAAAAGTGCAAGTAGTGCATTCAGGCGATATACTCGGCACCCATCATATAATGGTATGGATGCTTCCTCTCTAAGCGGATCAGAAGTCTCGACATCCATGGGAATCAATGTATCAATCATTGCCTCCATCTCACGTTCCAAGGTTGGAGGTAGGTCTGGAAGGCTGCCTGTCTCCTCTGGCATTGACGGTACAGATTGGCCTTGCAAGTGGTGGATTGGCTCATGCACTCCATTCACCGCACGTCCACGAAATCTTCTAATTGGCGCAAAGAGTGCACTCCTCCTTGAGACGAGACGTCATCTCCCCAGATAGAAAATTTACCATCCAGACCCAATCTTATTGTATATGGTATTCAATTATCTTGCAAGTACAATGCATGATTGATATTAACTTTTCTTACCGTTTGTTTGCTGAAAATCCGCAATCGCTTGAATGATCTCAGATTGAAACTTGTCAAATCGTCGTACGTGTTCTATAGACAATCGATGTTTTCGTCTAATTGCCAGCTTGCATTGAAAGCAAGGACATAGGACATGGTGATTAAGATACGCCTCGCGATCTTGAACAACAGGACCTTCATTGTTTTCCATTTTGTCTATGTTACGACAAACCATTTGTTTTTGTTATCATTCTTTTTTTCTTCCTTAAATTATTCTCCTCTCCTTCCATCTCTCTCTTTTTTTTTCTTTCTCAAATTGTTATCCTCACCTTCCATCTCTCTCTATTTTTCTACGTTACGACTACGACCACGACCACAACTACGACTATGACTATGACCACGACTATGACCATGACCACGACTATGACCACGATCATGACCACGACCACGGCCACGACCACGATCACCACGACCATGACGACCACGACTACGACTACAATGACCATGACCATGACCCATGACTATGACTACGACTACGACTACGACGACCACGACCATGACCATGACTATGACTACGACTACGACCACAACCACGACCACGACCACGACCACGACCATCACCATGACCACGACCACGACCATGACCACGACCACCATGACTACGACCACAACTATGACTACGACCACGACCATGACCATGACCACGACTACGACTACGACCACGACCACGACTACTTGTATAAAGATGAAGAGAGAGACAAGAGTTGAGAGAAGAGAGAGGAGAAAGAGAGAGAGATCCGAGTAGAGCATTTGACACCCATAGTCAACACACCATGGAAAACACAAGCACAAATTGACATTGAATTATGGCAAGAAAATCCACCACAAAATAATAGTTATAATACTCGAGGTAGGATTTCAAAGTCTTACTGATTTCAATCGGCCATGGATGCCATACTATGGGTAGGTTGCACTCACTAAGAATAGAATTGGCGATTCACCTCATCTTCTCTCCATCATCAATAGAATTCTCCTTTACCATTTACAACTCACCCACCTTCTCTCCATACTATTGCACACTACAATCTCTATGAGGGCATGAGATTGGGATCTCCACAGATACCAAAGCATGATCTCTAGCTTGATGGTTGCATATATACTACTACTACTCGTGGAATAAACCTTAAAATAGTTATTATGCTCAAATATATGCTTGTTAGAGCAAAAATTTGTTCCTAAGACTATTCTAAGGAAGAAAGAGGGTTAATGATAAAAGAGTATCCTTCCTTGCAAGCAATTTTATATTATATTTATTAATTAAAATTGATAGTTGAGGAAGAGTTTCCTAAGAGATCTTGTGGTGATACTGTTTTAGTTTTGGGAAGCATATGAATGATGCTGTTTTACTTTTTTGTATTTGTCTTTTTAAGAAGAGATTGATTTTTATGGAATATCTAAAGTTATTTTTGGATTTACGTTATGAAAAATGAATTTTTTTCATATTGATAGGCTGATTGCCTTCGTTGTATACTTGCGTGATGATGGAGGCTAGGACAAGCCCCATGTATGAGATGTCTCTTTGTAGGAAGAACATTATGCTAGGAGGCACAAGTATGCTAGGGCTCTCTAGCCATATATCCCGGCCTAATCCCTATGAGCCTAGGATGAGCTTATTGTAAGGTCTTACTTACTTTTCTATCTTTCTCTCCCTCCCTCACCCTCACCTTCTTTTTCTCTCTTTCCCTATTAGGTTTAATGATTTTTCTCTTTTTCTCTCTCCTCTCCCTCTCTCATTTCATTTTCTCTCTTTCTCTCCCTCTCTCATTTCCTCTCCCTCCCTCACCCTAACCCTCTCTTTCCCTATTAGGTTTAATGATTTTTCTCTCTTTTTCTCTCTCCTCTCTCTCTCTCTCTCTCTCATTTCCTTTTCTCTCTTCCTCTCTCTCTCTCATGTCCTCACCCTCACCCTCACCCTCTCTTTCTCTCTTTTCCTATTATATTTAACATCTTTTCTCTCTTTTTCTCTCTCCTCTCATTCTCTTATTTTCTCTCTCCTTTTCCTCTCTCATTTCCTTTTGCTCTCTTCCTCTCCTTCTCTCATTTCTTCTCCCTCCCTCTCCCTCTCTCATTTCCCTATTATGTTTAATGTCCCTCTTCCTCCGTTCTTCACTTGATACTTCACTACTCTCGGTCATAGACATCTTTGAATGTCAGTACAAATCAAGCTACACATCTTTATTTTAAAATCTGATTCACATGTTTGTAGTTTTGGGATTACCCATTCTCTGCTATCTGGAGCCATAATGGAAGAAGCTTTAGAGAATATTCCTGTAACCCTAATGGTGCGTTGTAAAATGTATCATAACGGAAACCTCGTCCTCAAGCAGTGACTTATTTGATTTAGTTGTTTGAAGTTGTTCATCGATAGAATCGTTTGACGCATAAAAGGTCCTAGCCATGCTTTCAGTTGGTTGCCAACTTTGAGGTTTGAAGAATTTATATATTTAAACATAGATATTAACTTTACTGAATTTCTAAAACATATAACCTAGTCAAAAGTCTCATTAGCTTAACTTACCGGTCAGAGCATGTGGTTCTTCGACATGAGGACACACGTGTTTGTATCTTGAAAATATATATGTATATATGTAGAGAGAGAGAGAGAGAGAGAGAGATAGAGAGAGAGCGCTGTGTAGGAAATCTATCAAGCTAAAACTTATGACAAGCACGGAGGAAAAAAGATGCGCATGATTGAATGTCCCATACATATGAAGATTTGGCCTAAACCCTCATGAACACACCCCATCATTCTTCTTTTGCCCAATTACACCAGTATTTACAAGTACAATCTGAACCGTTATACCAAGTGCGTGCTGACGCAGCCACATTGCCACCACAATCAAGTAAAAAAACAGGTCTTCCAGCAGCAGCAGAAGCAGCAGACAGCGAGAGGGAGGGAGGGAGGGCGCGCGGGCATGTAGCATGGTATCCTTCAGGGCAACTAGCGCTCTCTTGCAAATCAGAGCTTAAATGAAAATAAGAAGCAGTTTTGCTTCATTAGAGAGAATTCAGCCTCAACTCGAAAGATAACTTAGCCAAGTTGTACAGCAGAACCCCCAACTTGGGTCATAAATAAAAGGCATTTGAGCCTGTCCATATAATGCAGATTTAATAATCTTCTGATCGTTATAATATACAGTTCCATCATTGTGCATCCTCACATCTTTCCTGAAGCTGCGGTAAACTGATTTCCTTGATCTGGGTTGTTAATCAGACTCTGCTGTAGGTAGCGGACAATCGACGTTGTCGCTCGCCACACGCCTAAGTCCATGATCACATGACTCGTGCAGTGCAGCATGCAACTTCTTGTAAACAGCAGCGAACACAGCGCCGCACTCGATCATCTCCTCCTGGGTGGGATTGTGAGCGCCCAGCTTCTGATGAGCTGCTGACGTAGGGCTGTGGATGTTGGCGAGGCGAGATGCCCTGTCGACCACGAGATCGACCAGTGTTTGGACTTTGCGTTTGTGGAGGTGAATTCGGAGTCGCTGCTGCGCGTCGGAGTCGCTGCTGCAACCATATGAGATTGAGGTGGTGTGGAGCTGGAGCAGTGCGTCTAACAAGAGCTTTTGCAGGCTCTCCAGATCCTCACGATACTTCTGCGCAGCCGCATCCTCGATCAGATGATCATGCTGCTGCTGCTGCTGCTGCATGATATGTTAATGTTTGTTCGCTTGGTAATTTAGAGTTGGGAGAAGGTTGAGCGAGCTGCTGTTGACGTCTCCAGGCAAATCGATGCAGATACCAGGCAACGACAAGGTGGACAAGGCGCTAGCTATATATATATATCATGGATTGGCATTTGGAAGGAAAAGACGCAAAGCCGCGCAACGCGGTGGGTCAGTGCGCGTGCTTTTGGACACGTCGTCAAACAGCGAGAAGAAAGAAAGCGACAGTCAACTCAATCAGATGCGGGCGCCGGGCGCCGGGGGCATTCGCCGCGGAGCTGGCATCTGGATTGTTCGACCGCGTGAAACTTCCGAGAGTTAATAGTTTGAATTGACACTACACATAGCAAAGTCGCTCCTTTTCTTAAGTGCGAATAAAATGATATTTTTGTCAAGAGTGTTTACAAGCATCACTTAGGATGCATCATGCATTTAAGACACATGTAGATACTTGATATCAATAATAAAGAGTATGCTTGTCAACTACAATATGGGAAACTTTAGCTAAAGGCCCTAAGCATGGCTACTACCAAATCCCCGCTATCTATTTCCCCCCATCAGACAGGCCAGCTAAGGTACCAATGCTATTCATCTTTAGAGGAGCCTATGCTATTGCTAACATTAACGATGTCTTTTCTTCCCCTTTTCTGCTACACAGGTTTATCAAGCAGGGGTGTCCACTAGTACAACTGCTCTTTGCCCTCATAATGGATCCCGTGCTCCATAGAATCGGCATCACCATCCAAAGAGGAAACCATGAAAGGGCTCCCCTACCCATATTGCTCCCAATTGGCAACCTAGTTCTTTGCTAATGAAAATGCCTCAACAATGGAGGCCATAAAGGATTCAAAGACCCATTTTTTGGAGATATACTCCGAGTTCTCACTCCTCTCGACTCCTAAAATCAATCAGACCAAGACAAAGTTGTTTTTCCCCTCATGGAGAGAGCTAGACCAGTGGGTCATACAACTTGGCTTCCGAGCTATGAAGTCTTGTGAGTTGATGAGATACTTAGGGGCACCCGTTGGGGTGGGGATCTCTCCTTCCGAGCATTTTCAGTGGTTCCTCACACTAAATATCAGGATAAAATGAGAGCCTAGAATTCCCTCACATGCTCCCTCTCGCGAAGATTGACGATTGTTATTAAGAGTATGATCATGTCATATATCAATTATCTGTGTGGCTTCACTCTTCGCATTTAGCCAAGGAGCATGGGCCAAAGTTGGAAAGCTCATGAGAGGCTTTTTATGGTCATACATGGACAAGCAATCCCCATTACAAATCGTGAGGGAGCCCAAAGAGCATGGAGGAGCTGGACTGGAGAGACTAACTGATAAAGCCCAGTGTTTGCACATGAGTTTACTAAAGAGGATGGCAGTCGTGGATGATTATTATCGAGAGATGATTTCATCTGCACGAGTCAAAGGAATTACTTGAGATGGTATCCACTGGCAAGTTGTCTTAACTGGTCCCGAGGTCAACATCAAGATCCCACAATCAAAGGTAGCCTAGACAATGGTAGCAAGTTGGCAAAAAATGGTCAATGAGGCCTCACGTTGTTTAAGGGAAGCAAGGAAAGGAGACACTTCGTTGAGGAGTAGTATATCCCTCTCTCCATATGCCTATGACCATGAGTTGACACCGGTTCACAAGAAGCCTTTACTTGCGAGAGCTCTGCACAACAAAGGTATTGCCGATTGGGCAGATCTATGGAATGCCCTAGAGTTGGACGCCTCTTGTGTAGATGATTGAATAACACCACTTGAGCGAGAAGGAAGCTAACTGGCTAGTGGTTACTACCTAGCAAATGAAAAGTGAATAGCTCGCTTCACTTGTTAGGTTTGAGGACTCGATTTTCAAGGACCTGGTCATCCCATCAAGTCAGCCACTATGGCATTGCAAGGCAACGTGTGATTATAAAGCTACCTCCCCTACTATCTTAATGTAGATGAAGGACAAGTGGGCAAATCATGGCCAAGATTAGTACATGGAAGAGGAGAGCGAGGAGAATTTGGAGGACCACCCCCTCCTTTCAGGATCAACTCACTAAGGTGGTAGCTGATGTTGGAAAAACTCCCTACGCAAGTGTGTTTGTCTAGCTGGATTAGAATTTCCTCCCTTTTTTCCATTCAAGGTGGAGCAAAGGAGGCAACGAAACACTTGTTCTAGGATTACTTACATGTCATGGCACTGTGGAAGGCAATCGGAGAATGGCTAAGATCCCCTAATCTATTGTTTGAATTTGGACTTACCAATAAATTTTTTGTGAATCAAGGCAATCTTGATGATGCCAACTGGTGGCTTGTCAATTTGATTAGTGGTACGGTCATGAGATTTATTTGGAGGGGAAGAAACTCCTTCATCTTTACTATGCAGGGAGTGAGAAAGCTTGATATCTCTATCTATTAGCTCAAGCACGAAATACTTGATGTTTTGGAGTCCCTTATGGGAAAGCTTTGGGTATATAAGCTCTTTTATAAAAAGCTTAGTCTTTTGGCCTAGAGCCCATTGCATCAAGATGATTTTGTACTTCTTTTGAATATAAGCTCATGCATTACAAAACTAAGGTACCTTTTTACTCTATGTAGTATATCTTCCTATCTAACCTACACTAATACCTTAAAATAGCTTCTTGATTCTAGGCTCCCATAATGCTTGCAAGGTGAATACTCTTGTAACTTTTGCATGTCCAATAGTAATGATCCTTGAGCATTTCTATTTTGAACAAAGATAATGAACCCTTCATGTCATCCTCTTCCATGCTCAGTCTTCCTCTTGTCTGGGACCAAGTGATGGACACCCTACAACCATCCCAAAAAATGTGACGAATGGACTCCACCCTTCCACAGCCGCATAAGCCATTCATGAATCCTCTACTCTTCAGCTTATCTATAGATAGCAATGATTTCCACCTTCCAGGAAAAGATCCTATCTCTAAATGGTAGACACAGCACCCATAGGTCCTTCATGGCCCTTTTAAACATGTCCTCACTAATGTCGATTCCCCAAATTTTGGTTTTCCCTACAAACTTCATAATCTTGATGGGACTTGCTTTTGTTTAACAACTTTACCAAAAGTAATTCTTCAATTGACTTACGAGTTGGAGGATTTTTGCCCACCCAACTTCCCATTCATCAAGTGCGCACTAATAAACTCTCATGCAGCCTTGCAAGGGGGTGTCAAGCCATACCTCCTCTCCTTTATTGAATGTCATTGTTTTGCCTCCCATCCCATTCAAATGCAGTGCTCTATAGGTCCATTGTTGTGCTAATGTTTTTCCTGTCCTACCAAGTGTTAATGCCATTGGAGGATTGAACCCCCATGATTAAAAAATATTCTCTCCACCCTCAATGGTAGTAGTGCCCATATTTGTGCCAACAGGTTCTCTCTCTTTATTGCATACTTGAAGCTATTCCACAATTGTTTTCCTATAACTCTCACTAGCTAAAATCTCTTTTGAGTTAGATATTTTCGTATTTCCTTTTCCTTGAGGATTGTCATGATCACCCTTGCTAAAAGTTGTAATTATCCTCACACTAAGGAGCTCTACCAAGAAGTACTTCCTTTCCCACGTCCTCATGGTTTGGGAGTACATGGAATAAGATGTGTAGACTTTTGGTCTTGATAATTGTGAGGATTCTACATTTTTGTAGGAGAAAATATGGTTTTTCCCCATAGAGATTGAGGACTTTGTTAGTCAGTATAAGCTCTAATTGGCCTATTTTAGCCCAAGCTTTGTAGGTCAAAATATTAAAGTCTGCTCCTTCGTCAATGAAAGTGTCAACAAAATGCTCTCCTTTTGCAGTAAGGTTAACCCTAAGATAGGCAAGAGGTATTATTTCATCGTCTTTTGGGTCCATACTTATAACCCTAGCCTTTCGAATGTCGATCCTTGAACTCCTAGCTACACTATCAAGTGTGAATTGTGTATTAGAATCATGGCTCTTTCGTGTAATGCTACTCTTATCACATTCAAGGTCAAGGTTATTGAGTTGATTCATCTTCGTGCTGGTCTTTTGACAGTGTTAAAATTCTATTCAAACTTAGTAAAATCAAAATGTAATGTGCAAGTGACGTTCCTATCTATTTGCCCTCGATGGTTGAGGAGGCCCATTAGAGCTCTATGGTCTCCACTTTTCATTTGTTTGGTTGTGGGTTTCCCTTGTTTTGTCCTTGTGTTCTCATTAAGATATTGAGTGGTAGTGCTAGATTTGTTCGCCTTTTAGTTTGTTTGCTCAGGAATTCCCTTGTGTTGCTCGCATTTCTTTGAGTATTCTTGGTGGTGTTTTGTCCCTCGTGTTTATGGGTGGTTTATCATAGCTCTTTATTTTATTATTACTGTTTTGTGAGTATAGTTATTGCATCTCTTTGTTTGTATAGTTTGATGCAATCACAATTTATTTCCCTTCACGTATCCATTTTTGAGCTCTCAATTGAATGTGTTTCCTTACAAGTTTAGTAATGCAAGCACTTCTCTTCCTAGTGTTTTGAAATAGGTATGTGTGTGCTCATTGGGTTTATAATCCTTAGACAATGTATTTAGTATGATTATGCTAGTCGTGCTCAAGTAATCTTTCACTTTTCAAGTGAGAGTGGTATGAACCAACAATCTTTCTCAGTTTTATTATGATCCCTTCAACACCTTCTGCCGCCATAACTTGGTGGGTCCAAAATGTAATGCAACTCTTTTAAGGCCCAATTTTTACAATGATAGCCCTAGTCCCTTTCGCAACCTAGGTGTCACTGATTCCTATAGCATGGCTTGCTTAGATTACTTAAACTTCTTGGTACCTAGTCAAAAGGATGAGGTGCAATGAGGTCTGTTGAGTTGATGAGATACTTAGGGGCACCCGTTGGGGTGGGGATCCCTCTTTATGATCATTTTTAGTGGTTCCTCACACTAAATATCAAGATAAAATGAGAGCCTAGAATTCCTTCCCATGCTCCCTCTTACAAAGATTGACGATTGTTAAGAGTACGATCATGTCATCAGTGATCTATGTGGCTTCACTCTTAGCATTTAGCCAAGTGGCCTAGGCCAAAGTTGAAAAGCTCATAATAGGCTTTTTATGATCATACATGGACAAGTAATCCCCATTACAAATTAGTTGGGACATCCTGAGGGAGCCCAAAGAGCATGTAGGAGAGCTAGACTTGAGAGACTAACTGATGAAGCCCCACATTTGCACATGAGTTTACTAAAGAGGATGGTAGCTGGGGATGATTATTCTAGAGAGATGATTTCATCTACAAGAGTCAAAGGAATTACTTGGGATGGTGTAACGTGCCTGCCTACCGGCTTTCCAAGCATATTTTAGTGGTCCGAATCTAAGCATAGTTGCTCGGCACTCCCATGGAATATTTCGAGGTTTCTCACCTAGGGTTTTCCGAATCCGCCTCGCAATAGAATATTCACGGTCGAGAACCCACTAGGATCGACCTAAAATCTGGGCTCCTAATGGCCAAGGTCTCCTAACAGCATTCTAGCATCAGGTCTTGGACATCCTACTTTATACAAAGATACCCAAGCTGAAGCTAACCCACACCACACTTGGTTCAAAGAGAATGGGAAATGAGAGGGATGCGCTGCTCGACCTCTCTGCTTGTAGGGCATAGCCCCATTTCGGTCCTCTTAAATGGAATGAATCAGGTTTTAACCTAATAATACCTAAAGGTCGAAAAATCTTGTGAGAAGCATCTATGTTCTCTGGGACCACCCTACCGTAGGATGGACCCACCAGGGGTTCCGCCCACCAGTCTCCCTCAATAGCTTCAGTTTTCTAATTATGTCCTACCACATTTATGTGCGACAGTTAAAGTCAGCTTCATTAATTAAGCATTTTAGGGAACACGGTTCGTTCGTGTAACTTACAGCACAGATATGAAAACAGAGCAAGCAAAAAAATTTCAAACAAATTCCTTAACTTATGTTCACGTTAATCTTTGTCTCCCACCATACAGGAGAAATTATATATCCCTTCTGTCCAACATAAGTAACTGGTCCAAATCACATGGCACCACAAATTCTACCCTTTATCTAGAATAGGGTCTCCCAACATGCCTGGACGTTGGGGGCCATGGAGGTCTTCAACTCCATTCTAGACCTAGCAAGGGGTGTCCAGAGCTCCACCTGACCCGCAAGCTGTCTAGGAGAGTGAAACATCATTCCCGTGGTTGGCCTTTTCACCACTCGACCTTTGACCCATGAATCGAGTAGTGCCCTCTTTGGATTAATCCACGGTGCAATCACGGAGGTGATCCACCCATGCAAGTTATCCTTTCTTAATTAAATCCTTTAACAATCAAGCACAAACAAGGCATTCAATCCTAATATCATTTTTCCAAGAAAACATACCTTCATCCTCATGGAAATTTGTCATCATAGATCCCTGCCATAAATTTACCATCAAACACAAGTACTTGGAATAATCATCCAAACCAAAATCCAAAACTCAGTTGATTGTAAAAGCATTTAGTGTGTTGTTTGATTAACCAATAAAGTAATGGACCAGGTATTCTTTTCCAAGCATTGCAAGAATAGATGTGATAACATTTCCATTGCACATTTGCTCTTTCCCTTGGGACACCAAGAGTAAAATTTACTTAACACTTGTATGCACAATTTTTAATCTCATTCTTATTTTACGATTATGCCATGCATAACTCCTGACCGATTCTTCCTAGTAATTGCTCTATCAACGAATAAGCCATATGTAGCTATGTGCAATTAACTTTCCTTGATACATACACTTTACAAGCTCCATCTTACAAATATGTGAGATGAAATTTATCCTTTTTGATGACCTATACTCGTGCATCATAGTATGGGGCCTAATGTATCTCATACAAGAATCAAAGCAAGCATCTATCAATTTGGAAATACATTACTTACGACCGGTACCACAGTTTGGAAATACATTACTTACGACCGGTTTGACAGTTTGATTGGAAATACATTACTTATGACCGGTACCACAGTTTGATTGGAAATACATTACTTACGACCGGTACCACAGTTTGGAAATACATTACTTACGACTGGTACCACAGTTTGATAGTGCCAGTGATGCCTTTGTTTGAAGCTTCGTTGCTAGTTGTGGGATTTCCATCCACATGTGACATTCTTTGCTTGGGGGCCATTTTCCGCATGTAGATTCGAGAAATAAAGAAGGCGGAATAGATTTGAGATAGGAGAGCATAAGAGAGGATGGCTTAGTCGAAGACCGAGATAGGGGAGAATTGAGCTAACTCTCTCCCTTGCAGCCTCTCAGGATAACTCCTCTCTCTCTCTCTCTCTCTCTCTCTCTCTCTCTCTCTCTCTCTCTCTCTCTCTCTCTCAAGATCCTTCTCGCAATCTCTTGGAAGGGTATCCCTCTTCCGCTCTCTCTTGCAGCCTCTCGGGGTCTCCTTGTGCTCCCTTGTGCCTCTCCATGGCTCATATTTATAGTGAATTAGAAAAGAGGGCTTGTGGCGGAGGAAAAGAGCTCTTTGTGGAGGGGATCTCGGAAAAATCAGTGATCTGATACTCAGATCATAAATATGATGGTTCCATTGGCTCCGAAAGGGGAGTAATACTCTAGGACACTTGATTAGTAAGATTTCAGATTACTCCTTTCTCTTCCTACTTGAAGTGTTGTTTACTGTCTATAGACTGTGATCGCGGCGCACTTGATTTTGCCAATCTCTCTCTTTATTTTTTTAAAAATAAAATCTCCAAAACTAACTGAAACATCAATTGTCTTTTCTTTTAAATGACATCCAGTTCTAGAAATCTCCTTATCTTTCTAGGATAATATCTAAAATATCTAGAATATGCTAGTTTTGCCCAAAATCTAATATTTTTGGACCATCCAAACTATACACATTAATACTAGTGATTAATATGGCTCCTAAGTCTCATTCACGTTGTAACTTCCATGAAGGGTGGCTACGGTCCTTGTCAATCTGAGAAAAATATCGGATTTACGACTCTTGGTTTATATATATATATATTTAATGAAATAAAAAGCATTAATTATTAACGTTAGTTAGTTTTTACTTTAGTTAGTAATCTTACTAACTTATTAATTGACTAATTAACTTTCGAACTAGCCAACTAACTTTTATTGCGTGGAAATATTACAGATGATATCAGTTGGCAAGTTGTCTTAACTTGTCCCTAGGTCAACATCAAGATACCACAATCAAAGGTAGCCTAGGCAATGGTAGCAAGCTGGAAAAAAATGGTTGATGATGCCTCATGATGTTTAAGGGGAGTGAGGAAAGGAGACAGTTCATTCACTAGCCGTATATCACTCTATCCATATGCCTATGACCATGAGTTGACATCAGTTCACAAGAAGCCTCTACTTTCGAGAGCTCTGCACAAAAAAAAATATTGCCGATTGGGAAAATCTATGGCATGCCCTAGAGTTGAGCATCTCTTGTGTAGATGATTCAATAACACCACTTAAGTGAGAAGGAAGGTGATTGGCTAGTGGTTACTACCTAGAAAACAAAAAGTGAATAGCCCACTTCACTTGTTAGGTTTGAGGACTCGTTTTTAAAGGGTTAGCCCATCGGGTTAGTCATTATGGCATTGCAAGGCAATGTGTGATTATAAAGCTGCCTCCCCTACTATCTTAATGTAGATGAAGGACAAGTGGGCCAATCATTGCCCAATGGCCAATATTAGTACATGGAAGAGGATAGTAAAGAGAATTTGGAGGGCCACCCCCTTCTTTTAGGATCAACTCACTAAGGTGGTAGTTGATGCTGAAAAAGATCCCTATGCGAGTGCGTTTGTTTAGATGGATTAAAATTTCCTCCCTTTTTCCCATTTGTGGTGGAGCAAAGGAGGCAAATAAACACTTGTTCTAGGACTGCTTACATGTCACGGCACTGAGGAAGGTGATTGGACAATGGATCAGATCCTCTAATTTATTGTTTGAATTTGGACTTACCATTTCTTTTTTTGTGAATCAAGGCAATCTTGATGATTGGCGGCTTGTCAATCTAATTAGTGGTATAGACCTAAGATTTATTTGGAGTGGAAGAAACTCCTTCATCTTTACTATGCATGGAGTGAGAACGCTTGATATCTCTGTCTATTAGCTGAAGCACAAAATACTTAGTGTTTTGGAGTCCCTTAGGGGCAAGCTTTGGGTATATAAGCTCTTTTATAAAAAGGTCAACCTTTTGGCCTAGAGCCCATTTCATAAAGATGATTTTGTACTTACTTCTTTTGAATATAAGCTCACTCATTACAAAAATAAGGTACCTTTTTCCTCTATGGAGTATATCTTCCTATCTAACCTACATTAATACCTTGGAATAGCTTCTTGATTCTAGGATCCCATAATACTTGCATGGTGAATATTCTTGCAAATTGCATGTCCAATAGCAATTATCCTTGAGGATTTCTATGTTGACCAAAGGTAATGAACCCTTTATGTCATCCTCTTCCATGCTTAGTCTTCCTCTTGTCTGGGACCAAGTGATGGATGCCCTACAACCATCCCACAAAATATGACTAGAGTTTATACTTTAATGTCTTGAAGAGAGAGTTTATAATTGAGAAGAAAAGGGTTTAAGTATGTCCTTAGTGGTCCAAGTCTTACACCTAGAGTTCTTACTCAAGTTCATATTATCCTAGTGCACTATGTGATGCATGTGACCTAATGAGGAGGAGTGTATGGTTTGCTTATAGTGCAATAAGCATTTTATGATGATGATGATATCTAACCATGCCTAAGGCCTTACGAGGTGAATAACTAAGTCCTAATATGTGCAAGTGGTTCCCAAGTTAGTATCCATGCATGTGTATCTAGAAGTAAATGGTTGTGTATGCGAATGTGTCAATTGTGTGCTTACTAATGTGAAGTGAGATTAGTTAATGGAGTGTGATGTGTGTGTGTGTGTGTTAAATGCCTAAGTAAAAGTGTGGTGTCCTTGTACAAACGAGTTGATTTAGCATGTAGGGTTCTACTTGATGGCATCCTCCTTTCCTCTCTTGTGGTGATAGTTTAGCTCAATGCTTAATGTTAGTTGCACCATAGCATTCAAATCACAATATCTCATGATTATGTCACAATTCTATAGGGTTCTCTTGATATGCAAAAATTCTTAGCAATTACAATTATAAGATGGCCCTTTTGACTAACCAAACTTCCTCTGTGTTGATTATGTGACTTGAGTGAGCCTTGCTTAAAGGCCCTTAAATATCATAAGAAAATACACCCATTCCCAAGTTACCAGTGTTCCCAAGAATATATTACACAAAAAACAAGAATTGAAAACAACATGCATGATAGACCAATTGGGTATAATCTTCCCCCCATACATGGGTGACCACATCCCCTTTGCATGTATTTATTTTGATTTGATTATCTTTATACTCAAAATACAAAAGGCATCTCAAAATAAACCCATACATTTCTGTTCCTTGCATGGTTTATCTTTCCCAATTCTTTTCTCAAAAGTAAGCTAACTTTTCTAAGTGTAATATCTAATAATAATAATTCTAATCTATTCTCAAATATACATAATAATAACAATAATATAAGATTTCTAAGCTTTTATAATTTAGCCTTCGAATAGTCCACTGGCACTTATGTACATACAACCATAATACTACAAGGAGTTCATCCAAAATATAATAATTTTGCAATACTCGAGCACCCAATAATTAAATATCCTTTGTGCACCATAGATGCTATTAAAATATCATATATTCTCCTAATAATCTACCATGCTAGACACAAATCATATTAGTGTATTCCATTTAACAACAAAGCATGAGGAACTAATGTCATATGTGAGCCTACCCACAACAAGTTATAATAATGTAATAATTAACAAATGTTAAAAATACAAAAATAACTAATCAAGTAAATCAATGTCTTATTTTGTTATAATTTCATATAATTTTAATAACATTTTTGAGGGATTAAAAAGTAACTATCCTCAATTGATCAAAATAATCCACAAATAGACATAAGGATTTCCAACCACATGCACATATTGCCTCAATGCAATGAATATACACTTAAATCAATGAGATAAATAAAAATATATATGTATTTCCTCAATGTAGCAAATTGCTACATACTCTGATAAGAAAATAAGGCAGCTATGGATCTTTACAAGTCACTATTCAGTGGGTGAATCTATAACCTTCGGACTTTTGATGTGAATGTATATAGTAAGAAATAATTAGGAACTCATAAGTTGGAGATAACGAATATTTTTTAATCCACTCAGATTCTTAAATAGAATTTTTTTAATATTTAACTATATATCTATGGTGTTGATTATTGATTCATGTAGTAGTCAAATCACCATATACTATCTTCTCAGGAACTAAAATCTAAGTATCATCATCTAACAAAAGGGGATTCTCAACAATACGAGCTATAGGAGGTGTATCTCTAAAAGTTTCAAATAAAATAATATGAAAAGTGTTTTGGATTTTCCAATGTGGTGGAATACCTAATGGAAAGACATTACCATTAAACTTATACACAATACAAAATGGGCCATAATAAAGAGGAGACAACTTGACCTTTGGATGCCCACCATCTATAGATTTTAATCAGCTCTTTTTTATATGCAACCATACCAAATCATTATCATTAAATTTAATGGATTTGCATTTATTGTTAGTTGTATGGTATAGCACAACTGAGATTTTTAAATGTATTCTGTCATATCCTCTAAATTTTCCTATGGTCCGATGTCGAAGCATTGATAGTAGGAATATCAGAAGAGAGAGTGCATGTGAAAAGTGAGGTTTTTGAGCGAGCATTTGAGCAAGTGTTTTTGGGAAACCTCTACTTTTTGTTCCACACATAGTTCACTTATTCCTCCTCTTCTCTTGGGCATATCTGAAGCACCACTACAGACCCCCAATTGCCACCACCACCACCACCATCATGTAATGTGCCCGCCTGTTGACTGTCCAGGCACATTTTTAGTGGTCCATCAAGAGATAAATCTAAAGGATGTAGCCCAGCACTCCCATGGAATGTTATGGTTTTTGTCACACCTAGGGTTTCTCGAGTCCACCTTGCAAGAGAATGTTCACGGCCACACTTACTGGGATCGGCCTGAATTTGGGTTCCTAATGGCCAAGGTCTTCTAACAGCACTCTAGCATCCGGTTGCCTTGGACATCCAACTTTACGTAGAGATACCGAAGCCGAAGCTAACCCATGCCACACTTGGATCAAAGAGAATGGGAAACGAGAGGGATGCGCCACTCAACCTCTCTACCTGTAGGGTATACTCCCATTCTGTTCCCCTAAAACGGCATTAATCGTGTTGTAACCTAATAATTCCTAAAGGTTGCTCAACAGAAGAACCTTGTGAGAAGCCTCCTAGTTCTTTGGGAACACCCTGCCCTAGGACGTACCCGTTAGGGTTTCCACCCACGTGCTTCCCTCAATAGGCATTCTTTAGTTATCTAATTAGGTCCTACCACATTTATGTGTGACATTTAAAAGAAAATTCTTTAATTAAGCCTTTAAAGAAACATGATTCGTTTATGTAACTTATGGCACTGTCACGAAAATAGTTCAAACAAGTTCCTTGGAAGTAAACTTTATATTAGCATTTTAACTGAGATATAAGTCTTGTCCAAAAAGGACGATTCTGGCAATCCATGAGGATGCATCTTATTTCCTCCAAGCTTCCACACTTGCACTAGTAACAGGGCCTCAAGAATCCATCTCGAGTCACATAGATTGTTTGAGTAGGACCCTGAGGTAGGATATTTACAGCCAGAGTCTCCCCTGGTATCCAAGTGTCCTCCTATGTTCGAACTAATCCATGGAGAGACCTCTTGTGGCAGGTTGGGTCCATGTTCCCATCACAATTATTTAGAATCCCCTTGGATAGGGTCAGGGGCCAGTTGGGGGTGGTTTGATGTGCCCTCCATGAATTTAACCTGATTCATTATTCCAATTTCTTTTGTGAGCTTGGGTCGTACAATGCTTTCACAAAAAGTGTTTCTAAATTTACAAGTACAAACAATAATGAAGGCGAGTGCTCAGGACATCTACTAAGGTGGAGTCGCTATTTTTGAATGCTTAGCATTCACCCCTATTTTTGATTGACCTTCTGAGGAATAGGAAATACCCTCATTCCGACCCTCATTCTTATGCGATAGGAGCAAGCAATCACACCATTGTGTTTATGTGACATGTTCACTTGTCCACTTGTGGGATACGTCTTAGCAGCCCTTCGGGAGGGGAGTCTAGAAAGCGCCACCTTGCACTCGCAAGGAATGTCACAGGGTTTGCGATCTATGTCTTCCCGAGTCTGCCCCGAAGTGGAAGTATTCGACCATTCCCACTTAGGACCGACCTGAAGTCAGGGTTTCTTTCCTATCAGCCAAGTCTCTAGGAAGTATCTAGCGTCGAGCTCCAAATGAACCACTTTACGTAGGAAAAACAGAGTCAAAGCGCATTTATGCTGCACTTGGTTCATGGAGAATAGAAAACGAGAGGGATGAGAATCTCAACCTTTTTGCCCATAAGTCATAGTCCCATTCCGCTCCCCTAAAACATCATAAATTGGGATTCTAACTCTACTGACTCTAGGTCTTCATAGCCTCCTTATCACATCTTTTGAAAAAAGTTCCCAGCTAACCGGGACCACCCTTCCGTAGGACGAACCCAAGTCACGTCCATCGCACTTTCCTCAGGTTGCTTAGTTATCTAATTACCTACCACATTATGTTTGACATGCAAAGGTAGCTTCCTAAATTAATCAATTTAAACATAGGTTCCTTCATGCAACTTAGGCGCACTAACATAAAAAAAAACAATGTCAAGCAAGTTCCTTTTTCAAATATCTGATCTTTATTTATCATAGTCTTGGAATACATCAAGTATGTTGCCCGAAGGCTATCCCAACAATCATTAGGATTGCCACTCCAAGTTTCGCCCATAAACTAGTACACGGGATTCGAGATCCCATCTCAAGTCACGTCGGCCTCTTGTGCGGGATCCGGAGGTAAGAAATTACAACCAGAGCCTCCCCTGTCACCCAAGCATCCTCCCGCTCCAAGCAGCACCCACGGAGAGACCTCTCACGGTGGGTTCGGTCCATGCACCCGGCACGGCTAACAATCCCCTTGGATAGGGATCGGAAGGCAGTTGGAGGTAACTGAGCCCATCTCTCCCTCTAGGCTATTAACCTGAAGCATTAAGTGTTTGGCCTTGAATTATTTCTTTGAGCAAAGAAGTTCAAACAATGTACCTAAGTGTACAATCACGTTCATTTCTGTGATCGTTCGTATGACCAACTACTAAGGTGTGATTCCTTCTTCCTGAATACTCCCAGCATTTGCTCCTGGATTGTTCGTGACTTGGCGAGATTCCAAGGGCTTGGCAAACCAAGTTGCTTGTTTTCCCTTTTCCTTTGGGTTAGGGTTTATACCCTACCGACCCCAATTTTCATTACCTTAGGTCTCCTTGTACTATAGTCAAATAGATCTTGGACAACCCCGTCATCCTTGGTTGGTCAATTTGCTTCTTGGCAATTCATAATTTCCCTAAGTTTGACAAATCGGTCCCCAAGAGAGAGAGTTGTAGTAGGGCGACTACTCATTTTCTTAACGAAACTCACTTGTAATTAGATCTCACCTCCCTTGGCCTAAGATGTAGTAGTAGCATCTTATGATTTAGTTGCAGTAGCATCTGACCTTGCAGACTAGTTGCAGGAGATAAGTAGCAATGCCTATATTGAGGAATTACATACCTTTGTTTGTTGACATTACTAGTATTCATGTCCTAAGGCCTGGTACCCTCTCTTACTCACAACATGGAACGATCTAAGTACGAGAACGCCGGATGAACTCTGCAAGCGCAATACTAAGCAACATTTTAACTTAACTTCAACCTATCTTTCATATTGAATGTAACTATCATTTCATGCGTATTATAAGCTTTTCATCAAATGAAATATAACCCCTTTTTCTTTTCATACATCTACTTATGCATGCAAGTTGCTTATGTATGCAAGTTATGCCACGTAAATTTATAATGTTATAAAAACAAAATCTTGTCTTTTCCCATGCAAGTCTGCGAATAAGAATGCCGTTGCTTATGTGAATTCTAAATAAAATATAACTCTTTCATTCCTCCCCATAGCAGCTATTTATTCTTTAATTAAACATCCTTCTATGAATGAACATATTTACGGTCGTCACAAGGGATTTTTATTGCACAATTGCATTGTATACAACATAATTCATTTTTTTCAACGTAAATCACCCAATGCAAACCTTCCAATGCAAAAGGGCATCGCAATTTATATTTAACCTATATGCGAGATGCAACTAGGACATTATTACATAAGTGCACCTTTAACACATGAACCATATATTAAAAAATGCAACAACCTTTCATCATGATGGTGCGAGAAATATAAGTACCTTGTGATGCAATTTAAAACTTTTCCGAACATTCCTATGATCTTTTTAAAACAAAGCGTTCTAATAATGCAATTAATTTTTCCCTATGAGAATTTAAACTTAATGCACCAATATCATGCGGAAATGAAAAGGGTGAATTTGATGGAACCTGAACATTTGCAGGAGGGGTATTATCGATTCTTGTGCTTCAGGTGGGGACTCCTACATGTGTTTCTCTTACTTCTGCATGTGCTCCTCTTGTGTGGCGCTTTGGGGCCATCGCAATCGGGACTTGGGAATAAGTCCGGCAGGTGGAGGGTGTGCTGAAATTTTTTGCAAGTTGGCAGTCCTCCCTTCCCACACGGAAACTCCCTTCACAGACAATCTGTGTCCTTTATGCGGTCCGCGGGTGAAGCACCCCTAAGGAGCTTTTTGGTGGAAGCTTCTAAGAAGCTTCTTTAATTTCTTGTTTTCTGACAGGGGGCCCTGACAGCGTCGTGCTGAGAATGGCAATGAAGATGAAATGATGATGATGAAGGTGGCGACAAACTTGGCAGCCTGGCGGCGTCCAGGAGGAGCAGGGGGGTGGCGACATTGCTGCGTGTCAGGTGGAGCAGGGGGCGGCGTTGCTGAAGACCACAAGGGGGGGCTCTCCCCTTAAATAGTGGGGAGGGGGTGGTTCATGAGGGGGAGACGGCCATTTAACGACCGCCACCCCTACACCTGGGGGTGCATGCCCCCCTCTCCCACTCTTACTCCCTCTCTCTCTCTCTCTGTGTCCCCGACATGCTGTCGATAGGGAGAGAGAGAGAGGTAAAAAAATTTGAGTTAATTTAAAAATATTATTTTTTTTAAAAAAGGGGGGAGGGGGTTCTCATGGGGGAGTCACGGGAGAGATATTACATCCTCTCCTCCTTAGAGGAATTGAGATGTCCTTTTCTCGAGAAGACATGGAGGTATTGTTGGTTGAGAGTATTTTCATCCATCCCCAGGTGGCATCCTCTTCGGGATAATCTTTCCACTGGATGAGGTATTCTCTCAAGGTCCTTGATCTCAAATGCCTCTCCCTAACATCTAAGATTCTATCAGGCCCTAGCTCAAGGACTCCTTGGCTAGGCATTACAATTTGCTAATCATCAAGTAATGATTCAAATTAGGTAGATACTTTTTCAATAGGCTAACATGGAATACATTATGAATCTTTAGAGTTGCGGGCAGCTGTAGTCTGTAAGCATTAGGCCCTAGGCACTTGACGATCTTATAAGGTCCACAATACCTTGGACTTAGCTTCTTGTACTCTCCCAAGGACAGTGAACTCTTTTTAGGGCGTAGACGGATGAAGACAATATCACCTTCGACGAAGGATTTGTCTTGTCGTTTCAAGTCAGCGTAAGCCTTCTGTCTATCCTTGGCAGCTTGAATGTCTTGTCTTATTTGTTTGATTTGATCATCCATGTCTTCTAGCATCTGCCTTGAAGCTTCTACCCTCAAAGTGGGATCCGAGAATTTCAAAGGGGAACGAAAATCATGCCCATACAATGCTTGGAAATGGGTCATTTGAATACTCTCTTGGTAAGAAGCATTATAAGCAAACTCAACAAGTGGTAAGTATTGAATCCGCTTTTTGGGTTCGTGACAGCAGTATGCCTTAAGCATATCTTCAATGAGTTGATTGACTTGTTCTGTTTGACCACCATCAGTTTGGGGATGGTAAGCTGTACTAAAACATAGTTGAGTTCCAATAGCCTCAAAGATAGCCGTCCAGAAGTGTGATGTGAAAAGAGAGTCACGATCACTAATGATTCTTTTGGGTAACCCATGAAGTTTGAATATTTCCTTGATTAATAATCTTGCGATGTCTGAAGCTTTATAGTTCGTCTTGACGGGGATGAGATGTGCGATCTTGGTGAGCATATCTACTACAACCAAAATAGAGTTATATCCTCCCTGAACTTGGGGTAAGCCAATAATAAAGTTCATACTAATGAACTCCCATTTCATTTGTGGAATGTCAAGTAGTTACAATTTCCCGAGCATTTTAACATGTTCTACCTTAATGCGTTCACAAGACAAACATTCCGTGATATATTTGAGTACGTCTCCCTTGAGCCTTTCCCAAAAATAGCTCTTCCTAACCATGTTAAGGGTCTTGGCATAACCAGGATGCCCTGAGAAAGTGGAGTCATGGGCTTTCCAAAGTATCTTTTGCTTGAGAGTTTGGCTTGCAGGGATACATGTTGTGGTTAGAGCCAACTTGATTCCTAGTTGAGAGAGAAACTCCCTAGCTTCATCTGCATCCAATTCACCGCAATCTGCAGTGATCTTACCTACACAGCCATACCTACAGAAAATTTCTTCCAATAAGAACTTACACACTACACTAGTGGTCTTCGTTCTCAAAGGTCTGCCCTCAACATGATTGGTAAGATCATCTCTAGCCAAAACAATATATCTCATCTGCCATAGACCCATAGGCATAGTAACCAAGTCAACTACCCACTTATAATGAGTGCATAGCGGATAGGTCGGATGAAGCTCATCTCGATGACGCACTACCGAATACATCTGGCAGTCTCTACAAGTCTCTACAAAGTGAGAAACATCTCTATACATGACTTTCCACCAATATTTCTCCTTGATTTTCTCATAAGTAGCCCACACTCTATGACCAGCCCAAGGACTCTCATGAAACTCCCTCATCACCTGTAACTGTGTCTCTTTATCACAGACAACCCGCAAGGGTAATCCACCTCTTTTCTTCGGATGCTTCCAAATAAATCCGTCCTTGAGAAAATAACCATAGGCTTTTCCTCTGATCTTCTTGAACTCTTCATCTGTCCATTAATCTCTTTTGCTTAGTGTACTAAGGTACTTGCCAATTTGCAACCAATCTCCAACATAGAGTTCTTCTATGAAAGCCACAATATCATAGACATGGCAAACATGATCAACCATAGCGGCTGAAATTTCTGCATCATCCTCTTCTGCAAGTAGTGTCTCCTCATCATCATATCTGGCTCTAGATAGCATATCTGCCACTGGATTATCCTTTCTTGCTATGTGTTTAAATTATGGATTTAATGACTTGATGTATGCAATCCATCTCAGCATAGCTATATCCGGAGTAGAGCAACTCGTAATCATACTATCAATGGCAAGCAATCTGTCTCTACCACAACTGAGGCTCCAATAAAGTACTCCTTGTCACATTTGAGAGCCGTAACAATCCCCAGTAACTCCCTCTTGATTTGCAAATATCTCCTCTGTCTCTCTTTTAGGACTTTCGCCCCAAATCGAATAGCATACCTGTTTCCATCTACATCATCTTGACCCACAGCCCAACCTATGCCAATTGGACTAGTGTCAACTGTCAATACAATAGGCCTTCCGCAATTATAATCCGCTTTCCTAAGAGTAGGAGCAATCTGCAATAACTTCTTCAATTTTTGCATGGCTCTAGTGTGGCTCTCATCCCAATAAAATTTCTGCCCCTTTCGAAGTAGCTGATATAAACAATCTGCTATGTGTGCAAAATGGGGTATCCAAATCATATAAAACACACAAGCTCCAATGAATCTTGCCTATAGCATCTACCTTCTCAGGTGAGGGCTTCCTGCCATAATACCCACATATATGTCCAACAATGACAACCTCATTTACTCCAAAAACAGATTTTTGCCCTGATACTGTCAAGTTCACTTCTTCTAGCCTGGCCAAAATCTTTTCACAAGCTGAAATATGATCAGCCACAAAATATCTGCATCCCTGCTCATTTAGACTCTCATTCTTCTCTTCTTCTGCACAGCCCTTAATGGGTACATCATCCAAAAAAGGCATGGTAAGCTCAGGTATGTAATCATGAAGGACCTTATGCATGGCATTCATCATATGCGCAACAGAATTAGTGGCACCTTGAGGCAAGGTACACATCCTGACAAGCCCAATAGGAGTTCTCATAGTGGTTATGTCCCTACTTTCCAAAGCCAGCTGAAACTGATCATATCCCGAATACAAATCACCTAAAGAATAGATGGCACATCCAGCAAATACTTCTGCAAACTCATCTACAATTGGACCTATACCAAAATTCCTGATAGTAACTCTGTTTACTGGCTGCATGTCTTGTATAAATCAGAGAGTACCATTCTTCTTTGGAATCGTAAACCACCTATTTGAGTATGGTGCAGATGATGGCTCTAGGATTCCCATCCTAATTTTCTCATTAAACAAGTTAATTAGCTTTGACAGGTGTGCCTTAGGCACTGGAATAGGTCGGAGATTGCATGGAATATGAGGAATAGTAAAGATCACCATAGGAACAATAATATCCGGATTCACACATCCAATCTCATGCGGGAAAAAAGAAAACCCCCTTCCATGTCACTCAAGCATCTCTTCAAAGCATTGCTTCTTTGTGGGTAGCAAGAAATCACCATTTTCAATTTTTAATTCAGCAAGAGTCTCTGCTAAAAATTTATGGCCTATATGCTCTGGATTCCTCAAAATTGGCTATTTGGCAGCCCTCTCTATTTGCTGATCACTATCAGGTGGAAGCGATACAGCTACCGGCTTCACCTTCTTATCCACAGTCTTGTATTTCGTGTCAACCCTGGATTCATTATGATCCTTTGCATTACTCAAATCTTGTTGTAAATCAGCAATTCTGCACTCTAGTGGCTGAATATCCTCAGCCATCTGCTCTATGGACTGCATAGGAACAGCCCTAAACTCTAGATGCTGAAATATTTCAGCAGTAAACTCTGTTGGCTGAAAGTTTTCAGCCCTCTATGTCTCTGTAAGATGATCATAATCAACTGGAAACTCTATTTGCTGAATTTCTTTAGCACTCAACACTTTTTGCTGAGTCACCTCAGCCTCTGACTCTATCTGTGACACAAAATCTGCAATTTCATGAAACATGTCCAGGGATTGCACTAATATACTATGACAACTCTACATATCAGTTTTCAGCATATTTTCCATCTCTGTCATCGTATCTGCACAAATCATACTATCACACATCCCATCTATATGCTCATCATCCTCTAAAATACCTGCATTTTTCAAAATTTTCTCATTCTTGCATATGTACTGCCTGGCAGCTCTAGGCAACTTAGAAGTCTTTTGATAACTCATCGAACTGTTTGCTAAAATTCCAACAAAACTGGAGGAGAAAACACTGCTACCAGGAGGCATGAACTCCAATCTCCTTTGCTCTGTACCACCGTCGTCTCGGGAAATAGCGGTACCTAATGAAAACCCAAATCCCTCATAGTGGCCAAAGGTGCATCTCTAAGAGTATCCCTGTTTCTAACATGGTTCACACACACAGTCATAAACTGAACTGCTCTCATACCATCTTTACTACGAATCCGTGCATAAGCAGACCCATCATCCATTACTTTTGTTTCCATGTGCATCTCTGTGATGAATGGCTGTCCAAGAATTATGGGATAAGAGCATGAATCCTGCACAAAGAAATGGAAATCCTCCTCTACATCTCCAATAGAAACCTTGACACTGGGGCATGCAGCATACAAATCACCTGCAGTGTTGTTGGCGGCTCTCATACGCCACCCATACTCTACATCCATAGGCCATCAATTACTTTCATAAACTCCACGAACTATGAGATTAATCTCTGAACCATGATCCACCAAAGCAACATAAGGCACCTGTTTCTCTCCAATTTTTACCTTCATTTTTGTAGTTGCCCTAGCCCAATGACTCCGCGAAAAGTGACTACGCGGTATCAAGACAGGCTCATCAGTTTCAGCATAATGCATAGGCTGAACCCTCTTCTCTATCTGTGGAAAAGCATAAGCATTCTCAATCATAACCTCATCCTCATCCTCATCCAACTCCCCAATCAAAACTCCTTGTGTATTAGTAGTAGGCAATGCATGTCTTTTCCTCTTCAGGACTTCTTGGAACTGATCTTGAAACTCTCTTTTCGAGATGCCCAAAACCTTAGAAATAGTAAAAGTCACCTCACTGCCAAGTATCTTGTCATTAATATTTTCTTCATGTCCGTAAATGTCTCAATATCAGACATCAATCCAAACCCTGGCTGCTTTCTCTCTCTAGGCTCTTGCCTCTTTTCTTTCTTTTGAGCATCTTCCATCTTTCGTTCTGGCCCTGGTCTCAAAGACGGTCTTGCAGTAGGTGGAGTAACAAACTCACCCCCTCTAGTCTTTTTAGCTGCATTTGTATTTTCTTCATCCCTCTTATGCTTCTCCTCAACAAGCACATCTGCTCCCTAAGACTTAGCCAAGTAGGTATAAATAGTGTACCTGTCAACAGGCGAATCCCAACCTGTCTCAGATCTGATGCTAGAACCTGCACTAGTCAAAACAGTCAGCTGAATTTTTCCCTTGTTTGCCGTCTCCATAGCATAAGTCCATAATGCTGACTGATTCTTTGATCCTTTCTCAATCTGGACTCCATATGCAGAAGCATCTCCTCTAGCTGCCACATAAGAAGTACGCACAGCCATGTCATCCACTAATTTCTTCATTTCGCCTTTCCCAAAATTGGTAGCAAGTGGAGCTCCTGTTTCAGTCAACCAGATCTTACCATCTTGTCCCCAAAATACCAAATTCTTCCTCCTTGCATCCTGAAAAGATTCACAATCCCTGCAATGCTGATGGTCCATACTATCACACCAAATACATCTTCAATCTCTCCTAGGTGCACTAGGAGCACTCCTAGGTGCAGTAGGAGCACTAGAAGAAATAGTAGGCGCAGTCGAAGTAAACAGCTCTTTCAATTTTTCCACCAATTCTGCTTTAACTGACTCCAGTGTCAAATCCGTTATGCCTTTGATTATATCATCAAGAGAGGAAGGCACTGACGGAGCGGATGGTTTTGGAGAAGAAGGAGCCGGCATCGGTCTTGGAACAGGAGGAGTAGAAAGAGTAGGCACTGGCATAGGCCAAGAAACTGGCTGAGGAAGAGAAGAAATAACAGGGATAGAAGCAGGCATAGGAGTAGAAGACGGCGTCGGTGTCATAGATCCATTCTATAGGCGGGTCTTCCATATCCTCCTCTTGGTCAAAGTCGAGATTGCATCCTGGGAATCTTGCCAATCCGTTTTAAGACCCATAGGCTTCGTGCGATCTTCAAGAAGCTCTCCTAATTCTTCTTGAAGAGTAGGATCTACAGCTTGCAAGAAAAGCTCAACTTTCTCAACATCCAATGCTCTTTGTTCAATGGCATCAAGCTAACTATACCTCTCTTCAAATTCTCGTATCAACTCTGAAGTAGCTAGACCTTTGTTTGGCATGTAGACCCACTCTCAGAATGACCGCCGTGTAGCCATCCCAAAGTCCTCAAGGAAATACTCTTCTTTCAGGGCCTTCTTAAAATCTTGCCAATGTGAATTTTGAAGAAAAAGATCAGTCACGTTTGCCCTCAAGGCGGGTGTGACAAGACGAAGGAAATACTTACTCATAAGTCCTGCTGGTACTCCAAAAAATCCCATCTTGATCTCATATGTCTTCAAATAAGCCGAAACATTATGGCCATCAAATAGCTTCTTCTCATTCTCAACTGCTTCAATCACCTTAGTCACGCTGATTGCATTCTCCTGCTCCGAATATAGTTGCCTTTGCCGAGATAACTCTTGTTGATGCAATTGCTGCTGTTGCTGCATATACAATTGCATCTGCTGATTTTGAAGCTGCATATACATAGACATATTGTGCAAAATCTGCTTTAAATCATCTGTTGATGTAATATTCCGATTCGCTAATAGAAGCACGTGCGTGAACTACCTCCAATGAATATGAGAATTGGTTAAATGATTTTTTTTTAAAATTCCCCCCCTTATCCCTCCAGCCGACTGACGAGCTGGAGGGGGAGGGAAATAGAAGGAGCAATTAAGCCCCTTGGTGGAGCTTGGAATGAGGGGGGGAGCATACGTGATGACACTCAGGGGAGGGAAGATCCCCCTCCCCTCCCCTATTTAAACCAGGGGCAGCAGGAATGTAAGGGGGCCGCCAGGAGATGCCGTTCGTTAGCCGTGAGGGAGAGAGTCGACACTCTGGTGCACGCCGACACGCTGGTGCCGCCGAGGTGCAGCTGCTCACGCCGCCGAATTCCTACTCAACGTCGCTGTGAGAGGGAGGGAACGAGGCGCTGATGTATGCCAGGCCTAGACGACGTCGCTTCGCTATGGCCACGCCAGCCGACAGAATGCCAATACGGCATTGAATTTCCTCCCCCTCCTGCCACGTAAGAAGCCATAGAAGCTTCTGAGGGGAAGCTTCTAAGGGGGCTAGATAAGCCCCCTTTCACCCCCCCTTCTTATGCCCTTTTTAAAACCCTTTTTTCCCCCCTCCCCCGTGTTTAACCCTTACACCCCCTTTCACCCCCCGTGGAAAAACCCCTTTCCCTTCAAACTTTGGAGTCAACCCCCCCTCCCGGTTTTAACCCCTATAAGCCCCCTTTCTCTTGGGCCTTGGAACCCTCCCCCCCCCCCCCCTGTTTTTTTTTTCCCCTAAGCCCTTTTCACCCCTTATAACCCTTTTCACCCCCTCATAACTCTTTTATTTCCACAAACCCCTAAGCTTTTTCTTAATCCCCCATATTTCCATTATTATCAAAACCCAAATCATCATCATGGCCTCGGATGATATCCCGTAAGGTAAAAGGTAGGCCGTGAGATAAAAGATAGGGAGGGAAAGTAAAGGGAGTGAAAAGAAGGAGTAAAGGAGGAAGTGTGGGAAAAAGATAAAAGATAGGGAGGAAATGTAAAGGGAGTGAAAAAAAGGAGTGAAGGAGGAAGAGTGGAAAAAAGATAAAAGAAAGGGAAGGAAGGAGAATAAGTGCTTTCTATTCCTTCTACCCCAAGTCAAAATCCTCCAAGGGTTCCTGTGGTTGCAAAACCACACTCACCCATAAATTTTTTTTGATCCAAAGAGACGGTGGAATTCTAGAAGAAAGAGAAAAAGGCTATCTCACATTCGAACTACGATGCCGCCGAAGAAAGTCCAAGGTGTAGCTGCGGGAGGGTCATCTCCCGGTATCCATGTGGATATCTCACCCCAAAACCAGGTTTTTCTTCTTGGCTTTAATTCGGTTTTAAGTCAATCATGCAAAGAAAAATTGTTAAGGATAGGATATATTTGTTCGAGTTATTTGTAACGAAGGAGTTTAGCTTATGAATGACAATGTATAGAACTTAGTTTTCTTCAAATTGCATCAAGCATTATAAATTACGAGCAAGATTATCCATTTACTATAGTAGTATATTTTAGTTAATTCCTAAAGGTGTAGAAATTATATTTTGCACCATTAGTCTTATTCCTTTGGCAACGAATCATTGTAAATGGTTAAATTCATGAAAGATTTCTTTCGATGCTCAAATTACTAGGAAGTTATCTTTGCTAATTGCACATCTTAGCAAGGCAAATATTGCTATTTGGCATGAGTTCGTCTTTTAGGAAAACGGAAGTTAAATTAAACTGTATTGACTGGAAAGTAAATTGTCACAAGGATAGCAAAACCGTGACAAGACGGTTAATATTACCTTCCAAAAGATAACTAAACCAATCTAAACATAGAAACATTCATACCCTAAGCACTTGACTACTTTCCTTACTGTAGGGACAATAAATTCGTAATGATAAGGAACTAGGGTTTGTCCCTAAGGTTCTTAAAAGAAGAAACCCTAGGCCTGACATACGTCAGCTTAAAGGATCTAAACAGATTATTCCATCACAGGACTTGCGCAACAAGTACGGAATCATTTAGTCTTGTGATTGATTCACAAGGAGAGAGGGTTAAAAAAACCCTCATCAAGGATGGCAGATCCCTACGCAAGTTATCTTGCAAAAAGACGTATTTTTGGATATCCTTCTAAATAAGGAAAGTTGTAAACCGGAAATTAGTATATCTAAGGAACTTTAGGGTTAACCAAGTTGGGTATGCCCTACACCGAAATGTAAAAGGATCTTGCCAATTTACAAGACACCTTGGGAACGAGTGCAGATACACTCAAAAGGAGAGAACACTTCCTTAGCAGTTTGCCACACAACTCGGTTGATTAATGGAAATGTTTGTGCTTGTTAGAGATTTTAGGGCTCTATTTGAATTATGAATTACAAATTAAATGAGTACCTATACTTCAGGTTAAAGGCCTGAAGGGAGAGGCAGTTTCAGTTACCCCCGACTGCCTGCCTGACCCTAACCAAGGGGGTTGTTGACCGCGCCGGGAACGTGGACCGAACCCACCGCGAGAGGTCTCTCCGTTGAGCTCTACTTGGAGTAGGAGGACGCTTGGGTGCCAGGGGGGCTCTGGCCGTAAATCCCTCGCCTTCCGGGTCCTGCACAAGAGGCTAACGTGACTCGGGATTGGATCTCGAGGCCCGCATACTAGTTTGCGGGCGGAAGCTTGGAATAGTGATCCCTGGGAATCACTGGATAGCCTTCGGGTGGATTATGGACAAGCCTACGGGCGGAACTCCTTGTATTTCAAAGATAAAATGATGAAATGTTAAAAGAACTTGCTTGATATTGTTTTTCTATGTCACGTGATAAGATTACGTGAAGGAACCAGTGCTTAATAGGGTTAATTAAAGAAGCTGATTGTTATATGTCAAATTAATGTGTTAGATAAATAAATAACTAAAACGAACCGAGGAAAGTGCGAAGGATGGGCCATGGGTCCGTCCTACAGTTGGGTGGTCCCGGTTAGCTGGGAACTTTTCTCAAAAATCTCGAAGAACAGCAGGATGATCATCATCATCAAAACGAATAACGAGAACGATGACCTAGAGTTACGTCTTACCCGATTTACGCTGTTTTAGGGGAACGGAATGGGACTATGCCTTATGGCAGAGAGGTTGAGCCTTGCATCCCTCTCGTTTCCCATTCTCCTTGAACTAAGTGCAGCGTGAATCCGCTTTGGACCTGGCGTTTCTACGTAAAGTAGTTCGCTCGGGTCTGACGCTAGTTGTTGTTAGCTAATGACCAATCAGGAAAACCCTAATTCCGGTCTATCCTAAGTGGGGAACGGCCAGGATACTTCCGCTACGTGGCAGACGCGGGAATACCTAGATTGCAAAACCCGTAACATTCCATGGGAGTGCCGGGCGGAGTTTTCTAGACATCCTTTCCGATGGACTGCTAAGACGTGTCCTGGGTGATACTAGGGGACACGTTACAGTTGAAGTAGTTGAAGAAGAAGTCAATGATGGAGCTGAAGTAGAGAACAAAGCAGGAATCGTAGAAGAGGTTGAAACTGATGCTGAAGTATCTCCCATCCTGAAATTTATGCGACGCTTTCACGTCAGGTTCACCAAAGATGTCGAAGGGTTTTCGAGAGCAAAGTCGCAACCATAGAGGACCTTGATTAATTTTAGGATACAAGATCAATCATGTGAGTAATCCAATGTTAGAGATTGGTCTCATCATCAACTAGTTCAGGCCTCCAGCTTCTTGAAATGCGGCATTCAAACTTGAATGTATGCAATACAAGTCCTCATCAAAGACAAACTCTGAATCATATAATTTTAATAGCCACAAGGCAATCTCAGAACACAATCAATAAAGTCTGCCTGAGCAAAAGCAGTTGTAAATTTTGCTATCCAGTGTGTAAGGTTTAAAATGGCAACTAAGCCGATCTTGAAGATATACAAGGCTATAGCTCACTCAGGGTGAGTTACAACCAGAAAAGCAGTCCATCTGATTACTAGTCATTTCCTCTCATGGTTGCAGAAGGGAAACTGAAAACGGTTGAGAGCTTCTCCATCTTCTTCTTGGGGAAGTATAAGGTAATTCCTTGTCTGCTTAGGCTTCAGCACATCATACAGGCAGCTTTGTTTTAGGACATAATTAATTTTCAGATTTCTCTACTTTGTGGATCATTCCTTTAGGCATCTCTATGTCTGGAATGTTCCTCTAGTTTCCTTTTTGAGTGATATTAACCTCTAGCATTCGATTTGTTCCTCTCTTTCCACTTTCAACAGAGAGCTGTTGCAATGTCTGATATAGGAACAAGACTTTGAAGAGTAGACATTTAAGAGAAGTCTGTCTAGTCTTCCTCTTTCTCAGGTGGATAATCACATGGTACAAGCATTTTCATCATGAAGTTGTAACCTTGCATAAAAGATCTTCCTTTACTTTTTGGTCCGACTCACAAATAGCACATCATTTTGATCCATTTCGACGTCTGATTGCACTGCTCTTGGAGATGACGCCATGTCCACAGGGAGGAGCTATTGTTCAAGAGGTTTCGTTCGAAGTTGCTAGACATATTGTTGCTCTCAAAATTCATACTTTTGAGCAAAGGTTTTCGACTTCTCCTAAAGCCTGAAATTGTTCAAACTTGTGGCCGTAAAGTGCAAGCCATCCTCTTAAGTCTTGCTTAGTTTTCAGAAGTTGAGCATCCTATTCTGTATAAAGTTCAATTTTTGTCTATGTATAATTCTTGGCTTTAATCACCAGTGCTTCTTTCGTTTCAGGGAACAGCTATCAAGCATTCACATTCTCGGGCGTTACAGTATTCCTGGGTAAGTCATCCTTGGATATAGCCCTTGGCTATGCCAGTAGCCCTTGAGCATGCCAACTGCTAATCAGACACACATACACCACACAATTGAAGACAGTAATGAAGGCGAAAAACATCCGAAGACCTCCAGGGTTCGTCCTCTTCTCCTCGCACGTCCAACAACTTCGTCTATTCTATTGCAAAAATCATCAGCATTAGATTCTGAACCAGATGGTGCCCCTCTCCTTTGTGCCTTCTTGCACCTTCCATCTTCCATCTCCTTTCAATCTGAGTTGTCATTTTTCTTGGTAAGCCGAACATGCTCCCAAAATGCCCTGCTTTTTCTCCCAATTTTTCTGGTCTCGTCCCCTTTCTTCATCGCTCCCTTTATCCCCATTCCTTGCGCTTTTCCTCCCCAGCCAGATATATTGCGCTGAGAAAATCAGCCCCCATCACATTTAGACCACAATTGAGTGACTTTGTCCCTTAGAAGGGTTATGCGGCTTCTTGGCCTGAGGGGTTCTGTTATCAGCACCATCCAGGAGACTACATTCTGTAATGGGAGCTTGTGAAACATTAGCCGTGCCTCTGCAAGCATGCCACTTTTGCTTTACATGTCTACCAATGCACTCATCATACCCATTAATGCTTCTTCTGCAAGCCCATGCTCAGCATACCCTGGAAACAATGCATTCCACAAAACTACTTCACGGACTGGGAGATTATCAAACACTTGTTATGCATCCATGAGCAATCCACATTTCGCATATAGATCAACCACTGTGCTACTAATGAAGAGGTCCATTTCCAAACCCTTTCGAACTATTTCACCATATAATGCCCAGCCCATGTCCAGATCTTTCTACTGTGCACAAGCCTTGAATAGGGCAATGAATGTGTAACTGTTTGGTTGAACACAGTCATCTTACATTTTCCGAAAGACCTGGAAGGCATGTGATAAATCCCCCATGTCAACATAGCCAAGGATAAGGGAACTCCAAGAATACTCATTGCGTTGTGGCAGGCAGTGAAACATGTGCTGAACATCAAGCAAGCTCCCACATTTGGCATACATATCCACCAGTGTGCTGCCTGGATGAAGACATCTTTCCAACCCAATTTTCACTATTTCAGTGTTTATTTCTCAGCCTAATTCCAAAGCTGCTCTATCGCCACAAGCCTTTATACAAAGAACAAGTGTAACAGCATCTGCAAGCATACCTTCGATCTGCATCTCTTTGAAACAATTTAGTACTTCCTCACAAAGCCCATAATCGGCATATCCAGAAATGAGTGCAGCCCATGAGACTGCCTCTCGAGTTACCAATCTATCAAGAACTCCCTGTTCTTCTACAAGCATGTCACATTTAGCGTACATGTCAACCAGAGCATTACGGATAAGTTCCTCTTGCACCAAATCCCTCTTCACTATATTACCCACACAGAACAAAAGTGCAAACATAACGACTAAGTATGTACAAAGTATCAAATCCCACACACACAACTTTTTGGTGGATTCCACACCTCGGATGCACAACAGTACGACAACGCGAGCATACAACGTCCGATCTGTGCACCATACGCATGGAAAGAAAATTTGTATGAATCATGCTTGAAATATGTTTGAGGGTTGTATATGATAAAATATAGAACCCGCAGTTATACATAGTTGTACTTAATAATTTAAACTCGAAATGCATCATAAATGAAGAAAAATGAGGATTTCTTCCGTTTCGTGTTGGAAAATGGAATTCATATGGGATAAAAAACTGATAAAATCAGTGTTAAGTCAACATGATCAGTCAAGACACATAAATTTTTAAAAAGTACACTTTTATGAATAAATAAATGGAAAGAAATAGAAAAATTTTAGTTTTTGTGCCTAAAAATTTAGAAAAAAATACATTTTTATGTTTGTGAATGTGTAACAAGACTAAAGTATGAGGCAAGCCTTGTCTCTATGTTAGAATATGTTTTTATTGATTTTTATATGAGAAATTACATGAAAATGAATGTTACACCCACCCAACAAATGCAAAACCTAAACGGTAGGAGGGAAGAGGGTTTGTGAAAGTGGTTAGTTGTTGAAAATGATTTAAATTCTGATCTATTTCTCTATGCATAACATATAGGATGCACTATCATTTGAGTTAAGGAGACTAGTATCACGAGGAAACTCGGTGCTAGTCTCTAGCAACCTTGCATGTACGATTAGTTGGAAAATCATTGAAGGGTTGTCTTTGCACTTCCCCTAGCTGGTTAAAATGCTTAAGAACAATGGTCATCCACACTTGCATTGAGTATAACATGGTATCAAACCTAGATGCATTGCAATTTTTTTTCAAACATTGACCTACCTAGAGCGTGTAAGGAAACCCAAGTTTTAGAGTAGATGAATGGTTTCTTAGGGCAAGCTTGGTAAGGAAATATCAAAGCTCCTGGATCATTCAAAATATATACGAGTAGAGATTGTTCGTATGTTCTTTATGTTAGAGGAATGCATCGAGGGGCCAATCCCCCAAGTGTAGGAGAGCTGAAGTGGGGCCACGACATTTAGCCGGAGGGGTGTCTCCTTTATGTTTGTATTATGTTGGTGTACCACACCAAGATGTGTGGGATCTCACTTTGAGGAGTAAGGAAGGGTAATCGTTGGAATACGTTCCACTACAAATCGTTGGAATATGCTGGCTAGTGCCTATAGCCAGTGTTGGGCCCATTTTCGGTCTTGACAATAAGTGACTGGGGTTGCTTTGTTGAACCTTGGAATGAAATGCGAGCTCCAAGTGGGCCATGTTTGGTAAGTAGAACTGGCAATGTGGGATGAATCAAAAGTTGACTTATGGTGTTGTGATGCACGCTAATCTAGATCCCACAAAGGGTATTGATTGATTACAGGATGATGGTCATGGAAGTCAAAATCCGCTAAGGAGTGTGTAATAACTCACTTGTCGAATCAACTAGCCTTGAAAATGGATGGCGCTAAAGCACGCGATATGTACCTAGTCATTGGGGTGAGTACAAGGCCTCCATGAGTTGGAGGGCGTGGGGGTTGTGGTGTAGCTCCAAGCATAAACATGAGTGAAATTTCCCCTATAGAATTGGTACAAACAAGGGGAATCCAACTGTTTTATTAAAACAAAGAATTGCGATGGTCCTTGCAGATGTTGATGCAATGTGATTTCTGCCTAGTGCTCTAAACTTTAAAGTGAAGAAATTCAAATAAGTGCAGGTAAATGGTGAGAGTAACTATGAATCTCTTAAGGTAGCCAAATGCCTTATCATCTAATTAGTGACATGCATGAATGGGTTAATGAGATTCCCACTATCCCTATCTACTATCTAGCAAAATCATAGGCAAGGGAATGGACTTACAAGAATCAGTGTGAGGAAAGAAGACCTTGTGCAGCTGACTTTGTGAAATGGCTCGAGAGGTCTAGAGAATAAGTGGGAGCCTTTGGTGCAAGTGAAATACCACTACCTTTAACTTTGTTTTACTTACTCCGTGAGGTGGAGGCGGGGCTCCGCCCTTGGTTCTGGTCTTAAGGTGTGCTCGCATGCCAATCTAGGTAGAAGACATTGTCAAGTGGAGAGCTTGGCTAGGGTGGCACATCTATTAAAAGATAATGTAGGTGTCCTAAGATCAGCTCAACAAGAACAAAAATTTTATGTGGAACAAAAGGATAAAAGCTCATTTGATTTTGATTTTCAGGCCAAATAAAAAATATGAAAGCATGGCCTATCAATCCTTTAGTGTTTTGGAATTTGAAGTTGGGAGGTATTAAAAAAAGTTACCACATAGATAATTGGCTTGTAAGTAGTAACTAATAATTAGAAACTAATTCACTGTTAATTTTAATTAATTATAATTATAAATTAGTTTTTTAATTAATTTGTGATTCATTAATTATTAATTACTTCAAAAAAGTGTGTGTGTGTGTATATATTATAGAGAGAGCGAGAGAGAGAGAGAGCGAGAGAGAGAAAGAAAGTAGAAAGAAAGTTATATTAACGTCTTCTAAAGACCAAAACTGGCCTATGAGACAAACTGTGATACTACTGATGAGGTCCAGCTATCCAAAATAAAAGTGCTGAATGAAAAGCTAAAAACTGGAAACTGAAAATACGGTGCTGTGAGTGTGATAAGTGTCGTGTATATGTATGTGTGTATGTAGCTCTGGTACTCCAGATAATGGCTACAAAAGGGGAACAAATGTCGGCTGTGATAAAGTGGTGCAATGTGTATATGTAACAGATGCAGGGAGATATAATATCCTGGGATGTAGTAGCAGTCGTCGAAGTCGCTAATAGCAGGTGATCCCTCCTGGATGCAGGATGTGGTACATCGGCTGTGGAGAAAGAGCAAACTGGAGGTCTGAGATCCAATGTGTCGAGTGTCGTCGGATCTCAGTCTGCTGTCAATGTAGATCAAGAATCCTCCGGATCTCCTGTCGGTGTGGCTGTGGGGTCCGAAACCCACGGATCCTCGTGCGGCGTCGGGTACGCTGGTCCTCAGCCTACTGTAGTGTGAGCCCGGAGGTCTGGCTGGAGGCTGGTACAGTAGCTCTCACTCTGTCTATCTGAAAGAACTGTGTAATAGTCGTCTGGGTGGGCCCCTCTCTGATTGGGACCAGCTGTGTGCTCTGCTCTCTGATGTGCCATGCCTCTCCCAGAAAACGGAAGTTTATTATCATCCACGGAAGGCCAAATTATGACCCATGGGACCTTTCCACATATACAATGATTCTCCTCCCCTTGTTAGGAAAGGGTAGCTACGGTGAAAAAACGATCTATGCAACGTGGTTCTCCCGAAAGCGTAACATGCAGGTGATGAGAGCCCCTAACTTTGATGTAGAATTAGTGGTCACAAACTGGTGAAGCGGCCCTCGTAAAGGGATATCAAAGTCAGCTCGTATGTGTGCATATGCTTGGCATGTCATAATCATGTGCTCCTCTGATACTACACTCTGTAGTCCACACAGCTTGGATAACCTCATCTCTCTTGCTTGTCCACTCTATGCATTTGTCTCGATCAATAAAGTATGTGATTGAGTTCAAAGTCGTGCAATACTCTGTCTAAATACTATTGAGAGTGGGTTGGCTATGTATGGCGCTGCACGTGTGCCTTTGCTTGCATGTAGGATTCCCAACATGAAGGATAGATATGCATAGTGTAATAAGCAAGTTTGCCATTTTCTCCCTTGCTTTGATGTTTTACTTCATACACTCGTAAGAGGTCTGATTGAAACGTGTCCATGCATATATCTTCGGATGCCATATGTAGATCTCTATCCACTCCCCACCCTTTAAACCATTTTCGCATATCCAGCACCCATCCTGTTGAAAGCACTTTACTTTTCCATGTTTTCTGTAGGCGTGTGCTAGCATCCCATGCCTGTTTGGGGAGCCTATTACCATCCATTTGACATACTCGGGTGTCATATCTCAGTACTCAGATCATAGCATGTACCTCAATTGGCCGGTGGCCAATTTCCAAAAGCATAAGTACATATGGTGTGGTGCTTTTGATACCCAAATGTCTACAAATAAAAGCTTTCTGCAGCTTCTCAATGTCGTTACATGTAGATGAGGAGATGCTCCCTCCCCACACTTCCACTCCATATAATACTGTCTGTAGAGCATATGCATCAAAAATCATACAAGGTATTTTCCAACATTTAGTATCTGTATGGCTACAGTCGTTTTCAAAGTGATAATACTTACTTTTCCCTGCTGCTAATCGCTGCTTCACACATGTATGCCATCTGTGGTCTACAAGTATCTCAATCTCCAAGTATTTGAAAGTAGATACTACCTCTATAGACTGTCCCGCATAATTTCCTTTTGGTGGGGTCTTTGATTGCTTGATGTGCACAGCCATTAGCTTTGTTTTTTACACATTCACCGTCAAACCACTATCTTGACAAAACTGTTCAATAATCCTCATGAACTGTTGCATATGTTCCCCGGTATATGTAAAGAATACCACATCATTTGCATAAACATGAGAAAGATGGCAAACATATCAATATGCGGGCTTTTGGCTTCCTCTTCATCCATAGCCACAGGAAGTATTTCCTCTAGCTTATCAATGCATAAACCAAATAGTGTAGGGGAGAGCAGACAACCTTGTTTGACTCCCATATTATTCTCAAATACTTGTGACAGCTTGTTGCGACCTCTGAGGCGGCACACCACTTGTTGATATATCCTATAAATTCCTATGCATAGATCATTTGGGACCCCTAATTCTTGCATTCGTTTCCATAAGCCAACCCTTGGTACGGTGTCAAAAGCCTTCTTAAATACCACAAAACAACAATACAAGGTTGCTTCCTTAAGCTGACTCTCATCCATAAGCACATGTAAAGTAACCAAATGATCTATGGTGTTATGACCAGGGTGAAAACTTGCTTGTCCAATAAGCTCATTTGTTATTACTTTTTGCCCATTTACTCAATTGCATTTCCAGAATAGTGCTGAATAGCTTTGCCATGGCTGAAGTGACCATAATCGTGCGATAGTTTGTGAGCAAATTGCGATCTCCTCCCTTATACAATAGTTGTATCCAATTATCCTACCATTCTTGGTAAAAACCATATGCAAAAGCATGATGTATCACATGCAAGATGCCTCCTCATTGGGGGGAAATTTTTTTGACCCCCCTCCAATTAACTGAATAGTTAATTAAATTAATTAGTTAGAAAGTTTGTTAATCATTAATAATTAGTTAATTTTTAATAATTAGTGTAAGAATAAATAAATAAAATAAGTAATAATTATTAAATATTGGTTACTTTATTAATTAATAATTATTTCAAAATAATGATTAATTAATCAAAAAATTTATTGATGATTAATAATTAGTTAATAATTGATACTTAGTTAATTATTAGTTAATAATTAATAATTAGTTTAAAAATAGTTAACCAGTTAGTTTAGTAATTATTAGTTGAATATTTCTCCGCTTGAGAAAGGACTAATCTGGTGCGACCATTAGTCGAGCCAAAATTCACTCTTGCTAGGAAGAATGGGTCACCACGAGCCTCTTATTGGGGGCCTAGGACTTGTGACATTAATTTTCATTTGATAAGGAGCTATTGGACCCATTCTTGGTGAGAAAAAATTTACACATATTGCATGCTCTCTCTCTTTTTCCGCTTTCTCTCATCACTCTTTCTCTCTCTCTCCCCATTTTCTCTCTCCTTCACCTATAAAAGGATCCATCCCCCCTTTTCACATTGCGAATTGTTCCCATGACTCTCGATATGTGGCTCTATCTCTCTCTGTCACTCCCTCACTCTCTCCCCTTTTCTCTCTCCTTTGTCTATAAAAGGATCCCCCTCCCCTTGCAATTCATGTTCGTGTTTTCTATCCCTTACCCTTAGTATGGTTCTTTCTCTCTCCCTCCTCTCTTTCTCTCTCCACACCTCTCTCTCTCTCTTAGTCACACATACTCTCACCTTTCTATCCCATGCTTTCCCCCTCTCTCTCCATCTCTCTCTCTCTCTCTCTCTCTTTCTCTCTCTCCCAATCTATCCCCACCTTCCTTCCTCTCTCTCTCTCTCTCTCTCTCCTCCTTCCCCCTTTCTCTCTCTCTCTCTCTCTCACACACACACATATCCCAATATGTCATCTCTTCCTCTCTCTCACTCTCTCTCTCTCTCTCATCGCAATATGTCATGTCTCCCTCCCTCCAATCTATTCCTACCTCCTCCCTAACACACACACACACACACACACACACACACACTCTCTCTCTCTCTCTCTCTCTCTCTCTCTCATGTCTTTATAGGAGAGTCTGTACTTGGATTTTTTCCTACCTGACTCCCATGTTTACATATTTCAAAATTAATGTTTGATGGGGAGAAATCAAGGAAACAATATATATGCAAGAAGCACTACAAGGATATGAACCTATAGCGACGGGCATTAGCGATGATAAATAGCGGCGTCGCTATTAACGTCGCATTTGCAATGCTAATAGTGACGCAAGTAGCGACGGTATCCAGAGCAAAAAAAAGCGGGCCGAAACCTAAGCGCATCATTTTTTGCGCATTCACAAAGTAGATAGAGAGAGGGAGAGCGACCATCTTGCTGAGAGGGAGAGAAAGAGAGAAAGAAAGCTTCTAACCACTGCCGCCGCCGCCGCCGCCGTTCGCGAAGAAGAGGAGTAGGTGTATGGAGGGCGAAGAGGTGCCGCCATCGTGAAGAGGAGCCACCAAACCCTTCTTCAAGTCTTTACAGTGAGTGCATTGTCCATTCTTGCTTTGCTTTTGTGTTTTCTCTCTCTCTTACTTGTTTTTTGTATAATTTGTGTATATTGAGAGAGAGAGAGAGAGGAAATGAGAGAGAAAGAGAGGGAGAGGGAGAGGGAGGGAGAGGACATGAGAGAGGGAGAGGGAGAGGGAGAGGGGGAGGGAGAGAAAATGAGAGAGGGAGAGGGAGTTTTCTCTCTCTCTCTCTTTTACTTGTTTCTGGTATAAAATATGTGTATTGAGAGAGGGAGAGAAAATGAGAGAGAAAGAGAGGGAGAGGGAGAGGGAGGGAGAGGAAATGAGAGAGGGAGAGAGAGAGGGAGGGAGAGAGAGAGAGAGAAAGAGGGAGAGGGAGAGGGGGAGGGGGAGGGAGAGAAAATGAGAGAGGGAGAGGGAGTTTACTCTCTCTCTTTTACTTGTTCTTGGTATATAAATTTGTGTGTATTGAGAGAGGGAGAGGAAATGAGAGAGAAAGAGAGGGAGAGGAAATGAGGTATAATTCGTGTGTATTGAGAGAGGGAGAGGAAATGAGAGAGAAAGAGAGGGAGAGGGAGAGGGAGGGAGAGGAAACAAGAGAGGGAGAGGGAGAGGGATGGAGAGAGAAAGAGAGGGAGAGGGAGGGAGAGGAAACGAGAGAGGGAGAGGGAGAGGGAGAGGGATGGAGAGAGAAAGAGAGGGAGAGGGGGAGGGGGAGGGAGAGAAAATGAGAGAGGGAGAGGGAGTTTTCTCTCTCTCTTTTACTTGTTTTTGGTATATAAATTCGTGAGTATTGAGAGAGGGAGAGGGAAGGAGAGAGAATGAGAGAGGGAGGGAGAGGAAATGAGAGAGGGAGAGGAAATGGAAGAGAGAGAGGGAGAGGGAGAGAGAAAAAGGAAATGAGAGAGGGAGGAGGGAGAGAAAAAGAAATGAGAGAGGGAGAGGAGAGAGAAAAGATAGAAAAAACATTAAACATAATAGGGAAAGAGAGAAAGAGAGAGAGAGGGTGAGGGAGCGAGAAGAAATGAGAGAGGGAGAGGAAGAGAGTAAAATGAAATGAGAGAGGGAGAGGAAAGAGAAAAAAATGAGAGAAGGAGAGGAGAGAAAAATAGAGAAAAATCATTAGACCTAATAGGGAAAGAGAGAAAGAGAGGGTGAGGGTGAGGGAGGGAGAGGAAAAGAGAGAGGGAGAGAAAGAGAGAAAATGAAATGAGAGAGGGAGAGGAGAGAGAAAAAATGAGAGAGGGAGAGGAGAGAGAAAAAGAGAGAAAAATCTTTGAACCTAATAGGGAAAGAGAGAAAGAGAAGGTGAGGGTGAGGGAGGGAGAGGAAATGAGAGAGAGAGAGAGAACGAGAGAAAAGGAAATAAGACCTTACAATAAGCTCATCCTAGTCTCATAGGGGTTAGGCCGATCCTCAACAAACCTAAGGGTGTTAGATATGATCAATGCCCCACCCTCATTAGGTGCCATCAATGATCCATGGCGCTCAAAGTTGTAAGGCCCCCATTATGAGGAGAAGCCAAATGTGAGCCCGGATATTGGTTGAGTCCTGACTTGTATATTAGATGAGGTCTATGTGACTAGATGGCAAAAAGGTGACCGTTATGGGTCTAATCTTTGGGTTAGATGGAGTGGTTAAGCTGGTAGCAACTCGAGGCACATTGCATTGAGTTGTGGGGTAAGAGAGTGAGAAGGGATCCCTATTGTGGGGTCCGGGGGCCACAGAAGCAGCCCCTGGCTGGGGGGTCCCAAGGGGGCGAGCAACCCCCCTAGCAGGGGTCCGGGAGCAACGCCCCCGGCTCGATGGTAAAGGGAATATTCCTTGGAATATTCCCTAGTCGACTAGTGGAGGCTCATATGGTACGTTGGTCAAGCCGACCTTACGGCCTTCGTGGGCTATAAAAGCTAAACCTCTTCACAACCATCGATCATTCATCTTTCACCCAGTGAGAGTTGTTGTTCCAGCTAGCCTTAAGCTCTTCACCTATCTTCTGTCTAGATCGCCATCTAAGCTTCACACAGTGGAAGCGCACGGGTGGACAGAGCCATCTTTGTATCAGTTGTTTGGAGCTAAAGAATTTACTGATTCTCCCCTTATCTGTTGTGTACTCTCTATCTCTTTCTCAGATTCTGTTTGCTGCACCGTGTAATATTTTACATGGTATCAGAGCCCAAGGGGCTCTAGAGATCGGAGAGTGTGCAAGAGGCAAAGGCTTCAACAGCAAAGAGAAACTATGTCGACTTTTGAAAGCGCATCTGGCACATCAGGAAGCGGTGCAGGAGGTGGTACTGCTATACCGGCTATTCAAACACTGACGATTCGTCCGCCAACCTTCAGCGAAGGCAAGTTAGATGGTACAAACTACACCTTGTGGAAGTTCAAAATTACAACCATCCTTGATTCTTATGAGCTTCTAGAGGCTGTGTTGGGGACTGATGCAGAACCACAACCTACCCTCGACCCATCAAATCCTAGTGTGATGATTCCTCCGAATGCAGATCTTCTACGAGCTTGGAAATGAAGGAATGCAGATGCATTGTGTGCCTTAGTTACAAGCTGTTCTGACAGTATTCTGGCTTTGATTCAGCATACAACCAAAGCATCAGAGGCTTGGAATATACTAAGGAGTCAGCATGAAACACGAAACCAAACAAGGATTCAAAACTTGGAGAATCAGCTAGCAGCGGAGAAGTTTGCTGAAGGAGAGACGGTTGAAGCATTCATCACTCGAATTAAGAATCTGTGCGACTAGATGGCTGGCGCTGGGATATAAAAGACTAGTGAAGAGCTAGCTTGGAGGTGTCTTCGGATTTGTCCACAAAAATTTGATGGACTAGTAACTGCCCTTAATACTCAGGTGAGACCTCAAGCTTTGACTTTTGAGGAGTTTTGTGCATTATTAATGGAGGAGGAGTTGAGGCTAAAAGCCCGAGAAGGAAGCAACAATGGAGATGCTACATTCTCTGCCAATGCAAAAGGCAAAGGTGGATCCTCCACCAAAAATGATGGTGACAAAAAGAAGAAGGGTGGCAAGAAGAAGTTTCAAGGAGAGTACTTCTACTGCAAGAAGAAAGGACATGCAATTGCAGATTTTCGTGTCAAGAAGGCAGATGAAAAGAATGGTACCCTTAAAAGTAAAGGGAAAGAGACAGCCAATATGGCTGAAGCAAAGTTGGAATTACTCATGGCGACTATTGAGGAAGTGTGCTCCTCGGCGCAAGAAGAATCTACCACTGACTCATGGGTGTTGGATAGTGGGGCCTCCCGTCACATGACCAACAAGAAAGGTCTATACAGTTCTATGTAGCCTCTACAAGAATCCATCACTGTGACGGTTGGAAATGATGCTAAATGCCTTGCTGCAGGCAGAGGTACTATTTCTTTTGTTGCTGCAAATGGTGAAGTCAAAAAGCTTTCAAATGTGTTGTATGTTCCCGAAATCAGGAGAAATCTCTTATCGGTTGCTGCCATAACTGATCTTGGTCATGAAGTGAGGTTTAAGAAGACAGGTGCAAAAATTATTGATAGTGCTGGCACAATTGTTGGCAAAGAAGAAAAAAGGAGCAACCTGTATGAGCTAAGTGCTCTTACAGCCACCGCTGGAGTGGGCACAAGTAAGCTTTGACATGAAAGGTTTGGACACATCAGATTTGCAGTGTTGAAGGAGTTGCAAAAGCAAGGTATGGTTGGTCACCTACCTACAATAACTAAATTGAAGGAACCATGTGAAGCTTGTATGATGGGCAAGCAACAGAGAAAGGCATTTCCACAAGAAAGAAAGAATAGAACACAGGCTCCTTTAGAGTTGGTGCATGTTGACTTATGTGGTAAGATGCCTACACAGGCCTTGGGAGGATCTTCTTATTTTATGTTGATTGTTGACGACTACAGTAGGAAGATGTGGGTGTACTTCTTTCGTGATAAGGCTCAAGCTTTTGGTAAGTTTAAAGAATGGCTAAAACTTGTTGAGAATGAAACATGAAAAAGTGTGAAGAAATTTAGAACATATGGTGGTGGTGAGTTCAACTCAAAGGAGTTTGAAGGCTTTTGCAAGAGCAAAGGGATCAAGCTTCAATTGATGACGCCTCATACACCTCAGCAGAAATGCACGAATCGCACCATTGTGGAGATGGCAAGATGCATGCTAAAGGGCAAGGGATTACCTAACCATTTTTGGGCTAAAGCTGTTAATACTACAGTCTACATTCTAAATCGGAGCTACACAAAGGCTCTCAAGGGAAAAACATCTCATGAGGCATACACTGGTAAGAAACCATCTGTCTCACATTTTGGGAATTTTTGGATGTGAATGTTATGCACATGTTCCAGATGAGAAGAGAAACAAGTTAAAACCAAAAAGTAGAAAATGTATCTTCTTGGGTTATAGTGATGAGCAAAAGGCTTACAAATTATATGACCAAGAGGCAAAGAAGATCATCGCGAGCCATGATTGTTGAGATGGCAAGCTCAACACATGTGGACATGGATGATGGACCGCCTGGTTAGATGGGTCCACACGTCTATACTTAGCACGTCGGTGGTCATTATGACTCTCACATGGCCACTGACTCATTACTTATTATATTCAGGTTGTTACACCTATTTACAGCTGGCATAGTTATAGCGCCAGTCGACTAGTGTAGTCGGTTATGCATTGTTTGACTTAGTAGGCCACTTTCCTTTTATGTTGTATCTTATCTATACTTTGTGTACATTGTAAAGTGTGTGGAAGAAGAAGAAGAAATCAGCAAGAAAACGTTTTGGCCTCCATCTCTCTTCTTGTCTCTTGAGTGAGCTTCTCCTTGTGCATTCTGTGTGTGTTCGGCGCAGCATCTTGAGCAACCCCCTCCACCACGCGATTCTTGACATGGTATTAGAGCCGCGCCATTGAGAGAGGCTGATTTCGAAGGTTGAAGTGAAGGAGAAGAAGCAAGGTTCGAGCAAGCAAGCTACGGGTAAGAATCTCTTACATTCTTCCACTCCTTCTCTTGGATAGTGCCTGTGGAGGCACCGGAAGCAGGGCAGAGCAAAAATCTCAGATTGCAGTGAGATTTGGTGTGCGCGAAGAGCGCTGTATATTCTGCAGATTAGCCCTTTAGGGCTTTCCCGCAGAGATTTTGGGCATTTGAGGCCGTTTCAGGGCCCGTTTTAGAGCCGCAAGGTTGCGGACAGCAGTTTCGGGGTACACTGTGACTTCGACTGTATTGACCGAACGTGGGTGCGCAGGTTACAGATTTCAAATCTGTAAGTTCAAAGGTGTTTATCAGTGAGTAAACACAAGGTTTATCTACGAACTGGTTGCAGATTGCATGTATTGTTGAGCAGGCAGTAAAAAAGGCTGTCTGGTGTATTGCTGTGCACTACAGGTCAAGGGTTGCAGAAGATTTGCTTGCTATTTGGTATTAGTTTTGCGATAATGGCAGAGAACAGTGGAAGCCCCATCATTGAGAAGCTCGACAAGAACAACTACCCATCATGGAAGTTTCGTGTCACGAACTTCCTTATTGGAAAAGGCCTCTACGAGTTCGTTTCAGGTGAAGAAAAGGAGCCGGAGGTGAGTGATCCTCCAACTGTAGAAGAGACAAAGGCACGAAAGGAATGGAATGCAAAAGACAAGAAGGTCATGTATTGGTTGTCTGCAGTAATTGACAATAACATGTTGGGACACATTAGAAATGCAGAAAATGCATATGTAGCTTGGACCATACTTGAAAGTATGTTTTCTGTAAATACAAAGGCACGAAAGATTCAACTCAAGCAAGAGTTGAATACATTGAAGAAAGGGAAGATGTCTATCAATGAGTATGCACTGAAAGTAAGAAGCATTGCAGATGCATTGGCAGCGATTGATGCAATGCCCGATGATGATGATTTGGTGTCGTCTACCTTGGGTGGACTTAACAATGAAAAGGCTTGGAAGTCTTTTGTAACTTCCGTATATGTCAGAAAGCCATTTCCAGATTTCGATGAATTGGTCTCCCTTATGATCACTGAAGAGATCAACATGCAGAGTGAGACATCTGAAAGAAGTGGTGAACAGGTCCAAGCTTTCTACTCCAGTTCTGGAAGGGGACGTGGCAGGTTCTCTTCAAGAGGCCGTGGTACAGGACGTGGTAGTGACAACCAGCAAAACAGATTGAATCAGCAATTTGGCGATATGCAGGTTTCAGGAGGTCGTGGTAACTTTAGAGGCAGGGGGAGCTTTAGAGGAAGAGGTGGATGGCAGAACAGAGGTTCTAACAACTCTGGTATTGTGTGCCACTACTGTGGCAAAACAGGTCATATTGCAGCCCAATGTTATGCTAAGAGAGATGATATCCGCAGTGGTAAGTTGCAGCAAGGAAACTATGCATCGTCTTCACGACACAATGAAGACAAAAATGAACGGTTGTTCGTTATGCAGCATATGCTGAATGCTGTTACAGGAAAGGGAACACATGAAGATGTTTGGTATGTTGATTCAGGTGCATCCAATCATATGACCAGCCATGCAGAATGGTTTGGAGAGATGCAGGATTTGCAGAATGCAGGTTATGTGCAGACGGGTGATGACTCATGCCACCCAATTTCACACATTGGAAAAGTTCCCTTGTCCTTGCATGATGGTAAGACAAAGAGTCTTTCAGATGTATTACATGTACCATCTATTACAAAGAACTTGGTGTCAGTCGGTCAAATGGTAGATCAAGGGCTGCAAGTCAGATTTAATGCAAAGGGCTGCTTTGTAGAAGACTTCAATGACAAGTGCAGGTTGGTAGCAAAGGGAAGTAGAGTTGGACGTATGTTCACTCTAGATGCTGGAATTCCTACTATGAATGCGGCTATGTATGCCAAAGGAAAAGGTGTTGTTGCAGACATTGAAATTTGGCACAAACGCATTGGACATGCAAATGTACAAAGGCTGAAATTAATGCAGTCCAAAGGGTTGGTTACAGGTTTGCCTATATTTAAAGTTGCAGAATTTCAGAAGGTTTGTGAAGCATGTCAGTTTGGTAAGCAGGCAAGACAACCCTTTTCACATGACAGAGATGTAAGCAGAAATATCCTTGATGTTGTGCATACAGACATTTGGGGGCCTACACAAAATGTATCTCTTGGAGGCAGTTCATACTTTGTCACATTCATTGATGATTGTTCTAGAAAGCTGTGGGTATATTTTATGAAGGAAAAGAGTGAAGCTTTTGAGCACTTTAGAACTTTCAAGGCTGCAGTTGAAAGAGAAACAGGCTTGAAAGTAAAGTGTATGAGGTCAGATGGAGGGGGAGAGTACCTCTCAAATGAGTTCAGTGATTTTCTGAGGTCTCATGGGATAAAGAGACAGTTCACATGCAGGTATACCCCACAGCAAAATGGGGTTGCAGAAAGGAAAAACAGGCATATTGCAGAAGTTGCACGTGCCTTGATGGCTGAAAAGAATATGCCTAAGCATTTTTGGTCTGAGGCTGTTCATACTGCTGTTTATATTATGAACAGAACTCCCACAGCTGCAGTTCATGGTATGACCCCCGAAGAATGTTTTACAGGTAAGAAGCCTGATGTTTCACACTTGAAAGTGTTTGGCTGCATTGCGTATGTTCATGTGCCAGATGAGTTGCGGAAGAAACTGGATCCAAAGGCTGAAAAGTGTGTCTTTATTGGATACTCTTTAGAGCAGAAAGGGTATCGTTGTTACAACCCTGTCACATGTAAGTTCAGAGTGAGCAGGGATGTCATCTTTGATGAAATGAGCAGTTGGTATGCATCTAGTGGTGATGCATTGGATGATGATGATGATCATGACACTCATGTGCAGGCTGAAAAGCAAGAATCACGAACTCTTAGTGGACCAGAGACATCATCTAGTAGTCCTTGGTCTGGGAGACTAAGGAGTAGCTCTACATCTTCGGGTGCATCTAGTAGCACTACAGGTAAAGACAAAGGAAAGAATAAAGTGTCAGAAGGCATTGATGCAGTTCTTGATGGAGACTCCAGTGGCTCAGAGAGCTTGGATGATGAGCTTGGCATTCCTTCAGTGAGGACTCCAGGTGTGCAGAGAGCACGTGTTAATGCAAAGACTCCATTGAGTGATCCAGTGGTACGCAGGTCTAGCAGGGTGAGATACCCTGTTAAAAGATTTGGTTTTGAGGGTTATGCAGCTCACCATTATGCTTATATGGTGAAACTAGTTGAGGATGTTGAGCCCACATGTTTTGAGGAGGCTGTTGGTCATGCTCATTGGGATGCAGCAATGGATGAGGAGATGGCTGCATTAGAGGCCAATAAGACTTGGGATCTAGTATCATTGCCAAAGGGAAAGAAAGCTATTGGATGTAAGTGGGTTTATAAGATTAAGCACAATGCAGATGGTTCTATTAGCAGGTACAAAGCTAGGCTGGTTGCAAAAGGCTATGCCCAAACATATGGCATAGATTATGATGAAACCTTCAGTCCAGTTGCTAGGATGGCAACTGTCAGATGTGTGATTGCTTTGGCAGCAGCCAAAGGTTGGAGGTTGCAGCAAATGGATGTAAAGAATGCCTTCTTGCATGGTGATTTGCAGGAAGAAGTGTATATGGATCAGCCAGCAGGTTATGAAGATTTAGAGCATCCCACGTATGTGTGCAGGTTGAAGAAGGCACTCTATGGGCTCAAGCAAGCACCAAGAGCATGGTCTGACAAGATCAGAGAGTATCTTGTCAATATTGGCTTTTATGTTTCTGATGCTGATCACTCACTTTATGTGAGAAAGGGAGATGCAGGTTTGGTCATCATAGTCATCTATGTGGATGATTTGATTATTACAGGTGATAGTGATAGTGGGATTGCTGAAGTCAAGGGCTATTTGAAGATGAAGTTTGAGATGAAGGATTTAGGTGAGCTAAGGTACTTCCTTGGCATTGAGGTGATCAGATGTGATGATGGTATATGGCTGTTCCAAAGACAGTATGGCTTGGATATGTTGTCCAAGTATGGTATGACTGCATGCAAACCACTTTCAGTCCCGTTGGAGCAGAATGTAAAGCTGAGTGCTGATGTTGGGGATGAGATAGAAGACCCTACTATGTTCAGGAGGATAGTGGGGAGTTTGATCTACATGACCATTACAAGGCCAGACTTGAGCTATGCTGTTGGTCTTGTGAGTCAGTTTATGCAAGTACCTAGAAAGCCACATTTGGATGCAGTGAGACGCATATTGAGATATGTGAAGTCCACATTACATTATGGGCTTTTCTACGAGGCAGGTACAGACGTACAGGTGTTTGGATACACAGATGCAGATTGGGCTGGTAGTATGTCTGATAGACGATCTACCAGCGGATACATGTTCTCTCTTGGTAGTGCAGCAGTTGCTTGGAGCAGCAAAAAGCAATCTACAGTTGCTTTGTCGAGTACAGAGGCTGAGTATAGAGGTGCTGCTGTTGCAGCATGTGAGGTAGTATGGCTGCAAAAGTTACTGGCTGATTTGGATGTGCAGGTGGAAGGTCCAGTTGTCATTTATTGTGACAACATGAGCAGTATACAGTTGGCTAGGAACCCTGTGTTCCATGCCAGGACAAAACATATTGAGGTACACTACCACTTTGTGAGAGAGAAGGTACTAGCAGGTGAGATTGACTTGGTGTATGTCAGCACACAGGATCAGATAGCTGATATCTTCACGAAGGCATTGGGTACAGAGAAGCTTCAAAAGTTTCGAAGCTTACTTGGAGTTGCAGAGATGCAGTTGAGCTTGAGGGGGAGTGTTGAGATGGCAAGCTCAACACATGTGGACATGGATGATGGACCGCCTGGTTAGATGGGTCCACACGTCTATACTTAGCACGTCGGTGGTCATTATGACTCTCACATGGCCACTGACTCATTACTTATTATATTCAGGTTGTTACACCTATTTACAGCTGGCATAGTTATAGCGCCAGTCGACTAGTGTAGTCGGTTATGCATTGTTTGACTTAGTAGGCCACTTTCCTTTTATGTTGTATCTTATCTATACTTTGTGTACATTGTAAAGTGTGTGGAAGAAGAAGAAGAAATCAGCAAGAAAACGTTTTGGCCTCCATCTCTCTTCTTGTCTCTTGAGTGAGCTTCTCCTTGTGCATTCTGTGTGTGTTCGGCGCAGCATCTTGAGCAACCCCCTCCACCACGCGATTCTTGACATGATGTGGTGTTCAAGGAGGAGTTGCATACAGTGGAGGAGGAGAAGGCAAGTTCTTCCATGTTAACCCCAACACGAAGAAAGCAAAAGGAAGTGGAAAAGACGCAGGGCAAAGGCGAAAAAAAGGTAGCCCGACTGAAGAAAGAAAAGGAGAAAATGCCAAAAGTGCAAGGGCAACCTTAAAAGTCCAAGGAAAATACAAAAAGAGAAAGGCACATTTTTAAATAAAAAGGCGCACCCTGAAATCTTGTAAAAGAGCGCCAGGCTCTCACCCATGCAATTTGTAAATGTAGATGGGCGGTGAAAAGGAAGCTAGGAAGATAAAAGGACAATGGAAAAAAGGGCCTAGGCTATGGCCGGCCATGTAGAAAGGGGATGACTGCCCAAAAGGGATTTAGGGTTTTGTATATAAAGTTGAAAAGTGAATGAAAAGCTCATTCTTTGGTGTGTGGCAAAAGGAGTCTTCTTCTTCCTCTCTTCTTCTCTCTTTCTTGCTTGTATGTGCTCTTGAGAGAGGGAGCATGAGAGTGTGTGTGAGAGTGAGGGATCAAGAGGGTGAAGCTCTTCACCATCTCCTCTCCTCTTCTTCTCTTCTCTTCTCTTCTCTCCTCTTGCGCGCGCGGCTATGGAGGATGGAGCTTGGAGATGGAGGAGGCTTGAGGATGCTTGACCTAGCATCTAGGATCGTGGAGCTACCGGAGTGCAAGATGGAGGAGGGTACTCGATCGAGCATCAAGGTAGGCTCACTACATTTGTAGGACCGACGGCGCGTCGGCTAGGTGAGAGATAGCCATTAGAGATCGCTTGGAACGCTTGAAACAATAAGCGGTCCGTGGGTCTTGGCGGTTGAGTGAAAGCTCCCACATTTTGGTTCTGTTGCCGGGACCAACGGATTCAAGCTTGAGCACTTGCGCACCTCATATCGAGCATCGAAGTAGGGTATTCATCCCCGAAACGGAGCTTGAGATAGGTAGGAAGTTGGGTGTTTTTTATCTTCAGAACATGTAAGTATTTTGGGATATTCTAGTTGTTGATGATTGGAAAACATGGAGAAACTAGTTCAGTGTTTTGCTTTCGATTTATGTTGTGCTTAGGGTAGATTAATAGTAGGAAATCACACACGAAGATGCAGAGGGTTGCTGCTGTGAAACAGGGAGAAAATCACAAAAAACAGGGGGAAAAATGGAGTAAATGTGAAGGTAACTATGTAGGAAACGCCAGGAAAGGGATCTGTAGTGTTCAGGGAAGAACTAGCAGGATATAAATTCTGGGAGGGCAAGAGAACCCCCATTTCCAACCAACGGAGAGAGAGAGAGAGAGATAGAGAGAGAGAGAGAGAGAGAGTTTGGCAACCGTCCGATCAACCAAGGCACGGAGGACATTGCATTCAGCGATCCCCAGGTAACCAATCTCCCCCTCACCACTCCAACTCCATCGCTGGTGAATTTCGTGGTCAATAGTAATAGACATCTGGAGATATTTGGGCGAATCCGTGTGTGCACGCTCATCGGACTGGCGGACTCGGACGTCCGACCCAGTGTCCGATTCCCAGAATCGGACGCTCGGACAACCATCCGATCGGAACAACCTGTCCGACTACTAGAATCGGACTAGCCCGTCTGACTCAGATGCTTTGAATCGGACCCACGCGGTCCGATCGGATGAATTAATACACGTCACCAATCGGACCACCTGCCCGATCCGATTCCCGGAATCGGACCCGCCCATAATCGGACCACTAGGATCGAACACTCGGACCAGTCTGCCCGACTCTAGAAATTAGACCACTCTGTCTAATCAGACCATTCAGACGAATCGGACCACCCAAAATCGGACCAGCCCAGAATTGGACCCCCCTTGTCCGATTCATCGAACACTTGCCTGGCCGATTTTTGAGAATCGGACACTCGGACCTTGAGACTGCCACTCAGCCCTGATACACCTGGTCCAATTCCCAGAATCGGACCACTAGTAAATTGGATGTCCGATTCCCAGAGTCAAACCAAAACAAAAACCTGACCCATCCAGGGACACACTGGGGCACTCCCTAGCGACCCACCCCCGCGTGAACAACAGGAAGCAGCACAAGACCCTAGAACTCGTAGAATGGCCAGGACTGGAGTAGTAAAGCCTATCAGGCCTGAAACGAGCGAGAGTGAGTGAGACGCCGGGGAATTGCTCGCAGCACTAATGTTGAATTTCCGCACTTGAAGTACACTTAGGAAAGCTAAAAGCCTGATTGAGCACAAGTGCACGAGAAACAACACACTCACGAGTGACCATAAGTTGAGCACTGCATTCAAAAATTAAAGGAAATCACTCATATAAATCGCCCAAAAAACCCACAAATAGGAGAAGACCCAAGGTGTAGGCAAACGCGCGAAGCACAGGGTAGAATCAAGCAAGGAGCGTCAACGACAAGGATCTGTCGCATGAGCGGGCGCAAGAATTCAACCATGACAGAGGGAGGCTCAGACCATCGGTTTATAGGGGAGCTCGATGTGAGCGCATTCCCAGACGCTATACAACAAATGGTGAGCAGTTACGATGCTCATGCCCGGTACGAGCACCGTGGCAGGACGGCAGATGCAATCATTGCGGACCTAGAGGAGGAGAAAAGGCTAGCCCGCAAGGCATTGCAGGGCATAGCCGAGTATATAGGGACCAACAAGCCAGGAGCCTAAGGCAAAGCATGGAGCTGCATGAGGTGCAGCGAGTGCTGAACTTGGCTGGCCGGAACTGGACAGACCAAGAAAGAGCATTAGAGGAAGACCTGACGCTGGGCGAGCTCCTCATGAAATGACTGCTTGATAACACCGCGGTAGAGCAGAGTGCCACTGCGCTAGCAACATCGCTACTTGCAGGGTTGGGGGCAAACCAGGGCTCAAAGAGCCAAGCCAAAATACCTATTGTCGCCAAGCAACTCGACAAGTACCAGCCACCGGACGACCTATACAGCTTCGTCGAGCAGTTTGAGCAAGTCTGGGAAGCCAATGGCCTCAACGATCAGGCTCAACATTCGCAAGCATTCGGACTTTGCTTAAGCGATAAGGGTAGGACATGGTATACAAGCCTGGACGCCATAGAACGAGCCAACTTCAATAACCTCAAGGACCTTTTTGTCAAGAGGTTTGCCGAACCCGGATGCTCTGACAACCTACTAGTATGCCTGATGAACGTCAAGCAGAAGGAGAAGGAGGGCATCTGCGACTATGTGACCCACGTGAGAAGCCTCCTTAAAAGAATCCCCTTAGGCGAGAGACTGACTGACAGGGCAGTATCGACTGTATTCATTAGCGGAATTCGAGATGAGGAATTGTACAAGGCACTGGCAGGCAACTCAAGCTTGCAACGAGACGTGGTGGCTAGGGTTTTTGAGGAAGCCATCAGGGTTGATGACCAGCTGAAAGAGTGGAGCTCCAAGAGCTCAAACCCAGAAGAAACCAACCCACGGAGTTTAGAGCGAACGTCAACCTCTAGCGAGCGATCAAACCCATCATCCCAAGATAAGGGAAAGACCACCGAGAGGGACCACGGCTTGGCCGAGGTCAAGACGGAACTGGCCAAAATACAAGACATGTTGAGGCGACCGACGCGTCCGCACGTCCAGTGCGTGTACTGTGGAGGAAACCACCTGCCAGCAGAGTGTCAAGACCCTAGGTCAAGACCCTGCGCTAACTGCGGTAGGTTCGGCCATGATGCCACACACTTTAGGCTACCACGAAGACTATCATATGCACAACCCTACGGCCAGCCTTATCCGGCTAACAGGCCGCAGCTATTCTTCGGACGGGGAGCCCCACTAGCCCTACCTCCTAACGATATGAAACGAGCTGTCCCTAGGCTGGACATAAATCCTACCGGCATTCCGAGATCGTCTGGTCCCTATGTGACCCACCCACCGAGCGACGCTCCCATACACTATGTGGAGGAGCCCAGTGACGAAGAGACCTACATATACCCTTATGTCTCGCATGACGACGAGGGCAACGCGGTCCTCATGGATTATGGACTTGTGCTGGTGATGGCATTAGGACGAGGAAGGGGTAGAGGCCTAGGAGGGAAGCCACAGGATCCGGTCACTTGTTGGACGTGTGGACATCTCGGTCATGTCTCATCGCGCTGCCCCGAAAGAGAGCAGCAAAACAGGGACAAAGCTGACCAAAGGTGCGCAGAGTGCAGAATCACCCATCTTTTCATAGACTGCCCAAAATGGAAGTCGCCCTCCAATTCAGCTAATTTGCCATCCGTCCCATTAGGGTTGTTCGGTGTTGAAAACCCCGATGGGAAGGCCACACCTATTCCCTTGCGAGTTATGACCCGAGCACAAACGAAGCAGGCCGGCATCTCTCTGCCAGGACCTAGCAATCTTGACGCAACCTCAGTAGGAAAGAAAAGCCGTACGCAGAAAAATAAGAGACTGGAGGCTAAGGTTGCACTAAAAATCGACAGTATTACGACCTTACCTCATGGGAAGAAAGTCTCAGACGCAGAGGCAGAGACTTCAGCCCCTAAAACAGCCCAAAAGGGAAGTGCTAAGGTAGGGGAATACCCACACCCCAAGCAGCAATTACAGGCCATAGAAAAGGTGAAGGAATGGGTGAGGGAGGCTCAACAGCACCTCAAGGATGTTGAACCCATCACGGAGGACGAGATTGATGATCTCTCCAGCATAAGCATGCCAATATCACCGCCTCAACCTAAGTCGGCTGAGGCTACAATGCCACAAGCAGTGCCATTGAGGCCAAGCCTAGACGCAACAGAGCCGCAGATCAGCCGCGGCCATTGGCCCGGACAGTCTAGGCTAAAGGAAGGACGAGTTTTTAGCAATCTCCTGACCACGCTAGTGACCACCCCTGTAATGTTTGGCCTGGGAGATCTGCTTAAGCAGCACCCTACCCTATGGCAAGACCTCAAGCAGTGGGTTGAGGGACCGCAAGAACAGGCCCCGGCAGATCCTCAAGACCAGGATGCGGAAACACAATTGCAAGTTTGACGCTACACTCTGGGCCTAAATCCTTGCACGTCAATGCCTTCTGGGAGGGCTCAGAGATGCACGCAGTCCTGTCGGTCCTAGCCCTAGGGGACGCAACGAGGAAGGGAATTGTAGACACAGGAGCTGGGGTTAGTGTGCTTAGCCACGCAATGCTGCAGACATGGGGAAACCCGCCTGTCGAAGCTGCTCGATTTAATGTCACACTAGCAAACGGTATGTGAGTGAAGCCATTCGGGGTCTTGAAGAATTGGTAAGTAAAGATTGCAGGAGTCCAGTTCTCTGTCGACTTTATAGTCATGAAGGGAGTGGACTATGATATCCTATTGGGTCGACCCTAGATGCGCAATGCTAGAGTTATCGAAGATTGGGGTAACAGCCTGATCTTCCTTGGCAACCGAACTGATGCCGTGAGAATAGAGATGGACACTTGGAAGACCTCACCAGTCGACCTAGACGCCATCTCTACTATGCTCAAGGGAAACACTCAGGACAAGGAACCCTATGGGTCCTTAACTAAGTATATCCCATGCCCAGAGGACGAGCGGGATTGGATGCATGCTCTTGCTACACTTGACCTGCTGTTCTCAGACCATGAGGCATACGAGCAGGTTGTCAAAACAATTGGCAAGCCAAAAGAAACACTCCCTACACCTGTCTACATGATGGCAGCAAGCCTCCATGAAGGGCCTAATCCTGTCATCTTCCAAGTGCCTACCAACAAGAGGGAACTCCAGGGAATACTGGAGCACTTAACGGACCGACTGGCAGGCAATGCAGCCGCCAACCTCAAGCCACTCCAGGACCTCTTGGAAGAGTCCGAGTGGAAGTGGACCAGGGTACACGAACTGAACCTCAGGTATAACTGGGCTGTGGTTCCCGACCAACAAGACGAGGCAGAGCAAGCCTTGGGAGACAATGAGCAGTCGAGCGATAAAGATTCCTATGATGAATACGAAGATTGCCAATCCTTCGACGATGAAAGTGAGGGTGAGGTAGATACCATAGAATACGACACTGAAGGGTGAGAAATTGAGCAAATCTGGGCAGATGCTAAGCCACAGAAGAGAGAGGCCCTTAGAGTGGACCAAGGAGTTATGTATACGAAATGTGATCGTGGTTGGTTGGAATGGATGGGAGTAGTAGACCTTGAGCAAGCCGGCCTAGCCCAACCAGGAACAGCAGCACTGCTTAGAACCGAATCGCCATCTGAACTGCGGCCACCAGGGGAGACCACCTGCTCTAGTGAAAATGGGGGGTTTAACTCTGAATTAGAAGTTACTTCAGATAGTGACCTAGAAATCCCTAGGCCACACATGACCAAACGCACCAAGGGGGACTTACTTGTCCACCTGAGGCGCAGACGGTTGCGGCAAGATGAGGCAAAGCATCCCAAGGATGCACGATCAGAGAAACAAAGGAAGCCACAAGACCTCCCTAAACGCTTTTCTAAATTCAAAAGAGGGGACAGGGTAGTGGTTCTGCTAAGTGCCCAAGCGCCAAGGGCAAACCAGCGAACCAATCGAAGGGCCAGCCAAGGTCAAGGAGGTAAACCTAGCCCTGGAAGGGGAAGTACCCCGACCAGTGTTCATTACCGAGGACTTGACCACGAAAGAAGAGTCCAGTCTTGTCACTCTTTTGCGGGAGTACATGGACGTATTTGCTTGGTCCTTAGATGAGCTACGAGGGGTAGATCCTAGTGTTGTGACACAACATACCCATGACGACGGATGTAATGCCGGTCAAGCAGCGACCGTACCCCATGAATCCAAAGCACACTCATGCTGTCAAGGAGGAAATCGACAAGTTGATGAGAGCTGGATTCATTTACGAAATTGAGCACACAGACTGGGTGTCACCCATAGTCATTGTGATGAAGAAAAACAGCAAGATTCGAGTGTGCATCAATCACAAGAAGGTGAACGCTGCTACAAAGAGAGACAACTACCCCTTATCGTACACCGAGCACATGCTTGAGAGAGTGGCAGGTAAGGAAGCCTATAGTTTCCTGGATGGCTTCTCGGGGTACAATCAGGTGCAAGTGCATCCTGCAGACAGGCACAAGACTGCCTTCGCCACTGAGTGGGGCATCTTTGCATACGTAGTCATGCCCTTCGGGTTAACCAATGCCCCCGCCACCTTTCAACGCCTCATGTGCACCATATTCAAGGACATGCTTCGCAAGGAGTTAGAGGTCTTTGTCGATGACCTGTGTGTCCATTCGACCTAGATTGAACATCTAGACAAACTCCGCGGCTTTGAACGGTGCTGCTTATACCGTCTCTCCCTGAACCCCTTGAAATGTCAATTTTGGGTGAAGCATGGATGCATCTTAGGACACGTAGTGTCAAAGAACGGCATTGCCATGGACTTCTTGAAGGTCAAAGTTATCGTTGACCTTCCACCCCCATGTGATTACAGGGGAGTTCAATGCTTCTTAGGTAACACAGGATACTATCGGCGGTTTGTACTGAACTACGCGCTGATCGCTAGGCCATTGTACAAGCTGCTAATTGTCTTTGAGTGGACCGAAGCATGCCAACGGGCGTACGAAGAATTGAAAAAGGCTCTAACAACGGCACCTATTCTACGAGCCCCAGACTAGACCATTACTTTCCACATACACATTGACGCCTCTAAGTTTGCCGTGGGGGCAGTGTTGTGCCAACCTGGTGAGCATAACCTAGATTACCCAGTGAGTTTTGCTAGCAGGCAACTCACTGAGATGGAGATGAATTATTCGACAACAGAAAGGGAGGGACTAGCCATGGTGTTCGCCGTGAAGAAGTTCCGGCATTATCTACTGGCCACCCCCTTCACGTTCTTCGTAGACCATCAAGCCCTTCTCTATTTAGTGAACAAACCTTGTGCTACAGGACGTATAGCTCGATGGCTTCTCCTGCTCCTAGAGTTCGATTTCTCCGTGGTGGTGCGGAAGGGAAAACAACATTACATGGCTGATCATTTGTCCCCTATACCCACAGGAGAAGCCGCTGGACAAGGCATCATGGAGAGTTACCGGACAGCCACTTATTCCACCTGTCCAGCGAAGGAGACCTATTCAGGGCCGATCTGACACCATACTGGGCAGACGACATAGTTCAAGTGCTCGAGCATGGGTTGCCCGAACGACCAATAGAACGGGCACGGCTTAGGCACTTGATCCTGAAAATCCAGCCCTACCAGCTGATTGTAGGCCAGCTCTATAGGCTGGGGCAAGACGGATTGCTACGTAGGTGCATATGTGAGTATGAGATGCACGATGTGCTCTCAGAGGCGCACAACGGTATTGTGGGAGGACACTTTAGCGGAGACACGACAGCACAAAAGGTGCTACAGTCCCAGCTATGGTGGCCCACACTTTTTCGCGATGCTACACAATTTTTCAAGCATTGTGACGAGTGCCAACGGACAAAAGTCCCGATTCGTAAAGATCAGATGGAGTTAACCCCTGTTATTTCTCACCAACCCTTCGAAAAATGGGGGATTGACTTCATAGGACCCATCAGCCCCGCGGCGCAATACTCACAAGCCAGGTACATCGTGGTGGCCATGGATTACCTCACCAAATGGGCGGAGGCGAGAGCCACACGGAGAAACGATGCTAGGATGAATGCCAAGTTCTTATGGGAGCAAGTAATCTCGCGTTTTGGTTGCCCCATCCAACTGGTTAGCAACCAGGGAACACACTTCATCAACGAAGTGATAGCCCATCTCCTATCCACCTTTCTCATCATCCATCGGAAATCCTCACCATACTACCCTCAGGCTAATGGCTAGGCGGAATCAATCAACAAAATTCTCATCAATGTCCTGACTAAAGTAGTCTCAGCCTCACGAAGCGACTGGGATAACAAGTTGATGGCAGCCTTGTGGGCCTACCGAACAGCTTATAAAACGACCGTCAGTCAAACACCTTTTAGGCTAACCTATGGGACTGAGGCCATTCTCCCATTAGAGTTCTTTGTCCCTATCCTGAGGATAGCGCTCCAAGAATGATGGGAAGGGAAGGAAGCATGGACGCAACGCTTGGTTGAGCTGGAATGCCTGTCAGAGGTTCGTCTTCTAGCCACCCACGCACTTATCTGCGAGAAAGCCCGATGCAAAATCTGGTTTGACAAACATGTCAAGCAACGGGAGTTTGAGGAGGGTGACCTAGTGCTCCTCTACTCAGTTAAAGGACATAAGCAAAAGATGAAATTCAGAGGTCTCGGACCCTTCAAGTTCCGGGCAATCAGCCGAACTGGCAATGTCGAGTTGGAAACACTAGATGGTGAAGTGATGGGCTTCTTCAATGGTAGCCGGGTCAAGAAGTACTACCCGCCCACTCATCCCTTGCATGAGCCACCAATGGTAGAACCACCTGTCAAAATATGAGTAGCCGCAATTACGGAAATCTGCAAGAATGAGGAGGAGCCTATAGAACCCGCCTACCTCCGTGTCATGGTCACTGCCAAGAAGATGTGCTCCTTCGATACCCTAATTGATGGGGGGCGGATTTTAACGTTTTAACACACAAGCATTGGATCCAGCTTGGCACGCCAATACTTCACCCCACAATAGCCAAATTAAGCCCATACGGGGCTCAATCCTACCCGATTCTCGGCACATGCCGAGTCGCCGTTTCTATCGAGTCTGAAACTATCCCCATGCAATGTTGATTATGAGTCGCAACGCATCCACTTAACGATCGGCAACGTGCGTATTGTCACGACTTTCAGCAAGGGCCTTGTAACCCTATCACCGCTCACAGGGCCACTGATAGAAATAACCGTAGCTAGGACTAAGGAGGGGGGCCATGCGTATCTACCGCACCCAGATCCCCATAAACCGCAGCCCGCAACACCCAAAGCAAAACCCCAACAGCCTCACTTGCAATGGATACCTAAGCAGCCTCGAGAACCGCCTAGCACTAGACGTGCATGTCTGCAGAAGACCTACAAATCTAAACCTAGGAAACCAAGACGCCATCATCACAAATGCCGTGTGATTAAACAAATATGGGTCCCTAAAATCCTCCTGCATGCACAAGGCTACTATGAGGGGAATGCCTCGCTGTGGATCCCTAAAATCCCAACTGTCAAACACACTAGTTCTCCGTCGACCTCAAGTCTAATCAGTCCTTGTCCCCCGATGCCTCAAGACCATGAATCGCAGGGCTCACCCCACTCATCCAACCCCTCTATGTGTCAACCCAAGAGTGTCGCACACTCCTATCGGCCCAAACAACGGCCATCACCACAAGTGGCATCATCCAACCAACTCAACCCGCCACTCCGCAGCCTAGCTGACTGCCAGCAGCATAGCCCCTGAGATCAAACCCGACCTATCCATCTTGCCAACACCCAGGTTTCCGACTCAAACGGACCCCCAGCTGCAACTCTGTACTGTCAGAACCTCCAGCTCCAGCAAACCTCAACCACCCGCCAGCCTTAAGCCCTCCTATGAACGAAATTCATTTCTAACGCTGGCTCCTGACCTTGCAGAGGACACTGGAGCTGATGTGGTGGACTGCATCAAACAGCTCGATGCCACCTTTGTTGCACTGGCCCTCAACTATGATCACTTGGACTTGGGACTATTAGCAGAACCCTTTGCAACGGACGTGCGCAATATGCCTTGCTCTTGGAAGACTTTTGAATTTTCATTTGCACAGGCTTCTCGCTCTGCCGCCGAGTTGCTCGCTAGCGAGGTCTCCAAAGAGCAAGCCATTAAGCAACGCCTCATCACATCATTTGACCCACGGACAACGTTTGCCATCACTGACCAAGAGAGCGCAAGGTTATCCCACCTGGCGGATATGGGATCACCCTTCTTGAAGTAGTGGTACACTCTTAGGTTGAAATGGGAAGTCGACGGATACCGCATAATGACCAATGCCGAGCCATCAAAACGGCCGAGTATGATCCCACTTACGTCGCGCCTACCTCGTATAGAGTGTTAACCACTCTTCGGGGTCCGATCATATCTCAGGGCACCCCTATCTCGACCGCCTCTTAACAGAGGAAGAGCTCCACATCGCAAGTCGGGTCGACTCCGGTGATTTGCTCACAGATGTCCTCACGTACATCACACATGTAGGCATTCGACCCTATGACCTGGACTACGCTGCACACCTGGAATATAACCCCAACTTCTATGTTTGGCTCCTACACAAATAAACATGAACGCCTTGGCCCCACAACCTCCAATCTTGGGACGGATTCTTCTTTTCCAAAAGGGGAAAGGGGCAGTAAAGGGATAAACAAAGTTAAATCTAAAAAGTAAACCAAGTGTGAAAGGCTCAAAATTGTAAGGGGATAAACGAAGTTAAATCTAAAAAGTAAACCAAGTGTGAAAGGCTCAAAATTGAAATGCCATATAAAAGGAGGTGATAGAAGTCTGAAAGGAAAAGTTAGGGCTATGGGCAATAAAATCTGCTATGCTTTTGGTCGTCCAGCAAATTAGTTGCCAAAAAATACTAAAAAGGGAATTGGCTAAATGTGCAGGTGGCGACCATGGCAAGCCAAGACAAAGCAGGCAAGCTCCCCTTCTCGGAGGAAGAACAAGTGAAGTACGGCCTCACGGTGGAAACAAGAGCGTTCAACCAGCTGAAGTTCCGCCACATATTCAACCTGGAAGACGTAGTCATCGAAGAACCGGCGGTACGTCAAATTATAGAGCAATGCCACCTATAGAGGTACCTGGATGCAATGGGCCAGAGGATAAACTACACCCTGTGCGTGGAGTTCTTGCGTACCTTCAACAGAAACAGGGGCACCGTCACAGTGCGGGACAGGGAAGCTACCAGACAGGTGCAAGTCGAGCTAACCCCGAGCTGGTGGAAAGGGCACTAGGGCTGCCAAACAAGGTGGAAAGGAAACCAAAAAGAGACGTCTATGTCATGTTGGGGATGGATAAAATTATGGTTCACACCAATGATAGAATTAGCCTGGCGGACATTCCCAACCAAGAGATTCAGCTGCAGGCAAAGATGATGCAAGCCATGTTCTCAAGCCAGCGGTACAATAGCATTATGTCCAGAATCAATGTACCTCTGCTCGAAAGCATCGCGGCGCAATCGCTGGACAAGGTGAACCTCAATGGGTTCGTAAGAAAGACAATTGAGGCTTCGGCGAAGGCCCTGGCGACAGGAGGAAGAGCTGTGGCAGGAGAATCCCCTTCACCCCGATCGACCCGCAAAGCCTCATCCTCCAAGGCCTCCACCATAGGGTTTGGAGGTGTCCTTATCGCAATCATTCAAGAAGCAATAGGGCAGGGACAAGCAAGAGAAAACAAACAGGGAGGTGACGAGAAAAGTGGCGAATCACCGTCGTAGTCCCAGCCTCACGCGGAAGAGTAGTCTAATGAAATAGAAACGGACACCGACGAGGAGGGAGAATCCCAAGCTATGCCAAAAAGGAAGGCGAAACAACGAACTAAGGCTCTACATGGAAAAAGAGAGGAGGAACGAAAGAAGAAAGAGAAGGAAGAGCTCAAATGGGCCCAAAGGGAGTCGGTAAGGGATGAGGAGGAAAGAAAAAAAAGGGCCGAGGAGGAGCTGAGAAGGAAGGAAGAGAAAGATTTGGAGCTGGCAACCCGTCGCTCCATCGAGGAACAGCAAAGAAGAGACGTGGAAGGAGCAGGGGGTTCGCACCAACCTGAGGCACCCGGTCCCAGTACTGGTGTGTCAGAAATTGTGCACCTGCCCCCTGCAGAAGGAAAAGGAAAGGACCTAATCAAGCCAGCTTCCCCTCTCCTCGTGCCACCCATGCAAGCCACCCCTATCATGGTGACACCCCCTGCCACCGCCACTCGGGGGCACACCCCAAAAGTCGACGAGAGCAATGTGGTCACCTGGCTGTAGTTTCTGGTGGAAAGGGAGCTGGCAAGGGAAGCGGCCGTGGCCACCCCAGCTTCAGGAGCCAAAAGGGCAGCCACGGCTGAACTAGAGCCAAGGTCGGAATTGAAAAGACAAAAATTAGAAGAGGTTGCCACCACTATAACCATGCCCCACCCCCACCTCCAGCAGGCCACTACGACGAGTACGTGAAAGAGCTGCTCGCACAGTTGCAAAGAGCCAGACAGGAAAGGAGGATAGCCGTGGAGGAGCTGGCAGCGGAACGAGAATCACAAGCCGCCCTCCAGCTGGACAGAGTGAAGCAGATAACAGAATATCAAAGGAAAATCGTTGTGCTCAGGGAGGAAGCCAGCACTAAGGAGGCAGAAGAACTAAGAGCCCTGAAGGAATTCGACGCTGCTTGGGAGGGAAGAAGGAAAATCCTGATGGAGCGTCTCAACGGGGAGAGGGAAACGAATGCCTACCTTCGGTGCAAGAATGATCAGTTATCTGCAGCCAACCTGGAAGCGCAAAGTCAGCTTAACAAAATTAGACAGGAGGCTGCAGAGCTGGATCAATTAAGGGCAGAATAGGTGCAAAGGATGTAGGTGAAGTTGGACCAGCTCAATGTGCAAATTGTAGAGGAACGCCATGAGCAGTCCCACCTGCACTGTGAGCTCGAGGCCCAGCAGCAACAACTCATGGCAATGACCCTCCATTAGGGGAAGAGCCTAGAAGATATGGAAAGAAGGGCAAAAGAATGGTCTGATCATAACGAGCATAGAGTACGGGACTTAGCACGTTGGCTAGCCAAGGCCGAAGGAGATAGGGTGCTGGCTGAGAATCAGGCAGAAGCAACCCAGCTCTCCATGATAGCCCAGTAGCACACCTTTCTCAATACGCTGCTCCATGCCACCAGACCAGAAGGAGATGAAGCCAATGATCAGCTGCAAAGGAAACTAACCATTGCGCGCAGAGCTCTCACAGCAGGCTTGCACGTGCCGTTGCAGCTAGGAGGCCCGCCATAGAGCCGAGAAGAGCAGACAAGATATCTTGCACAGGTAGGTCTGACGGCGCAGGAGATAGATGACCTCGGTTTCACAGAGGAAAAAACACAAGAAGACGAGCAAGCAGAAGAGGGTGAACCGGAGCTCGATCTGGGACCTCAGAAGGAGGAATATGTCCCACCATCCCCTCAACCACAACAAGCCGAAGTACAGCCCCTTGATACATCTGCCGAGAGAAGAGCGGCCCAAACCACCCGTAGGAAAGAGATGGTGGAGAAGGCAAGAAGAAAGCTGAATGCCAGACCTGTCCCGAGACAGCCTGCCCCTCTCCTACTGCGCACCCAAGACTCCCCTGTCGAATTCCATGCCAAATTGATTATCTGGGAACAGCAGGAGTATAACCGCGACCCCTTCGACTTGCGCTTTGAGTTTCCCGTTGCCTTGAATAGGGTGTTGGCCATTCAACTGGTGGAGGATGTCATTACCATGGGGGCAAGGCTCAAAGCCAAATGGTTAGCAGATCGTGAGGCTCACCCAACTGCTTGGGGAGCCGAGGACCACGAGTTTTGGCAAGATAAAGTCCTCCATGTGCCTAGATCAGTGGAAGGCTATAATTGCCAACCCACCTGGAGGAGGCACATTTTTTACGTCAACCTGGAAGCGTGGATGGCATTTTGCAACACCCTCCCTTCAGAAAGAAACGACCCCACTTTCATGCCATATCCTCAAAGGGTAGGAGTGGACTTCAATCCGTCCATCCACGGCAGGTTTGATTTCCCCATCATCTATAATACCAATAGCACCTCCCATAGAAACGCCCTCCTCTTCACCCTCCCCGACTTGTATAGCTCTATAGATAAATTTCTTAGCGAATTCACCTCTTGCCCCGACCCTGCATTCATCACCACTTGTAATTATCTTAGGTTAATTAGGATCCTAGTCCACCAAGAGCCCGCACCCCAAGAACGCCACCTCCCACCCCTCTATTTTGACCCCAACGCCATAGACATCAACACCATGACTCGCCTCATGATGCGTGCTTCTCTTTTGCCATCTTTCTATGGAGCACTACTCGAAGACATGAACGACAGCAAATTCACCCAGTGAAACCACCCCTTTCTTTCTACCACCACCCTCAAAACCCGCCTCCACATCAAAGGCTACTTGTTGAGTCGAAAATTCCTTAACAAGGCCCCCCGCCCTCCACCAACCCCTACCCACTATTCAGATGACGAGGAGTAAACTCCTGTCATTCCCTTGTACCGTTGCCTCCATGTATACGCCTCCTCATGCTTTTTTTTTTAAAAGAAAAAAAAGAAAGAAAGAAAGAAAGAAAGAAAGAAAAAGCACACACGATCACAGCACCGCACCTAGGGGTCCTCAAATTAGGTATGTCTAGCGACCTTGGTCAGCTAGCTCCGTCCCTAATCCCCTAGCCCTTTCATACATCCCCCACAATTGTCGAGGGCACATTAAGGGCAGGACATACCTAGGGAGCTCGCCTTGCCCATAATATTCTTTTGCACTCATCTCAATGCCATTACAACCCACCGTGGTAAGCAAGGCTTGAAAGACAATGGAAAGACCATAATGACATCTCCAGCAATCTTCAAGTGTACTCCCTGTCTTCATTGACCCATTTTTCCATCAACTTTGCCCCTTCGATCACCGACCCCTCGCTATACGAGGAACCAGGCCGACAGTCTTCTAACTAAGTAATATCTAAGTATGCACAAGCACTCACATAATTCCTGCACTGAAGTATATTCACAGTTTGGGTCCTCAAGTGCGAGACAATACTCTCAGCTTGCTTAGAGTTCGACCTGTCTCCCAAACTAATCAAATATGTCTTGTGCACAATAGAGAAGACTAGCACTACCCTTAGGGAGAGACCACCTGAGAGGTTTTCAATTGCAGGTGTTGAAGACCACAACGGAAGTGTCATTCGTTCTTCATTGACACCCAACTCTGACTGCTTACCCCTCACCATCCGACAAGCCCGGAAAGAATAGTCCTGTGCAGAATCCCCAACAAACCAACACGTGTGCCGGCCACCAATGCAAACCCCACGAAAACCACAGGCATCCTTGTCACCCACGTCTTCGGTGCATGCTACCACTTGCTACCTACGACAATGAGTGCCATGGGAATGGCACTCGTCTAGGAGGGGGGTAATGTTAACCCCAACACGAAGAAAGCAAAAGGAAGTGGAAAAGACGCAGGGCAAAGGAGGAAAAAAGGTAGCCCGACTGAAGAAAGGAAAGGAGAAAAGGCCAAAAGCGCAAGGGCAACCTTAAAAGTCCATGGCAAATACAAAAAGGGAAATGCGCATTTTTAAATAAAAAGGCGCACCCTGAAATCTTGTAAAAGAGCGCCGGGCTCTCACTCGTGTAATTTGTAAATGTAGATGGGTGGTGAAAAGGAAGCTAGGAAGATAGAAGGACAATGGAAAAAAGGGCCTAGGCTATGGCCGACCATGTAAAAAGGGAAAAAGGGGATGACCGCCCAAAAGGGATTTAGGGTTTTGTATATAAAGTTGAAAAGTGAATGAGAAGCTCATTCTTTGGTGTGTGGAAAAAGGAGTCTTCTTCTTCCTCTCTTCTTCTCTCTTTCTTGCTTGTGTGTGCTCTTGAGAGAGGGAGCATGAGAGTGTGAGGGAGTAAGTGTGTGTGAGAGTGAGGGATCAAGAGGGTGAAGCTCTTCACCATCTCCTCTCCTCTTCTTCTCTTCTCTTCTCTTCTCTCCTCTTGCGCGCGCGGCTATGGAGGATGGAGCTTGGAGACGGAGGAGGCTTGAGGATGCTTGAGCTAGCATCTAGGATCGTGGAGCTACCGGAGTGCAAGAGGGAGGAGGGTACTCGATCGAGCATCAAGGTAAGCTCACTACACTCGTAGGATCGACGGTGCGTCGGCTAGGTGAGAGATAGCCATTAGAGCTCTCTTGGAATGCTTGAAACAATAAGTGGTCCGTGGGTCTTGGCGGTTGAGTGAAAGCTCCCACATTCCACTTTATCATCAAGTAAAGAAGTAGTCCACTATGAACCTGTCCCGAGAGCTATCCCTATCCTTAAGGAGGAGGAAGCATCATCTTCAGATGATGAGGAAAAATTTTACCAACCTGACATCACCCCATTGGAAAAGCCATTGCTGCGCTGGGTGAAGTGGCTCTATGACCACAATGCCTGCATCTGTTGAGGAGAAGGCAGACGGACCAAGGAGGTCTTAGAGAATAGAGGAGCAAAGGAGGGCTTCTGCTCACATAGTCAATATGGCCTTGATGGTTGAGATTATGAGAGAAGTAAAGGAGCCAATTGACTTAGAAGAAACACTTGTAGATCCATCATGGAAGGCTGCTATGCAAGCGGAGTATGACAACATAATGAAGAATGACACTTGGGAGCTAGTGGATTGACCAGCAAAGCGGAAGGTTATTGGCACCAAGTGGATCTGGAAGGTAAAGTACAAGACTGGTGGTACCTTAGAAAAGTACAAAGCTAGATTGGTTTCCCAAGGATTTTCACAAGTTGAAGGGTTTGATTTTCAAGAGTCATTTGCCTCAACTGCCAGAATGACCACTATTCGCACGGTACTGGCAGTGGCTGCCCACAAGAAGTGGCCAGTGTACCAAATGGAGGTTAAATCAGTGTTCTTAAATGGTGACCTCAAGGAGGAGGTGTACGTGGCTCAACCACCAGGGTTTGAGGCCCCCCATTCTAAGAACAAAGTGTGTAAGCTGAAGAAGGCATTATATGGGCTGAAACAAGCCCCCAGAGCATGGTACTAGCGGATAGATAAGTTCTTTTTAAACCTAAACTTCAAAAGATATGCCTCAAATGCTAACTTGTATGTTTACAGGGATGGTAAAAAGTATGTAGTGATTTTCCTATATGTGGACGACCTTCTTATTACAGGTGACTATGAAGATATGATCAACCAAACTCGAAAGGCTTTGAGTTCTGAGTTTGAAATGACAGACTTGGGATTGCTGTACTATTGTTTGGGGATTGAAGTCTGGCAAGAGCCAGGAAATATCTTCATCTCTCAGAAGAAGTATGCATGGGAGATCTTGAAGGCATTTGGCATGACCGAGTACAAGGAGATAGCTACACCTATGGAGGTGAATGCAAAGTTATCCGTCGAGGATACATCAACACTAGTAGACATTGGGAGGTATAGGAGGGTGGCTGATCTACTTGTGTAACACCAGACCAGATATCAGTTTTGCTGTTGGTGTTTTGAGCAGGTTCTCAAACAAACCTCATGAGAGTCATTGGAAGGCTGGGATGCGGATGCTCAGATACTTGAAAGAAACTCTTGACTATGGTATCACATACAGTTTCAAAACTTCTCTTGTGGGGAACTGTGATTCAGATTGGGTAGGAGACAGTGATTCCAGGAATTCATTTTCTGGTTATTGTTTCTCTTTGGGTTCAGGAATTTTCTCTTGGATTAGTAAGAAGCAGCCAACAGTGGCATTGTCTTCTACCGAGGCAGAGTACAAGGCAGCTTGTTTTGCTACATGTGAAGCAGTATGGTTGAGAAGGATTCTATGGCATATGGGAGTGTAGGATGAAGAACCAACTGTGCTAAGATGTGACAATCAGAGTTGCATCACCATTGCCAAAAATCCAGTGTTTCATGCACGCACCAAGCATATAGAGATCCAATATCACTATGTGCATGATTTGATAGAGGATGGGATAGTGGAACTGGTCTACTGTCCAACAGAGGAGAATGGGGCAGATATCTTCACCAAAGCACTTACGAAGGATCTGCTTCAAGTTCATCTTCAGAGACTCGGCATTGGGCCAAGGAGATTCACGTATGGGTGGACATTGAGGGGGGTGTTAGATATGATCAATGCCCCACCCTCATTAGGTGCCACCAATGATCCATGGTGCTCAAAGTTGTAAGGCCCCCATTATGAGGAGAAGCCAAATGTGAGCCCAGATATTGGTTGAGTCCTTACTTGTATATCAGATGAGGTCTATGTGATCGGATGGCAAAAAGGTGACCGTTGTTGGTCTAATCTTTGGGTTAGATGGAGTGGTTAAGATGGTAGCAACTCGATGCGCATTGCATCGAGTTGCGGGGTAAGGGAGTTAAAAGGGGCCCTGGCCGACTAGTGGAGGCTCATATGGTAGGTCGGTCAGGCCGACCTTATGGCCTTCACGGGCTATAAAAGCTAAACCCCTTCACAGCTATCGATCATTCATCTTTCACCCAGTGAGAGTTGTTGTTCCAGCTAGCCTTAAGCTCTTCACCTATCTTCTGTCTAGATCGCCATCTAAGCTTCACACGGTGGAAGCGCACGGGTGAATAGAGCCATCTTTGTATGAGTTGTTTGGAGCTAAAGAATTTACTGATTCTCCTCTTATCTCTTGTGTACTCTCTATCTCTTTCTCACATTCTATTCGCTGCGCCGTGTAATATTTTACAAAGAAATATATGGCTAGAGAACCCTAGCACACTTACGCCTCCTAGCATAATGTTCTTCCTACAAAGAGACCTCTCATACATGGGGCTTGTCCTAGCCTCCACCATGCTCAAACTATCCCCTTCGTGAAGGGATCTGGACACTAACCTTGGGGAAGGTTTAGTGTGTAACCAAATATCCACCTATGAGGGCACAAGAAATGTTGTAGAAGTATACAACGAAGGTAATAAGCCTATCAATTAGAAAAACATTCATTTTTCATAACGTAAATCTAAAAATAACTTTGGATATTCCATAAAAATCAATCTCTTCTTAAAAAGACAAATACAAAAAACTAAAACAGCATCATTCTAATGCTTCGCAAAAACTAAAACAGCATCACCACAAGATCTCTTAGAAAACTCATCTTAAACTATCAATTTTAATTAAAAATATAATATAAAATCACTTGCAAGGAATGATAATCTTTTATCATTAACCCTCTTTCATCCTTAGAATAGTCTTACGAACAAATTTCTGTTCTAACAAGTATATATTTGAGCATAATAACTATTTTAAGGTTTCTTCCATGAGTAGTAGTAGTATATATGCAACCATCAAGCTACAAATCATGCTTTGGTATCTGTGGAGATCCCAATCTCATGCCCTCATAGAGATTTTTGTGTGCAATAGTGTAGAGAGAAGGTGGGTGAGTTGTAAATGGTAAAGGGGAATTTTGGTCATGGTTGTAGTAGTGGTCGTAGGCGTGGTCGTAGTCGTAGTCATAGTTAGTTTGTGCTTGTGTTCTCCACGGTGTGTTAGCTATGGGTGTCAAATGCTCTAGTCGGATCTCTCTCTCTTTCTCCTCTCTCTTCTCTCAACCATTCTCTCTCCCTCAATCTTTCCTCTTTCTCTTTTCCTATACTCTCCCTAAATCCTTCTCTCTCCCCCTATCTCTTTTCTCTATCTATCTCTCTTTCTATTTCTACCGCTCTCACTTCTCTCCTCTTTTTCTCTAACTTTACTCCTCTCCCTAACTCTTGTCTCTTTCTTCATCTCTATATAAGTAGTCGTAGTCATAGTCGTGGTCGTGGTCGTGGTCGTAGTCATAGTCATAGTTTTAGCTGTAGTCGTAGTCATGGTCGTGGTCATTGTCGTGGTCGTGGTTGTGGTCGTGGTTGTGGTCGTGGTCGTGGTCGTGGTCGTGGTCATGGTCGTGGTCATGGTCGTGGCCGTGGTCGTGGTTGTCATAGTCATAGTCATAGTCGTAGTCATGGTCGTGGTCATAGTCGTGGTCCTAGTCGCCGTTGTCGTTGTCGTAGTCATTGTTGTAGTCGTGGTCATAGTCGTAGTCATAGTCAATTTGTGCTTGTTTTCTCCACGGTGTGTTGGCTATGGGTGTCAAATGATCTAGTCGGATCTCTCTCTCTTTCTCCTCTCTCTTCTCTCAACCAATCTCTCTCTCTCAATATTCCCTCTTTCTCTCTTCCTATACTCTCCCTAAATTCTTCTCTCTCCCCCTATCTCTTTTCTCTCTCTATCTTTCTTTCTGTTTCTACCTCTCTCACTTATCTCCTCTTCTTCTCTAACTTTACTCTCTCCCTAACTCTTGTCTCTCTCTTCATCTCTATATAAGTAGTCATAGTCGTGGTCGTGGTCATGGTCATGGTCATGGTCATGGTCATGGTCGTGGTCGTGGTCGTGGTCGTGGTCGTGGTCGTGGTCATGTTCGTGGTCGTGGTCGTGGTTATAGTTGTAGTCGTGGTCGTGGTCATAGTCGTAGTCGTAGTCATGGTCATAGTCGTGGTCGTGGTCGTAGTCATGGTCGTAGTTGTGGTTGTGGTTGTTGTAGTGGTAGTGGTCGTATTCGTGGTCATGGTCGTGGTCGTGATTGTAGTCAGTTGTATTCGTGGTCGTGGTCATGGTTGTGGTCGTGATCGTAGTCAGTCGTATTCGTGGTCGTAGTCATAGTCGTGGTCGTGGTCTTCATCATAGTCGTAGCTGTGATTGTTAAAGAAATGAGAGAGAGGGAGGAAGAGAAAAAAGAAGAAGGAACGAGAGAGAGGGAGAGGAAATACATACAGTATAATAAAGAAAGAGAAAAAGAGAGAGAGATGGAAGGAGAGGAGAATAATTTAAGAAAGAAAAAAAGAATGATAACAAAAACAAATTGTTTGTCATAACGTAGACAAAATGGAAAACGATGAAGGTCTTGTTGTTCAAGATCGCGAGGCATATCTTAATCAGAGTGTCCCATGTCCTTGCTCTCAATGTAAGTTGGAAATTAGATGAAAACGTCAATTGTCTATAGAACACGTTGTCATCGCGTTAAGGGTTGAAGGTCTACCCCCGGGGCTTTAGTGCAGAAGAGGAGTTTAGGATTCAAGGTTCAGGAAGGGGACGTAGATTGGGGTTTAATAAGATTCGGGATTTAGAAATGATTTAGGTACGGAAGAAGAGTTCAAGCTTTTTCACTATGTACTTAGCATACATGAACAGAAGATATAAGTCTATCTTGATTACATCAAATGCCTCTAGATACATACATCATATCATAAAGGATATTTTCAGATTCTTAATTTAATTATGAAGATCAAATGCAAGATCTAATGGCATTTATTTCAAGTACATAGATGGATTTCAACCCTTTGGAACAAGTATTTTGTTGATAGATTCAAATGCATTCAAGATATGGGCCGAAGATACATGAAATGAATTGAAGAAGCATAATTTTAGCTTCAGCCCTGTTTTAAAACAGAAAATTCCAGCCCATAATCAAGCTCAAAATGAGTGCATAAACTCAAGAAGAAGCACTTCCAATCATTAATTATCAAAGTCCTGATGAAAAGAGGACATTTCCTTCCATTACAACTGCATAAATCTCATGTTTGCTCATAAAAATGGACCATAACAGTGGGCTGCCCTATTTATGACTAGTTATTTCAGCCCACAACAGCCCATATACCTTCAAAATCCTCACCCTTTGCTTGCCCCAAAGTCACTCAAGTACTTGGGTACAAGTCGGGCTTCATTGGACCAAGAATAAGGTAGACAAAATGAGAAAAGTCGTGCATAAGAGCAAGCTGAATATTTTTCTCTCAGATTTTCCTCTTTTATAGACTGTTTCAGCATGCATTTTCGTCAGACCAAATGGGCAGAGAAGTGGAGCTCTCACCATGTTTACATCTTCAGTATTTGGGCGTGTTGATCTTCTGTTTGCATGCTCCAAATCATGCACCATAGCTCCAGCTCTTTCCAGTTTGCTTCAGACTGCGTAGCTCGCATTTTGCACCGAAAAATGCGGGCTGCTCCCTGCTCAGCCCCTGGTCACTTTTTGACCTACCCAGGTCACTTGCTGGTCACTTAAGTCTATTACTTCAGGTCCCATGTGGACCTAGTGGACTTTTGCAACTTTTGGCATTTTTCTTAGGTTCTGACCATATTTTTGCACCTGAATCAATGTGATTTATCCTGCAGACTATCAATTACTTCTAGTTGACCAAGTTGTAGGTTCCCATAGACTTATTTTTGATAAATATACATGGTATAACTGAAAATTATATGCTAAATACAAAAGAACTTGTGTAACTAAGTTGGTTATTGGATAACAATGTCTGAATTTTGTATGCAAATTCCTCATATAACTTCCAGTGAAGCTCTTCTGTATTCATAAGAATCCCATGATTTATATTATGAACAGTAAACTCTTTGACATTCACCCCCTCTTAACCTGCACATCCTCCGGCATGTGCCTTTTGATAAGATTACTGGTCAAGGAGGGTCTTCTTCTTCATCTTCATTCTCTAAGTCTTTTTCTTCCTGCATGTCTTCAAGTAGAGGGCTCATATCTAAGTCATCAAGTTCATAAGTTGAAGATTCTCTTCGTTTGAAGAATTTGATTCGTTTTCCAGCTATTGGAATCTTAATCATGGTTCCATCCATTTCAGCCAAAGAGTAAGTAGCATTATTATGTACTACTTTTACAACATATGGCCCATCGCTTGACTAACTTCCTATGAGCACTATATTGATTGTCTAGGCTACTATCATAGACAAGAACCCAATCATTCTCTTGAATAGCTCTTGGACAGAGTTGATGATGCTTGTCAAACCTCTTCTTATTCTTTAATCTTGTTGTTTTTAGTCTTTCAATGGCTGTTTTGACATCTTCTGGCCTTCTTTCAAGTTGACTTATGCGTAAAGACAGCAATTCTTCTCTATTCATGCCTTCATCCCAAGGCAAGATACTCCATGTGACAATGGATTCCTTAATAGGCATAACAGGTGGCTGTCCATGTATAAGTTCAGCTGGCATATATCCTGTCACTGCACTATGGGTAGTTCTATCAGCCCATAATGCGAATGGTAGCATTTTAGGCCATTCCCTCAACTTTCCTTTGCATGATTTTGCTAAAGCTTTAAGAATTGGTTGATGACCTCTTTCACTCTTACCATTGCCTTCAGGGTTGTAGGCTGAAGTAAGAGATAGCTTAATTCCCAATTGAGCAAAGAAATGGCGATCCTCATCGGCATCCAATTCCCCTCTATCAGCAGTTACTTTAGCTACACATCCATACCTGCAAAATACTTCTTCAAGTAAAAATCTACAAACAACATGGGTGGACTTTGTTGTCAAGGCCTTTCCTTCCACTTGATTTGTGAGATCTTCTCTAGCAAGTACTAGATATCTCAATGTTCCGAATTCCTGTAGGCATGGTTACTAAATCAATAACCCATCTATAGTGAATGGATAAAGGATAGGTAGGCTGAAGCCCATCTCTATGCTTTACCATAGAATACATTTGATAAACATGACAAGATTCAACAAAATGCTCAATATCTTTATACATGTTTTGCCACCAAAATTACTCTTTTATTTTGGCAAAAGTGCCCCATATGCCTCTATGACCAGCCAATAGGCTTTCATGGAATTCTTGCATGACCTGTCTTTGTGTCTTTTTATCTCCTAAGACACGAACAGGCGCCCTTCCTTTCTTTTTCGCATGCATCCAAAGGTAACCATCTTTAAGAAAAAAACCATAAGCTTTTCTCTTAATTCTCTTGAACTCTTCATCAGTCCAATCTTCCTTCTTTGTCATAGTGCTAAAAAATTGGCCAATTTTTAGCCAATCATCTGCATAATATTCTTCTTTAAAGTGTGAATAAACCATAACAAAACATTGAATATGCTGTTTACTAGCTGTCCATTGTCCTTCTTTGGTTGTTTCATCCTTCCTTGCTGATGTAACATTTGTTTTAGCAGCTGAACCTATTGTACTTGCTGTAATTTTTGTTGTATCTGCATTTTTGACTGATGAATCAATATTAAATTCAGCTATACTTGTTGTTTTCAGATTTGTACCTGCATTAACAGCATCATTTATAAACTCTGATTATTCTTCATCCATCATTTCTTCTTTATCCATATATCTGGCATGTGAAAGCATGTCAGGAACTGGATTATCTCTACCTGCAATATGTTTCAAATCAGGATTTAAGGATTTAATATAGGTTATCCATCTTAGCATGGCTATGTCGGGAGTGGAACAGTTGGCGATCATGCCCAAGAGTGGAAGGCAATCTGTCTCAACTATAACATGTGTGCCCATGAAGTACTCCCTGTTACATTTTAATGCAGTTACTACTCCCCAAAGTTCTCTTTTAATTTGAGCATACCTTCTTTGTCATTCATTAAGAACCTTTGCTCCAAAGCGGATTACATATCTGTTTCCTTCAAGGTCGTCTTGATCAACTGCCCATCCTATTCCAATAGGACTTGTGTCCATTGTGAGTATAATGGGCTGTCTATTAGATAGTTAGCCCTCTTTAAAGTGGGGGCTAAAATCAGCATTTTCTTGAGTTTCCGAATAGCCTGAGTGTGTTCTTTTTCCTAGAGAAACCTTTGGCCCTTTCTTAGAAGCTGATAAAGACTTTCAGCAACATAGGCAAAATGTGGTATCCAAATAAGGTAGAAGACACATGCACCAAGAAATCTTCTCACCTCTGAAACATTTGTACATTCTTCCTGCATTTTGCCGATAGCATCTATTTTGGATGGAGAAGGCTTTTGGCCATATGGACCACACATATGTCCAACCACAAGGACTTCTTCGACTCCAAAAACAAATTTAGCTCCTAAAAGAGTAAGATGGACTTCTTCTAATTTAGACAAGATTTGAGCACAATCATTAATATGATCAGAGACAAACTTTCGACATCCAAGTTCATTGAGTATTTCATTTTTCTCATGAACTTCACATCCTTTGATTGGAACATCATCAAGAAAAGGAAGAGTCAATTGAGGAATATAATCCCTCAATACTTTATGCATAGCATTCATCATGTGAGCTACTGAATTCGTAGCCCCTTGAGGTAGAGTACACATGCGGACTAGGACAATTAGAGGTGTCTTCATTGTGGTAATGTCACGGCTTTCCAAAGCAAGCTGAAATTGGTCATAGCCTGAATATAAGTCTCCCATGGAATAGATTGCCCTACCTGCAAAAGCTTCAACAAACTCATCCACAATTGGTCATGATTCAACATTTCTAATAGTGACTTTATTGACGGGTTGTAAATCTTGAATGAATCGTAAAGATCTATTCTTCTTAGGTACGGTAAACCATCGGTTGGAATATGGAGCTGAAGATGGCTCCAATATTCGCATTTTTATCTTTTCATTTAAAAGTTCCAATAACTTAGGCAAATGAGCCCTTGGAACCGGAATTGGTTTAAGATTCCAAGGAACATGTGGGACCGTAAAAATTACCATTGGTGCCACAATGCTTGGATCCACACAGCCAATTTCATGTGGCTGAAATGAAAAGGCTTTACCATGGTTCTTTAACATCTGCATGAAGATTTGCTTTTTAGCCGGCAAGAGGAAAGAGTCTTCACCAATTTTCATCTTTTGTAGACTTTTTGCTGTAAATTGGTGACCAATATCTTTAGGATCACGAAGGCTTGGTCGTTTGGATACCCTTACCAGTCCTTCGCTTTCAGGCAGTAGAGGAGTAGCTACCGGCTTGACCTTCTTATCAACTGTTTTATACTTTGTTTCTACTCTTACTTCATCCTTGTTTGGCTGTCCAAAAGCTTCATAATCTGCAAATTCTTGAATTATGTCATACATATCCAATGTACATACCTGTATAGATTGATTTTCAGCTTGATTTTTTGCATGAACGGCTGTATAAATTTTAGCCATTGTATCATTATAATTTAGCCCATAAAATAGTCCTGAAATTTCTTCATCTTTAGGTAAAACATCAATTTTCTTCAGCTCTTGCTCCATATGACTCAAATACTTTCTTTCAGCCCTGTTCATGGCTGAAAACTGTTTATAACAGCCCACATCATTGGCTGAAAAAACCTGCAAATCAGCTTTTGGCCTTGCCTCCTTCATATGTGGAGGCAATTTTTTGTGACATGATGCACTGCCATAGCCTCCACTTATAGCAGCGCTACCCGAAAACCCTTAGATTCTTGGGCATTAGGAGGAACAAGATGATCTCTCAATCAATCCCTATTCTGGTGGTGATTAACACAGACAATTAGGAATTGAACAGCTTTATCATTATCCTTGCTTCTTATCCGAGCATATGATAAACCATCATCAAGATCCTTTGTCTCTAAACGAGACTCGGAAATAAATGGTTGTCCAAGAATGATAGGATAACTACAGGAATCCTGAAGAAAGAAATGAAATTCATCTTTTACATTACCAATAGTAACTTGTACATAAGGACATGCTGTATAAAGATCGCCAGAAGAGTTATTGGCTACCTTCATGCGCCATCCTGGGTCCACATCAATGGGCCATCCACCATTCTCATAGAGACTTCTTGACATAACATTAATTTCCAAACCATGGTCTATAAGGGCAATGCATGGAGTTTCTTTTTCATCGATTTTAACAACAGTTTCAGTAGTCACCCTTGCCCAATGGGTACGGGAATAGTGACTACTAGGAATAAAGTGAGCTTCACTTTCTTCTTGCATGTTGTGAATTAGAAGAATCTCTTTCTTACACATGGGCTGCACTTTAGATTGAGAAGTCCCCACCATTATGGCTTCTTTGGCTTCTGCTTCATAAATGTCTTCATTTTTGGCTTCTATGGCTGCAATCAATTCTTTGATTGCCTCCAATCGAATCCCTTGAGTTTTCAGCTTCTCTTCATCCTGCAAATACACATGAAGTACTTGCAAAAAAGCATGTACAAATTCTTCAGTTTCCTCACCAACATATTGTATTTTTCGTTTAATTACATCAATTATTACATCATGAAATCCTCATTTTGCAATACCAAAAATTTCACCTAATGCAAATTCAATTCTACTTCCAAGAATCCTTTCTTCTAGGATCCGTTTAAGATTCGTTGTGGTCTCTATGTCAGACTGCAACTTGTAACTGGGATGTTTGCTTTTTCTTTTTCCTTCTGTCTTCTTTGCTTGAGGGGTATCTCCCATGTCAAATTCTGGTGGCGGTGGATTTTCAGCAGCCTTCTGTTGGTCTGGTTTACTTCTTGTTATGTGTTTAGTCGGTCCTGAAGAAGAAGGACCGGCAACATCTTCTTCTCTTCTTCTCTTTTCTTCTATCATGTCTTCTTGATTATTAATTTCAGCTAACCATGCAAAAGCTGAAAATGAATCTACAAGCTTGGACCAATCGGTTCTTCCTTGAATACATTGACTAGCAATGGTTAAATCATCTTTAGTTGCCTTGCCTTGCTCCATTCAAATTTATTTATCCGCAAAAACATAAACTACTTTTTTTTTCAATTATTCCATAAAACTGGAATAGAGAATTATGAAACATTAATAGATAATGTGGGAAAAGGACTGGATATTGATATAGAACAAATATCTAAGTTTCCATCACCTCAAAGCTAGCTAAAGGAGAAGTGTTGATATTAAATATCGGTTCTATGTCTATTGGTGCCCGTGTGCTTGCTGTGAAAACAGATCTTGCTAAGCTGCAGCTTCCAGTTTGTACGAGAAAGGGGAGAAAAGAAAGGGCCGCTTTTGGAGAGGAATTGGGGAAAAGAGGAAGCTATTACGGAAGGAGGAGGCTAAGGAGGGGAATTCAAAAGCTAAAGAGGAGGGAAAAAGCAAAGGGAGAACCCGAAAAGGAAGACGAGGACTAAAAAAAAGAGGAGGATAGATGGTACTCTGTGGATAACAAGGGATGATTACAGGAATTTGGAAAGAAAGGGAGGACGGACTGAGACGCCTTATGAAGCACACTGTCAATCTGAGAAAAATGGGGAGAAAACAGAGGATTCGGGGCGTAGGAAAATTCGGCAATGGTGGCTAATGTAAGTTCTCTCTCGGTCATCGAAAGGAGGAGCAATGGAGGAGAACAGAGAAAGGATGGTTCCTTCCCCTATCTGCAATCGAATCCACAGGAAGAGGCCGTGACGAGGTGACCTAACGTCCCTTAGGCAGGGAATGCTAGTCACCTTTGTGTCGTGTGGCAAGCCAAAGCCATCCTGGTTCGCGCGTACGCTGCCAACCCAATGTTCCAACAAGCCGAGGCATCCATTACAACGAAGAGGGGACAGCAAGACGAGTAGTTGCAGACTTTAGCTTCTTCCTTGGATATGGATGTTCGTCGCAGATGGACACCTCAGAGCACAGGAGTATCTTAGTGTACGCTCTCAACATGTTTTCCAAGCAACAGAGGGAGCCTAAACTACACAAAACGCGCGAGAACAAAGAGGACGAGATGTCGGAAGGAAGATGCCGTGAACTCGAAAGCTGGGGCTTCTCGAATAATTGGGATTGATATTGCACCAAGCAAAGAAAGCCTTGGGAAACAATTCGGAATAACAGAATTTGTTAATCCAAAGGACCACGAAAAACCTATTCAGGAGGTTATTGTCAACTTGACTGATGGAGGAGTTGACTACAGCTTTGAGTGCGTGGGGAATGTCAAACTGATGCGCTCTGCTCTTGAATGCTGTCATAAGGGATGTGGGACTTCTGTAATAGTAGGCGTGGAAGCTGCAAGCCAGGAGATATGCACCCGCCCTTTTCAACTTGTGACTGGGCGAGTTTGGAAAGGAACAGCATTTGGTGGCTTCAAAAGCCACTCACAAGTGCCAGTTTTGGTTGAGAAGTATTTAAACAAGGAGATAAAGGTTTAGGTGCTGTTAGGAACACTGCAAAGATGGAGCCAAATCAATGATGCTTTTGAACTAATGCATACTGGACAGGTTTAGGTGCTGTTTGGAACACTGCAAAGGTGGAGCCTGGATCAATTGTTGCAATATTCGGTCTAGGAACTGTTGGCCTTGCGGTTGCAAAAGGTGCCAAAGCAGCTGAGACATGGATTGTGACCTTTAATGGCTGAAAGAACTGAAAGGCAACAGATGATAATCTAGGAACCGTAAGCCATCTCAATATCAGTAAATAGTCATCATGATGGAACTTGAATCAGAAAATTATCCATGATCTTCCACTTTCTTATTCATCAATGAAGACCATACTCTTGGAAATTTTCTTTGAAATGTATATATGATCTATGCATTCGAGAGGCTGCTCGGATTTCTTCATCTTGAATCTTGAAACTCTTATTGACAGAAATAAAACAGAGTCCTGACATTATTTTCTCATCTTGTTTATTCATCTGTTCGATCTTTTATCCTGAAATTTATCAAGGTCTTCTGAAGACACGACTTTGCTTTCACAAACCCTTCGACATCTTTGGTGAACCCGATGTGAAAGCGTTGCAGAAATTTCAGGATGGGAGATACTTCAGCCTCTATTTCAGCTTCTTCTACAAATCTAGCTGCGTCTACTTCAGCTCCATCAATGACTACTGCGTCAAGTACTTCAACGGAGGATCTAAAACAGATTTTGCAGAATATGTCCATGTATATGCAGCTCCGAAATCAGCAAACACAATTGTATATGCAGCAGCAACAACAATTGCATCAACAGCAGTTGTCTCAGCAAAGGCAACTCTATTCGGAGCAGGAGAATGCAAACGGCGCGACTAAGGCTATTGAAGCAGTTGAGAGTGAGAAGAAGCTATTTGACGGGCGTAATGTTTCAGCATATTTGAAGACATATGAGATCAAGATGGGGTTTTTTGGAGTTCCTGCTGGACTTATGAGTAAGTACTTCTTTCGTCTTGTCACACCTGCTTTGAGGACAAAAGTGACTGATCTTTTTATTCAAAATACACATTGGCAAGATTTTAAGAAGGCCTTGAAAGAAGAATACTTTCTTGAGGACTTTGGTATGGCTACTCGGCGGTCATTCCGAGAGTGGGTCTACATGCCAAACAAAGGTCTCGCTGCTTCAGAGTTGATTCGAGAATTCGAAGAGAGGTATAGTCAGCTTGATGCCATTGAACAAAGAGCATTGGATGTTGAAAAAGTTGAGCTTTTCTTGCAAGCTGCAGATCCTGCTCTTCAAGAAGAATTGGGTGAGCTTCTTGAAGATCGTACGAAGCCTATGGGTCTTAAAACGGATTGGCAGGATGCTCAGGATGCAGTCTCAACTTTGACCAAGAGGAGGATATGGAAGACTCGCCTACAGAATGGTTCCATGACACCTACACCATCATCAGCTCCTATGCCTACTTCTATCCCTGTTATTTCTTCTCCTCCTCAGCCAGTTTCTTGGCCTATGCCAGTGCCTACTGTTTCTACTCCACCTATTCCTCCTGTTCCACGACCGATGCCTACACCTTCTCGCTGCTTCGGAGTTGATTCGAGAATTCGAAGAGAGGTATAGTCAGCTTGATGCCATTGAACAAAGAGCATTGGATGTTGAAAAAGTTGAGCTTTTCTTGCAAGCTGCAGATCCTGCTCTTCAAGAAGAATTGGGTGAGCTTCTTGAAGATCGTACGAAGCCTATGGGTCTTAAAACGGATTGGCAGGATGATCAGGATGCAGTCTCGACTTTGACCAAGAGGAGGATATGGAAGACTCACCTACAGAATGGTTCCATGACACCTACACCATCATCTGCTCCTATGCCTACTTCTATCCCTGTTATTTCTTCTCCTCCTCAGGCATTTTCTTGGCCTATGCCAGTGCCTACTGTTTCTACTCCACCTATTCCTCCTGTTCCACGACCGATGCCTACACCTTCTGCTCCAAAACCATCCGCTCCATCGGTACCTACTTCTCTTGATGACATAATCAAAGGCATCACAGATTTGACACTGGAATCATTCAAAGCGGAGTTGGTGGGAAAGTTGAAGGAGCAGTTTTCTTCGACTGCACCTACTACTTCTTCTAGTGCTCCTACTGCACCTAGGAGTGCTCCTAGTGCACCTAGGAGAGATCGGAGATGTATTTGGTGTGACAGTATGGACCATCAGCATTGCAGGGATTGTGATTCTTTTCAGGATGCAAGGAGGAAGAATTTGGTATATTGGGAGCAAGATGATAAGATTTGGTTGACTGAGACAGGAGCTCCACTTGCTACCAACTTTGGTAAAGGTGGAATGAAGAAGTTAGTGGAGGACATGGCTGCGCGTACTTCTTATGTGACAGCTAGAGCTGATGCTTCTGCATATGGAGTACAGATTGAGAAGGGATCAGAGACTCAGTCAGCGCTATGGACTTATGCTATGGAGACTGCAAACAAGGGGAAAATTCAGCAAACTGTTTTGACTAGTGCAAGCTCTAGCATCAGATCAGAGACAGGTTGGGACTCGCCTGTTGACAGGTATTCTATTTATGCTTATTTGGCTAAATCTCATGGTGCAGATGTATTTGTTGAGGAGAAGCGTAAGAGGGATGAAGAAAATCCAAGTGCAGCTAAGAAGACTAGAGGGGGTGAGTTTGCTACTCCACCTACTACAGGACCGTCTTCAAGACCAGGGCCAGATCGACAGATGGAGGATGCTCAAAAGAGAGAAAAGAGGCAAGAGCCTAGAGAGAGAAAGCAGCCAGGATTCAGATTGATGTCTGATATTGAGACATCTACAGACATGAAGAAAATATTTAATGATAAGATACTTGGCAATGAGGTGACTTTCACTATTTCTGAGATTTTGGGCATCTCAAAAAGAGAGTTTCAGGATCAGTTTCAGGAGGTCCTAAAGAGGAAAAGACATGCATTGGCTACCACTGATACACAGGGAGTTTTGATTGGAGAGTTGGATGAGGATGAGGATGAGGTTATGGTTGATAATGCTTCTGTTTTTCCGCAGGTAGAGAAGAGGGTTCAGCCTATGCATTATGCTGAAATTGATGAGCCTGTCATGATACCGCGTAGTCACTTTTCGCGGAGCCATTGGGCTAGGGCAACTACAGAGACGATGGTAAAGATTGGAGAGAAACAGGTGCCTTATGTTGCATTGGTTGATCATGGTTCAGAGATTAATCTCATAGTTCGTGGAGTTTATGGGAGTAACAGATGGCCTATGGATGTAGAGCATGGGTGGCGTATGAGAGCCGCCAATAACACTGCAGGTGATTTGTATGCTGCCTGTCCTAGTGTCAGGGTTTCTATTGGTGATGTAGAGGAGGATTTTCATTTCTTTGTGCAAGATTCATGCTCTTATCCCATAATTCTTGGTCAGCCATTCATTACAGAGATGCGCATGGAAACAAAGGTCATGGATGATGGATCTGCTTATGCACGGATTCGCAGTAAAGATGGTATGAGAGCAGTTCAGTTTATGACTGTATGTGTGAACCATGTTAGAAACAGGGATACTCTCAGAGATGCACCCTTACCCACTGTGAGGGATTCGGGTTTTCATTAGGTACCACCGTTTCGCGAGACGACGGTGGTACAGAGGAGAGGAGATTGGAGTTCTCGCCTCCTGGCAGCAGTGTTTTCTCCTCCGGTTATGTTGGGAGTTCAGCAAACAGTTCAATGAGTTATCAGAAGACTTCTAGGTTGCCTAGAGCTGCCAGGCAGTATATATGCAGGAAGAAGAAAATTTTGAAAAATGCAGGAATTTTGGAGGATGATGAGCACATAGATGGGATGTATGACAGTGTGATTTGTGTAGATACGATGACAGAGATGGGAGATATGCTGAAAACTGATATGCTGAATTGTCACGGTAATGTATTAGTGCAGTCCCTGGACATGTTTCATGAAATTGCAGATTTTATGTCACAGATTGAGTCAGAGGCTGAGGTAACTCAGCAAAGAGTGTTGAGTGCTGAAGAAATTCAGCAAACAGAGTTTCCAGCTGGTTATGATCAGCTTTCAGAGAGACAGAGGGCTGAAAATTTTCAGCCAACAGAGTTTGCTGCTGAAATATTTCAGCATTCAGAGTTTGGGGCTGTTTCTGTGCAGTCCATAGAGCAGAGGGCTGAGAATATTCAGCCATTGGAGTGCAGAATTGCTGATTTACAGCAAGGTTTATGTAATGTAGAAGAGCATAATGAAGCCAGGGTTGACACGAAATACAAAACTGTGGATAAGAAGGTGAAGCCGGTTGCTGTACCGCTTCCACCTGACAGTGATCAGCAAATAGAGAGGGCTGCTAAACAGCAAATTTTGAGGAATTCGGAGAATATTGGTCATAAATTTTCAGCAGAGACTCTTGCTGAATTGAAAATTGGAAATGGTGATTTCTTGCTACCCATAGAGAAGCAATGCTTTCAGGATATGCTTGAGCGTCATGGAAGGGGATTTGCTTTTGTCCCACATGAGATTGGATATGTGAATCCTGATATTGTTGCTCCTATGGTCATTTTTACTATTCCTCATGTCCCATGGAATCTCCGACCTATTCCAGTGCCTAAAGCACACTTGCCAAAGCTGATTGATTTATTGAATGAGAAAATCAGGATGGGAATCCTTGAGCCTTCATCTGCACCATACTCAAACAGGTGGTTTACAGTTCCAAAGAAGAATGGTACTCTTCGATTTATTCAGGACATGCAGCCAGTGAACAGAGTTACTATCAAGAATGTTGGTATAGGTCCAGTTGTGGATGAGTTTGCAGAGGCATTTGCTGGACGTGCCATCTATTCTTTGGGAGATTTGTATTCAGGATATGATCAGTTTCAGCTGGCTTTGGAAAGCAGGGACATAACCACCATGAGAACTCCTATTGGGCTTGTCAGGATGTGTACCTTGCCTCAAGGTGCCACTAATTCTGTTGCGCATATGATGAATGCCATGCATAAGGTCCTTCGTGATTACATACCTCAGCTTACTATGCCTTTCTTGGATGATGTGCCCATTAAGGGGTGTGCAGAAGAAGAGAAGAATGAGAACCTAAATGAGCAGGGATGCAGATACTTTGTGGCTAATCATATTTCAGCATGTGAGAAGATTTTGGCCAGGTTAGAAGAAGTGAACTTGACACTTTCAGGGCAAAAATCTATTTTTGGAGTGAATGAGGTTGTCATTGTTGGGCATATGTGTGGATATTATGGCAGGAAACCCTCACCTGATAAGGTGAATGTTATAGGCAAGATTTCAGAGCATTGTTCTACTACTTCAGAGGTACGGAGATTCATTGGTGCTTGTGTGTTTTATATGATTTGGATACCTCATTTTGCACACATTGCAGATTGTTTGTATTAGCTGCTTCGAAAGGGGCAGAAATTCTATTAGGATGAGAGCCACACTAGAGCTATGCGGAAATTGAAGAAGTTATTGCAGAATGCTCCTACTCTCAGGAAAGCGGATTATAATTGTGATAGACCTATTGTATTGACAGTTGACACTAGTCCAATTGGCATAGGTTGGGCTGTGGGTCAAGATGATGCAGATGGAAATATGTATGCTATTCGGTTTGGGGCGAAAGTCCTAAACGAGAGACAGAGGAGATATCCGCAAATCAAGAGGGAGTTATTAGGGATTGTCACGGCTCTCAAATGTGACAAGGAGTACTTTATTGGAGCTTCAGTTGTGGTAGAGACAGATTGCTTGCCATTGATTGGCATGATCACGAGTTGCTCTACTCCGGATATAGCCATGTTTAGATGGATTGCATACATCAAGTCATTAAATCCGGAATTTAAACACATAGCAGGGAAGGATAATCCAGTGGCAGATATGTTGTCTAGAGCCAGATATGATGATGAGGAGATTCTACTTGCAGAAGAGGATGATGCAGAAATTTCAGCCACTATGGTTGATCATGTTTGTCATGTCTATGATATTGTGGCTTTCATAGAAGAACTTTATGTTGGAGATTGGTTACAGATTGGCAGGTACCTTAGTACACTAAGCAAAAAAGATGAATGGACAGATGAAGAGTTCAAGAAGATCAGAAGGAAAGCCTATGGTTATTTTCTCAAGGACGAATTTCTTTGGAAGCATCCGAAGAAAAGAGGCGGATTACCTTTGCGGGTTGTCTGCGATAGAGAGACACAGTTACAGGTGATGAGGGAGTTTCATGAGAGTCCTTGGGCTGGTCATAGAGGAATATGGGCTACTTATGAGAAAATCAAGGATGTTTCTCACTTTGTTGAGACTTGCAGAGACTGCCAGATGTATTCAGTAGTGCGTCATAGAGATGAGCTTCATCCGACCTATCCACTATGCATTCATTATAAGTGGGTAGTTGATTTGGTTACCATGCCTATGGGTCTATGGCAGATGAGATACATTGTTTTGGCTAGAGAGGATCTTACCAATTATGCTTAGGGTAGATCTTTGAGAACGAAGACCACTAGTGCAGTGTGTAAGTTCTTATTGGAGGAAATTTTCTGCAGGTATGGTTGTGTGGGTAAGATCACTGCGGATCGTGGTGAATTGGATGCAGATGAAGCAAAGATGTCGAAGGGTTTGTGAAAGCAAAGTCGTGTCTTCAGAAGACCTTGATAAATTTCAGGATAAAAGATCGAACAGATGAATAAACAAGATGAGAAAATAATGTCAGGACTCTGTTTTATTTCTGTCAATAAGAGTTTCATGATTCAAGATGAAGAAATCCGAGCAGCCTCTCGAATGCATAGATCATATATACATTTCAAAGAAAATTTCCAAGAGTATGGTCTTCATTGATGAATAAGAAAGTGGAAGATCATGGATAATTTTCTGATTCAAGTTCCATCATGATGACTATTTACTGATATTGAGATGGCTTACGGTTCCTAGATTATCATCTATTGCCTTTCAGTTCTTTCAGCTGTTAAAGGTCACAATCCATGTCTCAGCTGCTTTGGCACCTTCTGCAACCGCAAGGCCAACAGTTCCTAGACCGAATATTGCAACAATTGATCCAGGCTCCACCTTTGCAGTGTTCCAAACAGCACCTAAACCTGTCCAGTATGCATTAGTTCAAAAGCATCATTGATTTGGCTCCACCTTTGCAGTGTTCCTAACAGCACCTAAACCTTTATCTCCTTGTTTAAATACTTCTCAACCAAAACTGGCACTTGTGAGCGGCTTTTGAAGCCACCAAATGCTGTTCCTTTCCAAACTCGCCCAGTCACAAGTTGAAAAGGGCGGGTGCATATCTCCTGGCCTGCAGCTGCCACGCCTACTATTACAGAAGTCCCACATCCCTTATGACAGCATTCAAGAGTAGAGCGCATCAGTTTGACATTCCCCACGCACTCAAAGCTGTAGTCAACTCCTTCATCAGTCAAGTTCACAATAACCTCCTGAATAGGTTTTTCGTGGTCCTTTGGATTAACAAATTCTGTTATTCCGAATTGTTTCCCAAGGCTTTCTTTGCTTGGTGCAATATCAATCCCAATTATTCGAGAAGCCCCAGCTTTTGAGTTCACGGCATCTTCCTTCCGACATCTCGTCCTCTTTGTTCTCGAGCGTTTTGTGTAGTTTAGGCTCCCTCTGCTGCTTGGAAAACGTGTTGAGAGCGTACACTAAGATACTCCTGTGCTCTGAGGTGTCCATCTGCGACGAACATCCATATCCAAGGAAGAAGCTAGAGTCTGCAACTACTCGTCTTGCTGTCCCCTCTTCGTTGTAATGGATGCCTCGGCTTGTTGGAACATTGGGTCGGCAGCGTACGCGCGAACCAGGATGGCTTTGGCTTGCCACACGACACAAAGGTGACTAGCATTCCCTGCCTAAGGGACGTTAGGCCACCTCGTCACGGCCTCTTCCTGTGGATTCGATTGCAGATAGGGGAAGGAACCATCCTTTCTCTGTTCTCCTCCATTGCTCCTCCTTTCGATGACCGAGAGAGAACTTACATTAGCCACCATTGCCGAATTTTCCTATGCCCCGAATCCTCTGTTTTCTCCCCATTTTTCTCAGATTGACAGTGTGCTTCATAAGGCGTCTCAGTCCGTCCTCCCTTTCTTCCCAGATTCCCATAATCATCCCCTGTTCTCCACAGAGTACCATCTATCCTCCTCCTCTTTTTTTAGTCCTCGTCTTCCTTTTCGGGTTCTCCCTTTGCTTTTTCCCTCCTCTTTAGCTTTTGAATTCCCCTCCTTAGCCTCCTCCTTCCGTAATAGCTTCCTCTTTTCCCCAATTCCTACGAGCTGGAGGATTTTGGCCCACCCAACTTCCCATTCATCAAGTGTGAGCTAGTAAACTCTCATGTAGCCTTGAAAGGGGGTGTCAAGCCATACCTCCTCTCCTTTATTGAATGTCATTGTTTTTCCTCCCATCCTAATCAAATGCAGTGCTTTGTAGATCTGTTGTTGTGCTAATGTTTTCCATGTCCTACCAAGTGTTAATGCCATTGGAGGATTGAACCCCCATGATAAAAAAATATTCTCTCCACCCTCAATGTTAGTAGTGCCCATATTTGTGCCAACAGATTCTCTCTTTATTGCATACTTGAAGCTGTTCCACAATTGTTTTCCTATAGCTCTCACTAGCTTAAAAAAAATTTGAGTTAGATATTTTCTTATTTCCATTTCCTTGAGGACTGTCATGATCACCCTTGCTAAAGGTTGTAATTATCCTCACACTGGGGAGCATCAAATGTATATGTTCAACTACATAATCAACCTCATATTTTATTGTTTGCTTGAAAGCTCTACCAAGAAGTACTTCCTTTCCCATGTCCTCATGGTTTGGGAGTGCATGGAATAAGATGGGTAGACTTTTGGTGTTTATAATTATGAGGATTCTACATTTTCCCAGGAGAAAATATGGTTTTCCCCCATAGGGATTGAGGATTGTATTAGTCGGTATAAGCTCTAATTGGCCTATTTCAGCCCATGCTTTATAGGTCAAAATATTAAAGTCTGCTCCTTCCTCAATGAAAGCATCAACAACATGCTCTCTTTTTGTAGTAAGGTTAACCCTAAAATGGGAGGTATTATTTCATCGTCTTTTGGGTCCATATTTATAACCCTAGCCTTTTGAATGTAGATCCTTGAACTCCTAGCTACACTATCAAGTGTGGATTTTGTATTAGAATTATGGCTCTTTCGTGCAATGCTACTCTAAGCACATTCAAGGTCAAGGTTATTGAGTTGATTCATCTTCATGCTGGTCTTTTGACAATGTTAAAATTCTATTCAGACTTAGTGCAATCATAATGCAATGTGCAAGTGTTGCTACCTATTTGCCATCGATTTGTTTGATTGTGGGCTTCCCTTGGTTTTGTTCTTGTGTTCTCATCAAGATATTGAGTTCTAGTGCTAGATTTGTCCACCTTTTAGTTCATTTGCTCAAGAATTTTCTTATGCTGCTCACATTTCTTTGAGTATTCTTGGTGGTGTATTAGTCCCTCTTGTGTTAATGGATGGTTTATCATAGCTCTTTATTTTCTTATTACTATTTTGTGAGTATAGTTATTGCATCTCTTTGTTTATATAGTTTGATGCAATCACAATTTGTTTCCCTTCATGTACCCCTTTTTGAGCTCTCAGTTGAATGTGTTTTCTTGCAAGTTTAGTAATGCAAGCACTTCTCTTCCTAGTGTTTTGAAATAGGTGTGTGTGCGTACATTGGGTTTGCATTCCTTAGAAAATGTATTTAGTATGATTAGGCCACTCATGCTTAAGTAGTCTTTCACTTTTCGAGCAAGAGTGGTATGAACCAACAATCTTTCTCAGTTTTATTATGATGCCTTCAACACCTTTTGCCATAACTTGGTGGGTCCAAAATGCAATGCAACTCCTTTAAGGCCCAACGCTTACAATGATAGCCCTGATCCCGTTTACAACCTAGCTCCAAAAAGCCCTGTCATGTTGCGTACCACCTATAGTATGTGGTATTCATATAAGGGATTAGGAATTTACTAAATGTCTACAAAACATCTATGCAATAGTTTAACAACATTCACTACAAGGATATAGGAGTATAGCGACAGCCATTTCTGACGCAAATTAGCAGCATCGCTATTTGCACCGCAAATAGGGACAATACTTAGGCAAAAAAAAGTGGGCCGAAACGCGAGCGCTGAATTTTTCGCGAAAGAGTGAAAGAGGGAGCGAAAGGAAGAGTGAACTCCATCTTACGTTTGAGAGAGAGAGGGAGAGAAAGAGAGAAAGAGGAAGAAGGAGAGTTTCTTACCGCCGCCACCACCGTTTGCGAAGAAGAGGAGGAAGTGCATGGAGGGCGAAGAGGAGCAGTCGTCGCGAAGAAGAGCGTCGAATCCATCCTCGAGCCTTTGCAATGAGTGCATTGTTCCCTCTTGGTTTGTTTTTGTTTTTTCTCATTTTCTTTTGCTTGTCTTTGTTAAAAATGATATGTACTAAGAGATAAAGAGAGGAAATGAGAGAGAGAGAGGAAGAGAGAAAAGGAAAGAAGGAACGAGAGAGAGAGAGAGACAGAGAGAGAGAGAGAGAGAGAGAGGGAAAAAACATGAAACATAATAAAGAAAGAGAGAAAGAGGGAGAGAGGGAGGGAGAGAGGAGAATGAATGGATAAAAAACAAAGAGAGGGTAAGATCTTGTTCTTTAATTTCTTCTTTTCTTGTTTGTAGTAGTAGTAATAGTAGTAGTAGTAGTAGTAGTTCTTTAATTTCTTCTTTTCTTGTTTGTAGTGGTGGTGGTGGTGGTGGTGGTGGTAGTAGTAGTAGTAGTTTTTTCTTCTTTTCTTGTTTGTTGTTGTTGTTTTTTCTTCTTTTCTTATTTGTTATAGTAGTAGTAGTAGCAGCAGCAGCAGCAGCAGTAGAGAGAGAGAGAGAGAGAGAGAGAGAGAGAGAGAGAGAGAGAGAGAGAGAGATGTTTTGTTAAAGGAAATGAGAGAGGAAGAGAAAGAGAGAAAAAGAAAGAAGGAACAAGAGAGAGAGAGAGAGGGAATAAACATGAAACATAATAAAGAAAGAGAGAAAGAGAGAGAGAGAGGGAGGGAGGGAGGGAGAGAGGAGAATGAATGGATAAAAAACAAAGAGAGGGTAAAATCTTGTTTTTTAACTTCTTCTTTTCTTGTTTTTAGTAGTAGTGGTGGTGGTGGTGGTGGTGGTGGTAGTAGTACACAGAGAGAGAGAGAGAGAGAGATGTTTTGTTAAAGGTGCACATTTTGTGTATTTGAGAAGGTGAGTACTAGTAGTAATAGTGGTAGTAGTAGTAGAGAGAGAGAGAGAGAGGTTTTGTTTAGGATGCATCTTGGGTGTGTTTGATGCTTTGGGAAGGCGAGTACTAGTAATAGTAGTTTTAGTAGTAGTAGTAGAGAGAGAGAGAGAGAGAGAGAGAGAGAGAGAGAGGTTTTGTTAAAGGCGCACACAAAGAAAAAAAGATGGCAAGGTCTGGCGCAATACCATGAGACGAGAAACACTTCGACATAGGGTTGCTACTCCCTCGTCCCCATGCATAGCATATTATACTTTACATATTGTAGGCCTGTCCATAGGTGGGTAAAGACTTTACATACATTAATTTTGTTGAGTTACAAGATAAGAAATCCCTTCTCAAACAATTTAAGAATAAAAAAAAGAATGATAAAAATAACAAATTGTTTGTCGTAACGTAGACCAAATGAAAAACGATAAAGGCCGTGATGTTCAAGATTGCGAGGCGTATCTTAATCAACATGTCCCATGTCCTTGCTCTCAATATAAGCTAGCAATTAGATGAAAACATCGATTGTTTATAGAACACGTACGACGCTTCGGCGAGTTTTGAATCAGAGATCATTGATCAGGCAATCTTAGATTTTGAGCAAATGGTAAGAAAAGTGTATATCAATCATGCATTGTATTCACAAACCAATTGAATATCATATACAAAAACACTGGATGTAGCTGAAAATTTATTATGGGGAGATGAAGTTTCATCCCATCTTTGCGGCCAATTAGAAGAGTTCATAGGCATGCGATGGATGGAGTGCTTGAGCCAATCCACCACTTGGAAGGTAATACCATCAATCCCAAAGGAGACACGCAACCTTCCAAACTTTCCTACAATCTTGGAGTTTGAGATGGAGATAATGATCGATGCATCGATGCCCATGGATGTCAAGACATTTGATCCGCTTAGAGAGGAAGCATCCATACCATTATATGATGGGTGCCGAGTATCTCGCCTGAAGACATTGCTTGCACTCCTAAGTGTGCAAGCAAAATACGGGTGGAGCAATGCGAGTGTGACCGAGTTATTCAGGTACCTTATGCATACACTTCGTTGATTTCTTTTCAGCACTGTCATATAAAAAAATTGTGCTTTTTCAAGGTGTTTTATGATTTTTTTCAGGTTACTGAAGTATTATATATTACCACTTGCAAATACCATGCATGAGTCTTGTGATGATGCACCACATATTTTACAAAAGCTTGGCATGGACTACAACAGCATCCATGCATGTATCAACGATTGCATACTGTTTCAAGGAGAATACGAGACTATGGAGACATGTCCAAAGTTTGGTGCCTACAGGTATCGATAGGACTTGGAAGGGAAAACTATCCCTCAAAAAGTTCTTAGAAACTTTCTGCTTATTCCCCCACATAAATCACATGTTCGTACGTCTAGCATGGTAAGCTTGACAACATGGCATGTGTAGAATAGATCCACAGATGGAGTTCAACGAATATTAGTGGATTGACTCTACCTTTCCAGGCCTTGCTCGAGATCTACCAAGGAATCTTCGGCTCGGTCTTTCTATGGATGGCCTGAATCCATTCAGTCTGTGCTCAACTTCTTATAGTGTGTGGCCTGTAGTCCTTGTCAACTACAATATCCCTCCATGGCTTTCTACGAAGAAAGAACACCTCATCCTTAGCTTGCTCATTCCCGGCCACTACAAAGTCAAAAATATGGATGTGTATCTTCGTCCATTAGTCGATGAGCTTAAGATTTTGTGGGAGGAGGGGGTCACCATGGAAGATATGAGTAAGCGCGATGATCGACGGTCTTCCAATGTTCGAGCCATTCTCATGTGGACCATGCATGACTTTCTGGGATTCGGGGAGTGCTCAGGTAAGTAGGCTTCCATTCTCATTGGTAATATCTATCATAGCTTGTTCAAGTTTGTATTCACTGGATAGAGGTATTGGGACAGGTTTGGTTACCTCAGGTTTTCATGTATGTCCATTGTTTGGGCCACAGTTAGACTCCGAAGGTCATGAAACATAAAGAAGATGGTATATCAAGGACACACCATTTTCTTGTTGAAAAGTCATGAACTGAGGGAAGGTTTTCTCGGATGACCTTCAACACATATGAACTCCCAAAGCTTGTACGTGTTGAATCCCATGCATATTTTCAAGAATGTGGGTAGCTTACTATGGGACTACATCATAGGAAAGAGAGACACTGCAGGGGCACGAATGGATTTGAAGGAGGTAGGCAAGATGGAGGCGCTTTGGCCGTAATCGCATGCTAATGGTCGCTTGCAGCTACCTCGCGCTCCTTGGGTTTTGTCCACTAAAGAATAGCGCATTGTGAAGTAAATTATCAAGTCTATCCACACTTCGACGGGTATGATGCGTTCTCTCAGGTCCACATTTTCTAAAGACAACCAATTATCAGGGCTAAAATCCTATGATTGGCATAAGATATGTTAGGTTTGTACTACGAATGGATTGTAAGTGGCCTGCATATTTTGCTATTTGGAGTGTAGTTATTTTTCGTAATACTTCTTCATTTGTGGCAATTTGTACTACTGATCGTGATCGCAAGATGCCTTACTCTAGAAATATGTGAGGTGATTTACAAGTTGTCAACTTTACTGCAATGGATCTCACAGAAGGAGATCAAGACATCCTCTATTGAATTCGCAAGGTAGGAAGCAGTGGAGAAGGTCTGTCTCTTTGAGAAATACCTGTCCACCAGTATGCTCACGATACAAATCCACCTTCTTGTGCATCTTGTAGATGAAGCAGACATTGTTGGACCTCTCCATATGTGATGGATGTTCTTCTTGGAGCGCTTCATGAAAACCCTGAAAGACTTTGTGCAACAACGAGCTCGGCTAGAAGGTAGCATGGCTGAAGATTGGTTGGTGTCTAAGGCGTTAATGCATATTTCACAGTGGCTACCAATCGTGGATTCGGACAACAATATGCCCCTGAAGGATGATGATAGACTGACCGGAGATGTGGTGGTTAGAAATGGGGTAGAAAAAAGAATGGATACTGCAATGGAGGAGAAAGTGAGTCGCTTTTGTATATTGCACCATGCCTCCATGGAGACGTGGCTTGCTAGGTACGAGAAAGCTAGGAAAGATCACAAAGAAGCGCAATCTGGATTTCTATGTAGTACATGCCATCAACCGATTTGATATCCCGAGGGCATGGAGGAGATGTCACAGTTTGTGTCAACACGGTGGTTGCATGGAGCTTTGATCGCAGCTTCTTGCGAAGGAGCGGAGGTCTCAACTGAGGAGTGGGAATTCTCGAGGGAATGTAGTCCAAAGGTGATGACTTGTTTAGGGTTTGTCATATCTACATTTTATATGCAACAACTAATTGACTATTTCAATATACAGTTCAAAATATACAGTGCTGCATGGTCGTGCAGATTGCATTTCCATGTGGAGCATATCGACAAAATATGCTCCACAATAAATTGTGGTATCATGGCAAAGTTCGAGCAAGAGAGTTGACGACGAGCAACGAATCCAAATAATGCTATAGATAAGATGGAGTATTTTGGGAACTTGCAAAGTATTATCATGGTGGATTACCATACCTTGTCCATGATCCTATTCGATGTGCAATGGTTCAAAGTGATACTCAAAGGAGCTGGAGCAATAGTTCGACAAGGTCCATCTGGATTTCTTGAAATAGATTCCAAAAAAAGATGGACAGATTTGTGCGATACATTTGTATTGCTGGCCCATTGTGAACAGGTACATGAACTCATGTTTTTCTTAATTTTATTATAACAAAGTACATGTCACAAAAGTTAATTCTCTCTTGTACGTGATTTTAAAAATGTAATTTTATATTCAAACCCCCGACAACCTCGATGGTGGTATGTTATACCTTGAGCTCCCTAACATGCAAGAGTATATTATCAAAGCAATATTTCCAACGTAGATAAGGACAGTATGCAAATAGAGGGGTCGATATTGCAAGGGGTGGAGGCTACCGAAAGCTTGGAGCATGTAGAGGAGCCAGAATTGGGTAACAATGATGGAAATACAGGAGTCATCCTTTTGTGGTGACCTGTCTATTGACCTTCTAGTGTATGCACAGTGTTAGGAGATTAACATGGGACCATAGGGTACTTCATACTTGGAGCATCCACCTACTCAATTCATTGAAAAGTCACTTATAAGGGTACATAAGTTATATGTTTTAAGTAAGAAAATTTTTAAAGATTTATATTATCGTACTTTTCCTGATTTATATTGATTATGCTAACATCAATTTTTGTCTGTGTAGGTGACCTTTGTGGATGTTTAGATTAGCATGATGAGTCAAGAGATGAGCGATGAGGAGCTATAGAAGATCTTCATACGTATGTCTCCAGGTTAGATGGCTTGATTTAGAGATATGGTGGACCAGAAGCTGTCTCAGATACCATCAGGCCGTTCTATTAGATCTACTTCGCTGCACTCTGATGCTTCAGTTTCCAGTAGACGAGGTCAATGCTCTAGACTCGGGCCAGACAAAGGGAGTGGTTCTAGGGGATGCTGTGGAGACATGGATGCAGTGAGCCCATGGTCGACTCAGGATATAGGTGCTACTCCTCGCTCTTGTGCAGGTTCGAGAGAGCATGGCTCAGTTGGTTGCTGTGGAGGTACCGATGCACTGTCTCCATCTCGTCGTTCTGCTAGAGTTGCATCACCTAGGGGATTTATCACACCTGTGGGAACGTCTACTCTAGTCACTCCAGCTTTTTCTTAGCCATCCGCATGTGGCACCCTATGGGTGCTACTCCAAGAGATACTATCCCCGTAGGAACACCAGATGTATAGGGGTCTCCTGGATATGCCCAAGAGCATTGTCGCAGGTGGGAGAGGACACATCTGAGGCATATCCCAAAGGGATATGGATACCTTGTAGATGATAGAAACAGGAGCCGTCATCATGAATGATGAGGGGAGGAGGGTGATGGCTCGTATGAGAGAGTTGAGCCAACAAGTTTTTTGGCACAACATCTTGGATCATTGAAGAACATACTAGAGGGGAGCAAGGACTACATAGTAGCATCCTTGCATGAGGAGTTTTTGGTCCCCGTCATAGCAGATAGGTTCTCCATAGGCTGGATGATGGAGTGCATGCATGCGTACATGTCACATAGACGATTGGAAGCATGAAAGGCACTTAAGAGTGGGGCCTCAAAGCCCAAGTGGCTAAACACAGATGATTGGCACTGACTCATGGAGGAGGCTACAGATTCTCCAGGACGTTGGAGACAGCAACGCGAGGCGGTGAGGGCACGATTGGAGGCAGGAGTGGTCCATCATCTTGGGAGTGGCGGCCACAGCGCTTATCTAGAGGACTTTGTAATTTTTTCTTTTGTTCTACTTGCTTATTTTTTTGCAATCATGTTTCTAATAGTTATATTTTGTTTTCTTTACAACACTCCATTATAAATCGTGAACTCACTGGCCTAGAGACTTAATATGCGGAGAGACATGGTCTCACTACATTGATCAACTGATTGTATGGATACGGTGGCCCTGTAAGTCACTCATCTTTCTTGTCCATAATTACAAATTTTAATTAAAATATATTATTGTATGGTGGAATCATGTGTAGTTGCTTCTTTTTTTGCAGAGTCCATTCGATGCTCCTTTGTGGCGGGACGAGCTTTTGAATGGCAAGGATCTATAGCTCGCCCTTGGAACCGTGCAGCGCACATGCTCTTATTTTTTGGTCATGTGATTTATGTAGACATTTTCTATGCACTATGTTATTATCATCCTTTATATCTTGCCACGATTGTACCCTCGCTTTCATTATGTGATCTTGTATTTATTTTATGTATCAGTCTTATGGATTTAAGTACACTTTTCCTTCATTTAGACGAGCATTGTACACATTACTGAAACTCTTTTGTATGCCCCAAATAAAGCACATAATGCTATTTGTGGGAGGGCAGCTTGCTGCCCTGCCACCCAGAAAAACAATCATGGTACCATCGCTACTAGCGTCTCAAATTTATTACATACACATGTCACTATTAGCGTCTCAATGTGCATCGCAAAGCATCGTTATTTGCATCGCTTTCAGGGTCACATATATGACACTAATAGGGACATTGATAGTGATTTTTCTATGGCATTGCTAATACCGACTTTTTGTGACAATGGGGGGTAAATTTTTTTATGAACATTTTCGTCGCTTTGAACGTCAGTATAAGGCTTGTATCTTGTAGTAATTAGATCTCATGCTAACCTCTCATTGGGGATCTTGATGTATCTCACACCCGCCCATTCACAATAATGTTATCTTTTGTAAGCTTTGGAGGGATGATTCCATTATAAGCAACATCTAAATGCATGTATCCTAGGATATGTATCACATGCGCTTGTATTTAAAGCATGAAATATTAATTTTAGAAATTGCACTCACTGAACGAAGCCAACAAATATGATACGTAAACAGTATCCAGAATTACCATATCATGACTTTAAAACTCTCATCTCTCTACCTCTAATGACATTATAGGCATGCATCTCACAATGAATAACATGTGCCATGCATAAGGCCCGACACTTCTGCCTTGACTCCATCCATTGGTGTCCATCCTCCACAACCTGCTTGATGAGATCTACCATGGAGTGTGTTGTGGCAAGGAAAAGTAACATCCTATGTCATTAGTTAGATGCATGGCATCAATTTACTTTGCCTCAATATGGGAGTTCCATGATGGAATTCCATCTCCCAATCCATGCACGACACTACCTTTAGGGAGATAAACCATCATGATATCTCATGCTATGTTTGTGGTTTCTTCGTCAACCTCGACCATCTTGTGTTGGTTGACCTCCTCCAATGCCTCTACCAATTGAGAGAATGCCTCACTTAGCTGATCATTTTGTAATGTATTTCCTATCTCAAATGGCTCACATAGAATAGTATGCCACTCCACCTTTGCCATCATAGTGGCATGGGTGAGAGCGACTTACAAGGGGTCTTGCATGCAGCTTTCAGTGTGGACATCTACACATTGACTTCTCGATTAGTAACATATTCTTCTTTTTGAATGTTACTATAGATAATATTCTTGATACATGTTTGTTTACTTATGTGTGTGATCGACACGTCTTGCACCATTGTAATTTCATGGGAGATAATGTCTTGCAACAAGGAGACTTCCATGTGTTTTTCAGTATGGCCCTTTGCATAATGACCTCACAATTAGCAACATATTTTTCTTTCAAAATGTTATTGTAGATCATATTCTTGAGGCACATTAATTCATCAATGTCTATGGCTGGCACAACCTCTACCATTATAGATTCATAATCCAAAATTGTATCCCCCTTTACAAAAAGACAGACCATTCTTATTGAAATTATATTGTGGGAAAAAAAACCACAAGTCACACTTGTTTACCGGTAGTTGCCATGTCCCCTGGCATGGCTAGTCTGTGCTCTTGCATTCTTTCCTTCCCTGCACAAGGATACACATCACTATTAGTATCATATAATAATAGAATATTTTAAAGCTATGATGTCATCCAATCATGGCATGTGTGAAATGCATGAGCTCATTTCTTTACATCTTTGTGCATGAGCCAAGTCTACTGTCACCTCATGACCTTCAATTCTTCCACCCTCTACACCTACTAGCTCAGATACACCCCCTTCTCAACCTGATCCACCTTCCTCAAGTCGCCCTCACAAGGGTCCTCCTTAGCATCCCCACAAGAAACGCAAGTGGAAGCCAGGTATAGTGGCCTTGAGAGAAATTAGAAGGTATCAACGCTATTTTGATCTCATCATTCCGAAGGCGAGCTTCTCGAGACTTGTTCGCGAGATTATGCAAGACCTCTACCGCACAGAAAGTAGGAGGTGGTTTTTGTCACAAGGTCATGATAGACCTAATCGCTTCACAAAAGAATGTCTTCATGCTCTACAGTGTGCTGCAAAGGCCTTTCTAGTTGACTTGACGATTGATGCTCAACGTTGTGCAATACATGCGAAGCGCATCATTGTAACTTTTGGTATAGTGTTATCCTCATATTGGACATATGACTATGTCCCAGTGCAAAACTATTGTATGTGCCCTTAAAATATGAATTAAAATTTTACACTTGTCCTTCGTTCTCAACTTTGACTGTGCAACTTCGTTGTATTTTCAATTCTTACATACAGTTTTTGTTAGCACTATCAATTTCAATAGGAATAACATGCAAAAATTTGCCATTTTTTGTTGTAGACTTTACTCCTAATGCCTCTGTATAGTTTATGTGGTGCGAAGTTTCTAAGGGCTAGTAGTCGCGATGTTAATTTCTCAATTATCAATCCATCCATAATTTTGGTGTGGGATATTTTTAAAATACTAAACTGTATTGAAATGCGACGAAACTTCACTCGTGCACTTAGGGGTCCGCAGGCACTTTTTTTTCAAAAAAAAAATTGGGCTCTCGGCGTGGTAGGAAAGTGGCTCCAGATACCAGACTTCGGACCAGGGGTCTGCAAGCACTTTTTTTTCAAAAAAAAAAATGTTGGCATTTGGCCACCTAACGAGTGCACGTGTGAAGTTTTGTCACATTCCGATACAAGGTTATGGATTTACGATCACACGATGGACACTGCATATGAAGCTGCATTAACTCGGTTTTGGGGGGTTTAAATGGGTTAAAAGTTCATTCTTCTTCTCATTTTCACATCTTGATTTCTTTGCTTTCTCCATTTTCACATCCCCAACCTCTGTCTCTTCTCCATCTTGCCCTTCTTGAGCTTGCATGGCACGAACCAAGCAAGCATGTCGTCATTTTGGTCCCTAGAAGACATCATGCCAAGACCTACCACTTGGAGCACAAGGTGGAGCCTCCTCTAATGTAGCAACAAGTGCTCCCCGTGGAGCACAAGGACCATCACAGAAGAAGAAGAGATGGAAACCGGGAACTGTCGCCCTTCGAGAGATAAGGAGAATCCAACGCGGATACATGCTTCTCATCCCGAAAAGTTCTTTTCATAAATTTGTTCGAGAAGTCATGCAAGACTTGGAGCTAAAAGGGATGGGAAGATTTTGGGCACGAGTGTGGGATGGCCCACCAGTAGGAAGGTGGATTGCTGCAGCCATGGAGGCTCTACAAACCGCTGCAGAGGGGTTTCTCATCGACTTGTTCAATGATACACAGCTTGCAGCCATCCATGGAAAGTGTGTTATAATCACAGATAAAGACATGAACTTTATCATTTGGCTTCGATACGGCAAGGGGACCCCACCATAGTTTACTAGATTAATGATGCAAGGTTTATAATGAGTGTTATAGTGCCATAACATCTTGGAAGCCCAAAAAATTTTGTATACTCTACCACATTGGAATATTTATTTATATATACATAATATCTCATGCGATGTGTACTGAATTCAAATAATTGAGTAAAGTTATTTTGTTTTGTTTTTTGAAACGCATGACTCTTAATTTTTATTTAACGTATGAACGCATCAAAAGTAGTAATATGTATGGATACAAGTTACATTATTGCTTATGCACAATCGCAAGTACAGTACTACGCATTGAATTATGTTAATATATGTAGATGCGTCACTCACATACCACACATTATCGTCACACTTTCACAATCGCAAGTGCAGTACTACACGTTGAATTATGTTAACGTATGAGAATGCATCATTCACGTACTACACATTATTGTCACACTTATACAAACCACACATTTATTTAATAAATATTTATTTATAGGGATAAATTAAAGTATCTTATATTCATCAAGAAAAATACATGTGATGGTTGTTAGTGATGGTAGATACAAAAAGTCGATAGCCAATAAGAACTCTCAATTGTTCCTTGGCTTTTTCATCGGTGGAGAGGATGGGCCAACTTCTGATGAAAATATAAGTTTCTTATTTGCTTCAAAAATGATGCGCTCCCCCTTCAGCTCTTTCTCCAGGTGAAGTGGATCCGCCACTTTAGCGAGGTTGCCTAATGTTGCAAGCACACACATTGCTCCACCCTGCATTTGATCAAACAAGTAAAGAAGCTTTGACCACTTGGTTAGCACCACCTTCTCCAAGCTAGATGTCACAGGTATCGATCAAAAAAGTCCAAACTTGGTCAAAGTTTGAATTTTCATGATTATTTCTTGCCCTCTTGGTGAGCACTTCTTATGGAAGACCACCAAATCTGCAACAAGGTTACCGATATACTCCTTAAACAGCTGAATCCTTGCATCGATCCGCATGTTGAGCTCCTCCTTGCCTTGATGCAAACTCATCTATATACAGTATGTCCTGAATGATAAAGTCAAATCAAACAATATATTTAGCAACTAACCTAGAGTTATCGAAAAGTGATGAGACTTGATGGTAGGGTGCGTCTTATCCCTCGAGTCCACTGGTGAAATCTTGGCAAAAAATGATGCTTGTAGCTACCGTGTCTAAAGTCTGGCATCTAGGGCCGGCCCTAGACGCCAAAACCCCACCCTAGATGCCAAACCCCCAGACGACAGATTTCAGACAGGGCAGCTGCAGGCATCATTTTTTGCCAAGATTTCACCGATGGACTCTGGGGACCCAACACACCCTACCATCAAGTTTCATGGCATAAAAATATATGGTAGTTAGAAATCTCACCTTCTCCAGATCATCTTGTATCTTCATTTCCTCGTGTGTCAGGGAGGCACCTCTTTGGGCAGAGGGATCTACAAACTCCTTGGTAGGAAGCTGGGGCCTTGGTCCGAACAAATCATGCTGTAGTGCTTCAAATTCAGTATCGGGTACAAGGTAATCTTCTTCAACTGAGGTAATATGCTCCTTTGCTGCTATGATCGCACTCACAGTATCTAAGCTTGTGCCATCATATCTTCCAATCTCTGCCATTGTTGGATGCACATCCATGTAATCATAATCGATCAGGTCTTCTATTGAATCCCTAACTAGGATAGAAAACAACTCTTCTTCCTTCATTTCCAAGTATTGCAGTACATTTGATAGAAGTAAGTATTGTACACCATCTACTTCAATGGGTGTCAAGGAGGCAAGGTTGGGTTTGTCGACTTGTGGCTGTTCTGAAGAAGATGGCACCATGAGAGCCAACCTTTTCTCTGTCACCACTAGATGTTCCTCTTCAACATTCATGAGATCTTGAATCGGTTCTTCTCCCGTGTATGTGATAGAAACAACCTGTGGAGTTGTATCTTCATCGCTCTCCTCCCCTAGTAGTGTATCCAATGCAAGGAGGTAAATTGCCAATGCGCAATCACACTCTACGAGATTCAAAGGTGATATACCAGGTGCACTTCCCATGGGAATAGTGCATACTCTATGCAAAGGATCCACATGGGCCAAACCCTTATTCACCACTTTTTGGTGATTCTTCCCTGCTTGAAATACCATGAGCTATTCCAGAGGTACCCAAGTCATGTCGGATCCCTCGATGGAGTATGTGCATGTAGCAATGGTACTCACAAAGTCTTCCAAAACCTGAAGGGGGGATCCAGCAATGAGCGCACGCTTTCAAGGTTGAAGTTCTTAGAGACAACCTAGAATATCTCGTCACCCTGGTTGGCAAAGATAGTCTCGTTGATCCACTCATCAAAGTGTGTCCGAGCATCCATCGTAGCATGTAGGAGGGATGTGGTGGATATAGAGAGATGAAGAGAGAAAGTGTGAAATGAAACAATGAAACATGAACTAAACTATTTCTACCTTAAAAACCTTAAGTTTTAAACCATTAAGGGTTGTTCGCATATGATATTTAGTTATGGCTTTACTCTTTGTAAAGTTTGCATGCATATGTAAATGTGTTGATGTGGAAAGTGTATAACAAGTGTATGATTTTGCATAAATACCATAATTTTTAAATATTGCAAGTTTGTAAGCGACAATATTCTATTGGCCAAAAAAATCCAAAAATTTACAAGTGTTGGATATTACAACTTGTGGTGTTGGGATTTTTAGGGAGACTCTACAATTTCTAAAATATATGGAGCCACACACTTTTCACTGGTAACAGTATCCTTAGCTCGGCTTCGAATTTTCCTACCATCTAGTTTAAAATAGAAGCTAATAGGTGGATTCTGCATTAACATTATAATTTCCTGGCACATTATACTCAAGGGCCAATCATCCTCCATTTGCAACACTTGGGGCTCACGGTCCTTACAAATGACAGTAACATCCACAGCTACACTTTCACACATGTCTTGATCAAGGCACAACCATTTACCCTTGAGCATCCTCCATCTACGATACTTGAATACTAGGCATAAAGTTTGTCGTGCGAAAAAGTATTTGTAATTGGAAAGGAAAATTAGCCGATTCATCCCAAAGTAAGATAATAGTCAACTAAGAGAGAATATTTTTACCTAAAAGCCATGTCTCTTGTTGTGGCTCAACACTCCACTGTGTTAGGACAATGAGTTATTTTTTATGTCCAAGTTTTTCCTAGAATCCTTGTTACATAGTCCTCTGATGTATTTTTTATAATGTACGTGCTTTTGGTACGTCTCAAACCCCTACATTCCTTGAACATGTGTGCAAAAAGTGCAATTGATATGAACCACCTTAGATGTACATTCTTTGAGCCAGTGCTTGGCTTCATAGAATTCAATATGACTGCTGAAATTTTTGTGCTACACATGTGCAAAATGTCACTACTACATAATGTCCATTCTATGCTATTGAGATTTGATATGTGCATAGACTCAAGGGTTCCATATTCTTGACTCCCCTTGGGTAATATGTACTTGGAGTCATAGAAAAAAACAAGGTCCTCTAGGAGTTGCTTAGCTATATGTCCCTCAAAGAGAAATCTACCAATTTCGAGGTGGTAACACTTAAAAGAACCAGTGAAACTCTCAATATTTTGCCACTCACAGCAATCCAAAGGGTATACTTTTGTAAATACAAGACAAGTTGTTACATAGGTATCATGAAAGTTCTCATTCTCAATGAGTTGCAAATACTTATTGTTTGCAATGTGTCATTGAAAGGGCACAGTGGGCCCAATGTGTATTTGTTTTTGCATGAATACATATTGTACAAACACCTCTGTTACAAGGGAGAATCAACATTTCTTTGTCTAAGAGCTAAAATTTTACCCTTCCAGTGCTTCGATACATCTGCAATTGCAAATGCTTTTACCCTGAAAGCTCCCTTCATACTTGGACGCATATGTACCCAAGACAAGCAATGATATGTATTAGTGATCCAATTCTCTTCTTCATCTTTTCTGTTATGTACTTCTATCGAGAGAATGCTTATTCTTCTCTTAGGCATTATAACCTACACATTAAATGTAAAGAAGTATGTATTAACCCCTAAGTATTAAGCATTTTAAGTCTGTCCAATAATCACCAATATGCCATACAAATCAACATGGCATTAAGAGATGTTTACACTTTTATAAACAGACATAAACATAGATATTGAAATGCATGTGGATATATACATCAACACAAAGTATAGATTTAATTTCAAGATATCACTTTAATCATACCATTTACATGAAATATAATGAAAAGAATAGCACAAGAATACTCAGAGAATTTCGCCAAAATAAATTTTATTATAATGAAGAGGAGTCTGATTTGACTCAATACATTGTATGAAATGTGGGTATTATAGAGTAGTTGTTAGAAGGATAGCAACCACATGGCAGACAAATCTTAATAGGCACATTGGATTGACACCTGAGATATTCTAAGACTCAACACATTGTGTGTTATATGGATGATATGATACAAGAGTTTCATGGATCATTGCCAATTGGCATGGAGATCCAAGTGGACACATAGGACTAATAAAGTAGAGGATTTTTGAACCATCGACTTCCAGCAGATCCATATCATCCAACACAAAGGAATCACTCACCCCATCAAAATAGTTGATGGAGAATTATATGCTTCACCTAAACCTTGTACAATACCTACATGTACAAAAAAACACCTACATGAATCCCTTTTAACAAAAATACTTGCATGAATCCCTTTTAGCAAAAAATATCTAGATAACTGTATGAATAGAAGCAATATTAAACATGGCCAATTTACCTATAAGTTGATTTGTTGAAGATAATATTCAATAATTGCTAATTAAAACCCATTGCAAATGATGGACATAAGAAAACATCAATCCCATCAAATATAAAAGTCACTAATTAAATGAATAAATTTTTGGCACCACAAAATATGGTTTTACCTGTAAATTGAGCTACAGAATCTTTGCTCTACCTTGTGTTAAGTGCTGCAACAACAATTGATCCTTAAGTTAGAACTAGCATCAAAGCCTATTGTAAAGATAATAAAAAAGGGATAATGCAGAGAGGAACAAAGAGAGATTCTGTGTGAGTATGCGAGAGAGAGAAAGAAATGATCACCTATCCAATCTTGCCCAAATTGATCTCTACAAAAGACAATTTTGCAAGAGTTAGTATTTACATGAAGGTATACTGAAAAAACAGTAAAAAAGAGGAAACATAGACAGAGAAAGAGGGAGGGAGAGAGAGATAAGCACTTATGCAGTCACCCAAAATGATCTCTGCAACAAAACAACAACAAGGGTTAGAACTAACATTGTGTTGTATTGAAAATATATCAGCAAAAAAAAAAAACCAAACAGAGAGAGAGATTAACACCTTTGCCTCTTGCTCCAAATAAACTCTACAAGAAAACAACAATTAGAACCAACATCAAATTCTATTAAAAACACAACATAAAAGAGAAACAACACATAGAGAGAGGGGGAAAGAAAGGAGAGAGAGATGAACACCTCTGTCTCCTGCCCCAAACAACCTTTGCAATAAAACAACAACAACAGTAAGAAGTGACATCAAACCCTATTGAAAAAATAGCAAACAAGAGAAAATGGAAAGAGAGATGGGCACCTGTGTTTTGCCCAAAATCTGGAGCTACGTGGAGAAGACAGTGTAGAGGTAAACAGAATGCTCAAAACCCTAATTACTCTCAGCAGGGAGCTTCAATGGAGATGAAAATTCACGAGTATAGAGAAGAGAGGGAAAGTGGTCTGTTGCTCAACTTTTGGGTCAAACAGATTTCGTGAGAGGAAAAAAAATTGAAAATTCTCCAAAAAAAGAGGGGAAATACGAGGTGAGAGAAACTCAAATTTTATGTACTATTCATTCTCTCTTTTTTAAATCCCCCACTACCCCTTTTTTTAATAGAAAACCCAAGATTTGGAGAGAGAATATTCATCCTCCATGGATGTCAACATCTAGTCTTCCTATTGGACAATCCAAAAGGCCCACATCTTAAACTATATTATTTTTAAGGGCCCATGTATGATTTCATTTTTTTCCTAATGGGGTGTTAGAGACGCATTAAAAAATGACTAGTGTTTCTTATGCGAAGCTCTTTTTTTAAAATTTTAATTTTTGGTAGGCATCGCTTAAGTGACTAATGCATCTTCAAAACCTATTCAAACAAATAAGATTGAGCCTGTGGGGAATTGAAATCCAACTCTAGCCATAGATGGCTATCATCCACAAGACTCCCCACGAAACTCACCCATTGTTAGTAAGATTTGAAGAGAGCAATGAAAGAATGAATATGATCAATGGAAAAATTTGTTAGGTCTTACCAATAGGGTTTGTTGATACCACTTTGATTTTCCCGCAAAATGATTAGGAAAGTGGTCGAAATGATCAAGACAAAGCACTTGATATAATACCTTGATTTTTATAATTCAAGTGTGGTTTGGAAAGAGATCAATGATCAAGTCAATCTCTTCATTGTCTTGCATTGTCTCTTGAATCTCCTTGTTTGTGAGTTATACATCAAGAGAAATAGTGGGTAGTGAAGCTATCGATGATTGAGGCTCTACATGAGGCTTAAAGTCCAACTCCAAGGCAAGATCCTCCATCTCATCATTTTTTGCATCATTGTTGCTCACTTCCTCTTCTTGGTGCTCTTCTTGTGCTAGTGTTGTGAGTGAATGGGGCTCTTTAGAAGTTGATTCATCCTCTTGTAGAATCTCTTGGTCCACCTCCCCACAAGTGGTGTCAAACACCCATCGTCCTCAAGGATTTATAGGTACAACTTTCCTCCATGGATTGTGAGAATCTGGGGCAACATAGAAGAAAGCTTTCTCACAATGTGCTGGTAATATGTATGGTTCCTGGGTTGTTCGTAATGGCTTTGAAGAGTCAACTAACCAAAACCTAGAGGGCTCTTGTCTCATTTGTTGGAAGAGAGGGAGAGAGACAGAGTGGAGGGGAAGATGAGCCTCAGCTCATTGTTGTTCTTCTTCCATTATTCTTCCATCATACTAACTGAAAGAGACTTACACACATAGGTATAACTAACCAAGACTAACTGTGGTTAAGTCACTGACTACATCGACTTATTGAATGTCATACACATGTTTAGCTGTATATCCAACTAATGTCGATCACATACATAAAGATAGACTGACTGAAGAGTAATGAGAGCTTGATATTCTAACACTCCCCCTCAAGCTCAAACCATCTGATAAACTTCAAGTAGTTGTTTGAAATATATGAACTTTTCTTTACCAAGAGACTTGGTAAATATGTCTGCTACCTAGTCTTCAGTCTTCACATGAATCAAGTCAATCTGCCTTGTAAGAACCATTTCTTTGATGAAATGGTAGTGAACCTGAATAAGTTTTGGACCTAGCATGGTAGATAGAATTGCTAGCCAACATAACATTGCTGAGGTTATCACAATGCAATCTCACTCTGCTTTCCAGCTGTATTCCCAAGTCTTTCAGCAGTTTCATCAACCAAATTTCTTTGCAAGCCTTTAAGGCAGCTCCTTTGTACTCAGCTTTTATACTAGACAATGCAATAATAGGCTATTTCTTACTCTACCAACAGATCATATTGCTGCCCAATCCAAATACATAACCATTGGTTGACCTCTTGTCATAGGCACAGCCAGCCCAATTAGCATCAATAAACCTTGTCAAGTCAAGAGATTTTCCATATACATAAAATAGTCCATAATTTGTAGTACTCTTTATATACCTCATGATCCTCTTGAGTGTATCTAAATGTGGTTTGTGAGGCTTCTGCATGAACTGACTAATCAGCTCCACTACATAACATAAGTCAGGACGAAAAGTATATCAAGCTACCCACCATCTATCGATACATGGTCACATTCTCTATGTCATTCCCAACATCAATTTGTAGCTTGACATTCTGATCAAGAGTTGTCTCCATAGGCTTGTATTCAGCCATACCATACTTCTGTAGCATATCATGAGCATACTGCTTTTGTAAGTAGCCATATACCTTGAGGCATAGAGACTACCTCAATCCCAAGAAAATACTTTAGTTCACCAAGGTCCTTGACTCTGAATTCATCCTCTAAACATGATTTAATTTTAGCAATGCCCTCTTCATCATCTCCAATGATGATAAGATCATCTACATAAACCACTAGAAGCACATATCCATGATCTGTCTTCTTCGTGAACAGACTGTGATCTACATCACCCAATCTAAATCCATGTTGTTGTAAATAACTACTGATCTGATCATTCCATGCTCTAGGTGCATGTTTCAGTCCATATAAAGCCTTTTTCAGCTTACATACATGTGTAGGAAAGTCCGGGTGAACATAGCCTTCAAGTTGCTCCATATATACTTCCTCAACCAAATCAACGTTCAAGAAAGCATTCTTGATGTCCATTTGCCATCATTTCCAGCCTTTGCATGTTGCCAAAGTAATGATAGTTCTGACTGTTGCCATTTTAGCCACCGGACTGAAAGTCTCCTCATAGTCAAGGCCATACTGTTGCATATACCCTTTTGCAACCAGTTTGGCCTTATAGCGTTCTAACAAACCATCTGACTTGCACTTAACCTTTTACACCCATTTGCAACCAATGGGGACTTTGCCTTCAAGCAACTCAACCAATTCCCATGTCTCATTTTCAGCCAGGGCTGTATACTCTTCATCCATGGCAGCACACCAGTTATCATCTGTAAGTGCATCATCAAACTTTCTAGGTTCTTTCTAACCTATCATACTAGCCATATATGCATAATGGTGGGCTGAATAACTAGTGTATGTAAACCTATCAAATGGTTTTTTGACTCTCTTAGATATCCATAATTGTGGCTCACTTTGAGCTTGCCTCTCATGAGATGGTATATAATGACTGTGCCTTGCTCTAGGTGCCATAATAGACGGATTTCCTAACTCACTATCCAAACTGTCATTGTTAGATGACTCATAACCTGCTATAAGTGGACCTGTGACATCCTCAAGCATCTTTTTCTTTTCCCTTATCCAATCTCCCCTTCACTGACATATCCGTGTCAATGGACGCAAGAGTACGACTCCACAAGTGTCCTCATTAAGGACTTACTGTACCCATCACCTATAGGACCACTCATAGATGTACTCACTCTAGGTGTATTTTTAGCATTACTAGTGCTGGCTAATCCATCAGTAGCCACTACAATAGGATTACCATACCACAATGCCAGCTCATAAAAAACAACATCTCTGCTAATCAATGTCTCATGTATAGACAGTACATAACACTTGTAAGCTTTTCGGTCTTGTGCATAACAAAGGAACACACTCTTGACATCTTTAGGATCCAATTTCTTCCTCTTTTTATTAGGAACATGCACACATGCAATGCTCAAATACCTTCAAGTGTGAAATGTCAAGCTTATGACCATACAACTTCTCATATGGAGTTACATCATGAATCCCTACTGTAGGGGTTCTATTCAACACATACACAACAGTCACTACTGCTTCAGACCAATAACCATTTGGAAAACTCTTCTCATTCAGCATAGCTCTTGCCGATTCCATCAGTACTCTAATCCCATGTTTAGCAAGGTACACGTCAAAGTAATTAGAGACATATTCTCCACCTCCATCTGATCTAAGATATGAAATTTTATAACTCAACTCATTTTCAGCATGCTTCTTGAGATCCTTGGATGCATCAAACACATCATCCTTATGTTTTAGTATGTAAAGCAAAGTATACCTACTAAAATCATTAATGAAGGATACATAATAATGAGAACCACCAAAGGAAACATTATGAGACAGACCCCATACATCTGAATGTACCAATTGCAAGGGTTGTGAGCTATCCCGTACATGTCTCATAAATGGAAACCTTGCCTACTTTCCAAACTGGCATGCATCACATACATGTCCAAAGTCATGATACTTGAACTTAGGAAATCCAAGCACAATATCCTTCTACTACATAGATTTTAGCTTTTGCACATTCACATGGCCAATCCGCTTATGCCATATCTCAACATCCCGTATAGCACCATCATCATGTGCAAACATGGCTGCTTTCAATTCTGGAATTAACACATCAAGAGTAAATATTATGGCATCTCTTCAGTCTGTAGCAATCAATTTGCAGCCATTACCATATTCTTCAACAAAGCATCCATCTCTATTAAATCTCACCTACAGATTCTATTCTACCATCTTTCTAATTGACAAAAGATTCTTGGTTATTGTAGGCACATGTAGTACATCATGCAGGCTCTTTTTCTTGCCATTAGGCATCAACAACGGAACAATTCCTGTGTGCTGAATGTCATGTTGGGTGTCATCCCCAGTACACACATAACCATGTGAACCTGCAACCATCTCATCAAACCATTCTCCATGGGGTGTCATATGATTTGAAGCCCTTGAATTAATGTACCATCTGTCATCTCTGTTCTACCTAGATGCATTCTTAGACACATGTTGCATGGCAAACAATCTGTCAACCCTCTCATCATGAGCACCGCTACATGGGGGGTTCACTCATAGTAAAGAAGACATGTCACCTGTGTGCAAGGACTTCTAAAAAAACCCCTATTTATGAAGCTTTTAAGACTAATATATCCCCCTATTTAAGCTTATAAGATATATACATGTACGACTTTTTATGTATCCCCTTTCTTAAATGTAAGTCTTCATAGAACATATACTAACTTTTCTTTTATAAGTTGGAATTATCCTAAGCAATTAAAAGTATCAAAATGGTCATATCACAATTTACTAATGTTTTTTTTTGTTAGAAACCTTAGGTTCAATAACCCTACTATGTGAGGTTTTAGGGTTTTAACCTTACTTATCAAGGTCTCTTGTATGCCATGGAGAAACCAATCTATGGGGAGAGGTGATCAAATGCATCCCCCCCTTATTTTTTCCCTCTATCCCCTCCTTAAATTTAAGTTCAATATAGGAAATTAAGAGGGGTCTACCTCTAATGTATAAGCTTAAGTGTCCCCTTCCAAAAACCCCCCTCCCTTACACTCACGTGATACCATAGAACATCTATAGTGAACCCCCCGGGCATCACTAGAAGATGCATAGTGCCCATGCTGGTTGCCCTTTGCCTTCATATCTCCTTGCTTCTTATAATAATCCTTTGCAATGTGTGCATATCTGGTGCAGAAATGACAGTCCTTATATTTGTTTAATTGATCATTTGACTACCATGAACTAGATCCACCATCTCTACCATGGGGTGATCTCCCCTTGCCTCTAAAGCCACCAGATCCACACTAGCCCTATGTATGTGTGCCATGCTAGGCATTCTGATAATGCTGTCCATAAGCATTTCGACCTCGAAAAGAGCCATGGCCTCTGCTGCCTCTACCACGCTGGCTATAGTAAAGAACAGTGTCTCTGCTTTGAGACATACTAGAACCTATATTCATCCCAAGCTTATCTTCCTCATGCAACAGCAAAGCAATCAGCTCATCCTAATCAAGGGATTTATCTCTCATAGAAATAGATGTATCAAATGCTTTATACTCTTTGCTAGGTCCATTCAATGTCACTGTAATCATATCATCCTCAAACACTGAAGATCCAATGGTGGCAAGCTGATCCGCTATATTCTTGATATCTGTAGTGTAGGCCTGAATGCTTTTAACATTCCTAGACATGTTATTGGACTATTTCTTTAGTTGAATCTTTCTTGCATGTGTTACATTTCCATAATTCTTCATGAGTATGTCCCATGTATCCTTTGGATAACTGCATCCAATAATCTATATAACCATAGCATTTGATATACATAAGGAAAACCAATGTAACACCTTGCATGCTCTCTCAGTCCATAGCTTATGAGCCCTTTTCTGATCATTTGTCGGATTCCTTTCATGTATTTTAGGTTCAACCTCATCACCTATACATAAGTCCCAATAACCTCTACCAATCAAAAAAATCTTCATACCGAAGTTCCATAAAGCTTCTTTTTTTTGTCTAGCTTTTCTCCCACAATTTGAGTGATATTGTTAGTGCCTTGATCATTTGCCATAGTTGCAGCTTAGGTATTCAGTGATGTATACAACCTGTAAGTATTTGACTCCTTTTTGTTCAGGACCAATTTCTTGCTATTCCTGAAAGTTTTCATGACAACCTACTTGCTATAAACTATATTCCAACAGTGAAAAAACACAGTCAATTGAGCATAAACCAAGCTCAAATTAGCTCAAAACATTCTATGGTAGTGGCAAAATATCCCAGCAACAAACTATTTCCATACAAGTATAAATGTTTGTATTGCATGCAAGTAGCAGTACCAAATACAACTAGCCCATTGCTATACCCAACAGTATTTTCTCTGTTAAAACAAGAGTATTCAGACCTCAAAACAGCCCCAAAAAATCTCATTCAGCTTGCCACTCTGTGCAGGAGTTGATACATGTCCAACCAGTCAGAATATATTGCATGTATGTCAAGTAAAGATGATAGGTATTCTTCCAGTAGAACAATAACCAGTCAATACCGTGATATAACCAGCAACAAATCAGTTCAAACTTTGTGCAATATTTTCACCTCGAAATATTGAAGACCCGTAATCCGTGCAAAAAAAGAAAACTAAAATAATCTCCCGCATCGGTAAATGTTGGTGGTTAAGTGCTTACCCCGCGCGCGCGTCAATAAACTCTAGTTGCACGGAGCACAAGAGCCGAGGCTTGAAACCTATAGTTCCACACAGAAACACCCTTCACGGGAAAAGGCAAATAGATAAATGGTTAAATTTTGTGCAATTTTTTATTATTATTAACCCCCTCCCCTCAGCCGATGCATGGTAGGGAGAGGGAGTGTAGGAAGAGCATGAGATGGAGTGGTGTGGAGTGGAGAAGTATGAGGGAGGGGAGGCATGCAAGCCAGCCACATGGGAGGCTATCTCCCCCCCTTATCCTATATAACCTCCCCTTAAGCTTAGGGGAGGGAGGAGAGAGGTGGAGTCGTGCTGTTGGAGGGGTCGTGAAGCCCACTGTGCTATCACCATCAGCCGCCACGCTACCGCCACGAGGGCGCTGCTGCCACCTTCATCAACCACACCACCATCATCATCATTATTATCATCATCTTCATCATTATCCTCATCATCACCTCCATCCCTCATCTTCTCTCTCCACGATCATTTCTACAGTAAAACAGATTGAATTAGCAATTTGGCGATATGCAGATTTCAGGAGGTCGTGATAACTTTAGAGGCAAGGGGAGCTTTAGAAGAGGAAGAGGTGGATGGCAGAACAGAGGTTCTAAAAACTCTGGTATTGTGTATCACTACTGTGGCAAAATAGGTCATATTGCAGCCCAATGTTATGCTAAGAAAGATGATATTTGCAGTAGTAAGTTGTAGCAAGGAAACTATGCATCGTCTTTACGACAGAATGAATCTTTGGATTTGTCATAACTTGTATACTATAACTCCAAATCGAGCGCTCTATAGCTCAATAGATTCCATTTTTCAAGAACTTTCTAATGATAGGTCACATCATATGGTTGTGAGAAATTTATGGGCATGTTATCCGGGTGCCACCTTTTTAGTATTCAAAAAATGGGAATTGGGGGATTCCCAAACTCACTAATATTGTGTTCTTTGGAAGCTTCTAATCTTAAGCCTCCATAGGCCTGGTTCCCTCGTGCTTCTCTGAGAAATTTAAAACCAAGTCCCTAAAGCCGTGTCCTGTGTGGGAGGAGGAGATAACGAAGAGAAGTAGATTCGATACACGGAGTGACTCAGAGGAGAGTTGCTGGAATGGAATTACTCCATCCAATGGCCCCCAAACAAAAGACGTGAGGCACACATGCGAGAGCTTCCACTCCCAGTTCGCGTGTGGATAACATCCCGAACCTCAATGCCCAGGTTCCAATCGTATTCTCGCATGAAAGGGATACGTTAAGCATGACAGGTTTTAGGAAAGTTTAAATGCATTTATTCAGTTGTTTATGAAGTTAGTTCATGTTGTGCATTCGAAATTGCTTGCACTTTCAAGTTGCAATCCTTTTGCATGGGTTAAAAGGTGGATTTGTCTAAATGCATCCTTGATTTCCTCACGAAAAAGAACAGCACCTAATGCATTTAGATAATAATCTCCTAATTGTGATTCACATGAAGTAATCATTGACATCCATTAGATGTTGTCCAAGTAGTTGCATTGCATGAAAGGGATTTATGTACCTTGCAAATCTCATGTGGTGAAAATTGCATCCTAGGTTGGCTAAGAGCTGAAGGACAAATTAAATCAATAATGGTCCCATGACATTCATGCATGGACTTTGTTTATCGAAGTTAGATTTGGGAATGGATGAAATTTCATATTAAAGCTAGAATTCAATGCATTAAGCGAAGGGTTATGAGCATAGTTCTTGATGAAATTCAACGTAGATTTTATACGAGTTAGCCCTAAACTTGTCACAATCATTATGATTTAGGCAAGGAAAAGAAATGGTAATTGTAAATCTTATAGTTGCATAGAAGGAACAAGTCTGTGAATCACATATTTTCATGGAATGTTGTATCTTGAAATTATTTACCTCTCTTACGAAAAGTATTTGCATCTCTTATAAGGAAAGATCACCTCTTGTCGCAAGACAATTAGATCGATTAGGTAATTTACTTGCAATTGTGTAACTCAAAACGATGATTACCTCAATGTGCTAGGTAGAGTTAAGTCGCGATAAAATTCTGCTTATTATCGCACTCCAAAAATCGACTTAATATTTCCAATCTCAAAGGTCCTACCCACATTCACAGAATGTTAGGGTTAGCTAAACGCCTATGCAAGAACGATCTAGGGTTTTTACCCTAAGGATCAATTAGCCAATTACTAGTCTTCCGAAAGCCTAGGTTCAAACATTGATGGCCTAGTAGGGTTAAGGGGTTGGGTTGGGTCAAGAGGACATCCCAAACCCTACATCTTGACCAAGGTATTCTTGACCAAGGAATACCGGGCGATGGGAGAAATGATCCTGCAAGTTAGGTGCGACACTTGTCTCATACAACAAGTTGCAACGTCGCATGATTTGTGACTAAACCACAAAATAGTATTGCCACTCCTTGAAGGTTGGCAAGTTCTAAGTACAAGTTTAATTTCCAAGAGGATGAGTAATCCTGCTTCATCACCCTTCTTTGAGGTTGATTTGCCAAGTTAGGGAAATTATAAATTGCATAGCAAGAAATTGACCAATCAAGTTAGGGCGATGAGGTTTCCTAGGAATTATTGACCCTAATGTAAGGAAACCTAAGGTATTTGTTAATTTGGGTTAATAGGGTATAAACCCTAACCCAAGGAAAAAAGGGTAAACAAGCAACGAAACCCTTGGGACCTTGCCAAGTCGCAATTGATCCAGGATCCAATGCTAGATGCATTCAGAGAGAAGGAATTCACTCCTTAGTAGTTGGCCAAACAAATTGATTGTGTTTGTACAGTTAGGAGCACTGTTTGTACTTCTTTGCTCAAGGAACTAAAGATGGAAAAGTAATTAATGCTTCAGGTTGAAGGCCTGGAGGGAGAGGCAGCATCAGTTACCCTTGATTGTTTGCTTGACCCTATCCAAGGGGGTTGTTAGCCGCGCCGGATACGTGGACCAAACCGGCTGCGAGAGGTCTCTTCGTGGATGCTACTTGGAGTAGGAGGACGCTTGGGTGCTAGGGGGGCTCCGGTCATAAATCCCTTGCCTCCGAGTCTTGCACAAGAGGCCGACGTGACTCGAGATTGGATCTCGAGGCCCATATACTAGTCTACAAGTGGAAACTTGGAATAGCGATCCTTGAGGATTGCTGGAATTGCCTTCGGGTAGATTATGGAATAGCCTTTGGGTGGATTATATGATGGATTAGCCTTCGGGTAGATTATGGATTAGCCTTCGGACAGATTATGGAATAGCTTTCGAGCTGGATTATATGATGTATTCCAAAGACTGATAAATACGATCAATTGTTGAAAAGAAACTTGTTTGACATTGTTTTTCTATGTCAATGCTTAAGTTATGTGAAGGAACTAGTGACTAATTGACTAATTAAGGAAGCTGTTTTTGCATGTCAAACTAAATGTGGTAGGTAATTAGATAAATAAAGCAACCCCGAGGAAAGTGCGGTGGATGTGACCATGGGTCCGTCCTATGGAAGGGTGGTCCCGGTTGGCCGGGAATGTTTCTCGAAGGAATTTGACAGCAAGGAACGATGACCTAGAATCTAGAGTACTAGAGTCCCAATTTATACTGTTTTAGGGGATCGGAATGGGACTATGCCTTACGGGCAGAGAGGTCGAGCTTTGCATCCCTCTCATTTCCCATTCTCCTTGAACCAAGTGGAGCATGAATCCACTTCGACCCTGGCATTTCTGCGTAAACTAGTTCGCTTGGGATTCAACGATAGCTACCGTTTTAGAAATTTGACCACTAGGAAAACCCTGATTCAGGTCGGTCCTAAGTGGGAACAGCTGGAATGCTTCCGCTTCATGGCAAACTCGGGAAGATCTAGATCACAAACCCCGTGACATTCCATGGGAGTGCGGAGCGGCACTTTCTGGACTCTCTTCCCAATGACCGTTGTGCATTTATGTCACCGACTTGTTAGCTGCAGATGCAGTAGGTACACCGCCCATGAATAATAGCTAGATGACAGCTATCCTTATCTAATCTAGTTCGTGGCTCAGCTAGTATGCAACCTTAGTTAGTTGAGTTTGGTTTGAGACCCATATATAGGGTTCTTTTATTTCTCTGTACTAGAGTTCTTTTTGGCTTACACAACTAAGAAGAGAAAAACTGTTTTCAGCCTCCACCTTTGTGTGTATTCCCCCATTGTGTAAGTGAGAAAGCTACAAGTGAGACTCCTTCCTTCTCTCCCACAATCTTGACATGATATCAAAGCCTAGTTCGCAGTGTTCTGGTAAGAGGACCAGTGTTGCAGAACAGAGGTTCTAAAAACTCTGGTATTGTGTATCACTACTGTGGAAAAATAGGTCATATTGCAGCCCAATGTTATGCTAAGAAAGATGATATTCGCAGTAGTAAGTTGTAGCAAGGAAACTATGCATCGTCTTTATGACAGAATGAATCTTTGGATTTGTCATAACTTGTATACTATAACTCCAAATCGAGCGCTCTATAGCTCAATAGATTCCATTTTTCAAGAACTTTCTAATGATAGGTCACATCATATGGTTGTGAGAAATTTATGGGCATGTTATCCGGGTGCCACCTTTTTAGTATTCAAAAAATGGGAATTGGGGGATTCCCAAACTCACTAATATTATGTTCTTTGGAAGCTTCTAATCTTAAGCCTCCATAGGCCTGGTTCCCTCGTGCTTCTCCGAGAAATTTAAAACCAAGTCCCTAAAGCTGTGTCCTGTGTGGGAGGAGGAGATAATGAAGAATCCCTAAAGCCGTGTTCTGGTAAGAGGACTAGTGTTGCTTTCATTTTTTAAGTTTGGGAGCAAGTCTCTGTAGATAGCACAGCCGGAAAGTGCAAGAGTGCATTGTCTCAGATTGAGACACCCTTCGCAGTGTAGCAAGAGGGCATTTTTTTTAAATTCGAGGCCATTTCGAGGCTTGTTTTGGAGGCGGAAGTTTTCCGCACGCACGCAGGAAAAGGCCCTGTTTTTTGTTGTGCAACCACTGTTCTACAGGTCGGTGAAAAGTTACCATAGAAATTGCATCATATGCCTATGCGCAGAGCCATTGGGAGTTACAGAATCATCATTGTTTCCTGTTGATGCAAAATCGTCACTAGGAAGTGACTGTGTGGTCAAATACCACTTTCGTCAGTTTTGCAGATTTGCCCTTGTGAGGCTGAAGCTGTGTTTTTTTGCAGTGACAGAATTTTTTGCAGTGTTCTGTAATGGCATCTGATTCTCTTTCATAGATTGTCACTGAAAAGCTTGACAAGAATAACTTCCAAGCATGGAAGTTTAGAATGACGAATTTCCTTATGGGAAAAGGATATTGGGAATTCGTTGCAGGAAATGAAGAAGAACCAGTTCTTCCTGATGTTCCCAATCAATAGCAAATGCAGGCATTTAAAGGATGGCATGAGAGAGCCAGAAAAGTTATGTACTGGCTGTCTATCAGTATTTTAGACTCTATGATTATGCATATTCAGGATGCAAGTACGCCAAAGGAGGCATGGGATACTTTGTCAAAAATGTATAGCATAAATACGCAAGCCAGGAAAATGCAGCTCAAGCAAGAGATGCACAATGTGCAAAGAGAAAGTATGAGCATCAATGACTACCACATGAAGGTAAAGAAGATTGCACATGCACTTGCTTCCATTGGGTCACCAGTGGAAGATGCTGATTTAGTTTTTGTGATTTTGTGACCTTGAATGGTCTAGGAAATGATTATGCACAGTTCCGAACATGTATTTCCATCCGTGAAAGATTTCCTGATTTTGAGGAGTTGATTGCTCTTCTAATTTCTGAGGAGCAGAGAAATGGTGGTGCATCTTCTTCAGGAGGAACTTCAAAAGAAGGAGTCTTCTACTCAAATGCTAGAAGAGTTAGAGGAGGCCGATCTGGAGGCCGTGGTAGAAATCAGAATATGCAGCAAACTCAAGAAAACCAGTCGTATGGAGGAGGACGTGGTAACTCTAGAGGCAGGGGGAGCCAAAGAGGTCATGGTGGATGGCAAAGAGGCCAAAATGCAAACAGCAATGTTGAATGCTACTACTGTGGTAAAATGGGTCATATGGCTAAAGACTGGTATAAAAAGCAGAATGACATCATGAATGGAAAATTGCAACAAGGAAATTATGCATCTTCTAGTAGACAGGGTGATGACAGAAAGGAGCATTTGTTTATGGTGCAGCACATGACCAATTCTGTATCAAGTGCAAAAGAAAGCAACGATGTGTGGTATGTTGACTCAGGTGCATCAAACCACATGACAGGTCATGTAGAATGGATGCAGAATGCAAGGAAAATGGAAAAACCAGGATTTGTGGAGACTGGTGATGATACTGCACATCCTATTGTGTAGATTGGAAAAATTCCTTTGTTTATGCATGATGGGAAAAAGAAATACCTGTCGGATGTATTTCATGTTTCGAATATCACCAAGAACCTGGTTTCTGTTGGTCAAATGGTTGAGCATAGCTTGCACGTTAGATTTAATCCTCATGGATGCTTTGTTGAGGATATGAAAAATAAAGGTCACTTGATAGCAAAAGGAAATAAGGGCAGAATGTTTACGTTGGATGTAGATATGCCTGAATTGAATGTAGCAATGTTTGCACATGGGACCGGTGTAGTTGCAGATATTGATGTCTGGCATAAACACATTGGTCATGTTAATGTACAGCGACTTAAATCAATGCAAGCCCAAAATATTATTGCAAGATTGCCTAAATTCAAGGTTGCAGAAATGCATAAGGTATGTGAATCTTGTCAATTTGGAAAACAGGCAAGGAAACCATTTCCTAGACATGTTCAAGAGAGTAAGAAGCCATTGGAATTAATCCACTCTGATGTGTGGACTACTAAAGCTGCATCTATTGGAGGCTCTCATTATTTTGTCACTTTTATTGATGACTATAGCAGAAAATTTTGGGTGTATTTTATGAAAAAGAAAAGTGAAGTTTTTGGGCATTTCAAAACTCTTAAAGCTATGGTTGAAAAAGAAATAGGCCTGCAAATAAAATGCCTAAGGTTAGATGGAGGGAGAGAGTACCTCTCAAATTAGTTTGCAAGGTTCTTGCAGGAGCATGGCATAAAGCAGAAATATTCATGTAGTCATACCCCACAGCAAAATGGAATTGCAAAAAGAAAAAACATGCATATTGGAGAGGTATCTCGTGGCATGCTCAATGAAAAAGACCTGCCAGATTTTTATTGGGCTGAGGCAGTTGCTACAGCAGTCTACATAATGAACAGGACTCCCACTACATCAATACATGACATGACTCCAGAGGAGAGGTATACTGGTAGGAAACCAGATATTTCTCATTTGAAAATTTTTGGTTGCATTGTCTATGTTCATGTGCCAGATGAGTTGAGATCCAAGTTGGATCCAAAAGCTGAGAAGTGCATCTTTATTGGCTACTCTTTGCAGAGCAGAAAGGGTATAGATGCTATAACCCTTCTACTCGTAAGTTTACAGTGAGCAGAGATGTTGTTTTTGATAAGATGAGTAGCTGGTATAAACCAGTAAATGTGATTGATAATGTAGATGCACAAAATGGTAATTCTGCACAGAATTCACAGCAGCCATCACAAGATATTAGTGGACCTGGAGTGTCCTCTAGCAGTGGTTCATATTCTTCGCCATGGACATGCAGATTGAGATCAGGAGAATCTCCTCAAAGCAATGCAGATAGTGGTATGCAGGTTTCACGAAAAGGAAAAGAGAAGGTAGATCAGCCCATGTTTGATGTGAATGCAGGTCACTCTTATGTGGATGGTGAATCTAGTGGCTTAGAATAGAGCATTGATGATGAGTTGGGTATTCCTTCTATTATTACACCTGGAGTAAGGAAGACCAGGGATGTTTTGAGAGCACCTCGGAGTAAACCTACTTTGCGCAGGTCTATCAGAGCTAGGTATCCTATGGATATACTGAAATATGATGGATTTACAGACATTCACTATGCCTATATGGTCAAAGTGATACAGGAACCATAGCCTTGTGCATTGTGCAAATCCATTCTTTTCATGTTTCCATACACTAACACCTAATTGCTATAATGAGAGAAGACACCAAGCCTTACACTCGTGCTGTACTTCCCTTTATTTAACTTAACGTCATCCTATATGAATAATGTAGCAAATACATCAAATTTTATATTATATTTCAGCACTCGAACTTCCCTCCTCCCCTACCATTTAAAGTTTTGCTTGCGGTGATAGGTAAAGGGGTGATTTCATGTGTATTTTGCACGAAATAAGCAATAAATACTCACAAAAACATATAAATGGAGATAACTTGAGGTAAACACTCATGCTTTATCATCATTATACACTCACAGAAACATCCATAATTTTCCATAATTTTTCCCGACCGTTTTTTTCCCTTTTAAAGAGTATTTTTTCCTATTTTTTCTCATTTTTCCTTATTTATTATCAATAAAAATGAAAGAAAATTAGCATTATTTTAGAGCTATGGCTCTTGAGTCTTTAAACAGCAAACATGTATATTTTATTGGTGTTTTATTTCATGCTTGTCCCATTTTAAGCCCAAAAATCTCATTTTTACTCTAAAAACCATGCTTTTCGGGTTTTTCCCATTTATTTTCCACACTTTAAGTGTATATTTTCTAGGTTTTTTATTATGAAATACTAAAACCAATAGCAAACAACATGTCCATCAATTTTTAGCCCATAGGAACATTGCTAACCTCATCAAATGCAAAAAAAAGCCATTTTCATTGTAAAAATGTCATTATCGTGTATTTTTTATTATTTCGGGTTTTGAAACTTGTTGGGAGTCTGCAAACCAGGCCCTGCTTGATGCTCAACCCACCTGCGCTTTGCCATCTTTAGTCCACCTTTAGTTTGGAAGCAATCCGGTACCACGCCGGACGAGCATTCACCAACCGGGCTTCATTCTTCTTCACACGCAGGAACTGCCCCTTGTAGGAGAGAGAGGAAGGAGAGAGAAAGAATAAAAAATGAGATTTTTACATCCTCCATTAAAACGGGCAAGCTTGCAGCCATCTTGTTCCTCTCGCTACCCTGATTGAGAATCTCCCTCTCTCTCTCCAAATGGGTTTGAATCGGAGAGGCAACGAGTAAAAATGAGGAGGCACATTGACACTTCCCTTTGTTCCATAGTTTTTGCATTAGTTTTAAGGCTTTTATTAAGCCTAAGGTTTAAAACATTAAAATAACCGGTTCATCTTTTTGTGTTCACACTGTCCCGCAAGTGGATTTTTCAATTTTGAAGGCCGAAACGAACTCTGATTTGCAATCCGATTAGATAGATGACTTTGTGGCATCGAACTCCATCAACTTGGCCTCTCCCACGCACTTTATGGCTTCTCGACCCGGTAGTTGCTTTATAACGCCGAACCTTGCGAGGATTAAATGGAGGGTCAAACGACCTTCGATTGACGAACCGAGACTTGTGATAGATTCCTAATGTCGAAATGCATCTAGGAAAACTCTAGCTTGGCCATCCGCCACCCTTTGATTTTTCATGAAAATTGGCTCTTTACGACCTCTAAGCACTTTCTGGCTCCAAAACAAGCTTCAACGCTTCAAGAACGGGTCCAAATCGGATCCTAAAATCCATCTCTCATTGGTGACCAGAGGATAGGGTGACTCAGCCCGTCGAATCCCACGAACGAATTTGCACATAAACACAACCACAAAGAGCATCAAGCTGATACAAAATAGATACACAACAAAACACAACACAGCTCGCGCCCTACCCCCTTAGCAAAACCAAGGTATGAAATTCACGAGGAGAGTAGGCCTAGCATAATCTAACAAAAAGTCGAAAGCTAGTCACTAACCAACTGCTTCAACACAGTCAAGCTAAAAAGAACCATCAAAGAGGTTATCCTAAATGGTGGTCTGAACTACCTACCAAACTAAGGAGAACTCAACTAGGAGCTCCTACTAGGTGAGGACTCCTATATCCAGATCAAGAAATATTATCTTTTAGCACATTGGGTCTTTGGCCTCCTATTTTCCATACTCGAGCGTGTAAAAATGAGGGAGTTGAGCGTAGTGACTCAAGGAGAACAAGGCATCGGCCTTAGGTCCTGTCTTGGTACCCAAGAACCTACCAAGCCTGTGTAAGGCGACACTTAATCCTTTTCTAACACTCACTTTTATTTTTGCTCCAACCTTTTTGTATTCTTTATTTTTCAGCTAGATGCCACCCCTAGGAAGACAAGGCATCGGCCTTGGGTCTTGTCTCGTCCCCCCAGGCACCTACTAGGCCTTCGCAAGGCGATAAACAACAGCTCAAAGATTTTTCTTTCTTTCCATTTCTATTTTTATAAGGGTTAAAACCCCTTTTTACACCTCCGTATATTCATATATTGTCTTTCAGATATTTAGGGTTTTGTCTTTTTTTTAATTTTTTGTAGGCCTCTCTAACTGCCTCACACCTAACAGGAACTCCCAAAACGACCGCCTAGCAGGTCAACAGAACAGGGTCACTAGAATTCCCATCTAAAACATGTCTTACAATGCTTGGCAATGCCTTGCAGGAGGCAATGACTACTCAGACCTCCCCCAGACATACAGAGCCTAATCGTAGGACTTCATGTCTTGAGTGCCGATCCCCAACAAACAAAAGAAAGTAACCCTTACACACACATATATCATTATTTGCTTAAGGGAAAAGACTCGGAAAGGGGACAAAACCACTTGGAATGGCCACAAGAATCTCCTTCGCAGCAAAGGCCCCCTCCAACGACTTCGTCAACCTGTATGATACAATCACTACAACAAAAACCCATTAATTGTACCTGCACCAAACAGACGAATGGCCCTCTTGGCCTAAAGAAATAACATATTTCAATGCAAACTAGCTGGCCCTCGTGGCCTAAAATGGATAGGACATTCTAATCCATGCAATACATGGTCTTCTTGGCATATACACCACATCCTATCAAACTAGTAAAGATACCAAAGATAGCATAAAATAGGAGGACTAGCCTCATGCTACTCATGCGAGTCAGCTAAAAGCTTGATCTACGCTCTTTGTAGATCCACTAGCCCAAGCCTTTCTACTGATATCTCAATAATAATGGCCATCTCTTCTTGGGTACTATGAGCTGAATGAATGACCTCATTGGGCTTATATATCTCATCTCATTCGTTGTCATTCAAACGGATCGGTCATCCCAACTTTCCAAAAACTCCTCCTACAGGGAGAATCAAGGATTTATGATCATTCAACCCTTCCCTATTTGGATCATTACATGTATCAATGGTACAACCCAAACTAGGTAGAGGTTCAAGCCTAGACCCATCACATAGATGCATCTCAGGGCGGTCCCTATTGTTAGATGTAGTATTATGGCCTTTTATCACACCTACAGGGAAATCCATCAAAGCATGTCCACATGCAATTCCTGGCCCTTCATCTGACACACCAACCATACATTTAGAAATTTTGGGTCTCCAAACCCATCTCATATTCCTTTTCATATGCTTAGACTGCCCCATTTTGCCACATTGGTCTAATGGGACTTATTCCTATAGCCAGATGGCCTCACATCCTTATGACTTCCATGGAGCACAGGTGGACCTTAGGCATGCTGCATCTTCTTCATATGAGATGTCTTCCCTTTCCTTTGTGCACTCAGCAAACTGCTTAGCCATAGGAACCATGCTTTTACTAAAAGGAATAGCATCTACTTGAAAGCATGATTCATCACTAAATTGAAAAGGCTTCTCAAGAGCCTTACTAGCTGCACAACTAGAACCACTCATAGCACACTTATCCATACTCATAGGCTCGATGGTCCTATCAATGCCGCCATCACAACTACCTCTCATGGGAGCATTTCAAGTCTTGATGGGACTTTCTGAGGTTGGAATCTTTTTATCTGCATGGGGTATATTATCCCTACTATTGCTATTTTTCTCTTGAAGATTTTGGCTACCAAGGTTCCCCTCATAGGCTGCCTTGGTATCAACAAGCGAGCTGTCTCCTTGTAGAAATGGTTGGAAGCTACATGCACTTGTACTGAGCAGGAAAAACTCCAAAAGTTTTCCTAACATCTCTGAATATGTCCCTCATAATCAATGGCATGGATCTTTGCTTCCCTTAACGACTTAGGATTCTATATTCCCACTTGGATTTGCATGTTAATCTCTAAGCCACTCAAAAATAGCTCACATAGCACATCACCTGGCAATGCAGTAACTCTTCCTGGACAAAGCCTCAGAATATCATCAAAGGCTTTAGTATATTTCTTAACATAAGGATAGGAATCTTGCCTAATCTACATCAGCTGCCCTAAAACTTGGGTCATAGGCACCTTTTTCTCATATTCATCTAAAAATTGATCACTCAACTCCTCAAAGGATTTAATAGATCCCCTTGGGAGGCTCCAGTACCATTTTCTAGCCTCTTCTTTTAGGGTACTTGAGAATACGAGCATTTGATGAATATCATTGAGCCCACATGCAAGGTAAGTTAGGCCATATTCTTGTAAATGCACCATCGGATCCTCATTAACCAGCCCATGAAACACTTGGAGATCCCTATAAGGAGAAGAACATTTAGTCCGTTCCTTCGGGATCAGCACTGGGCCATTAAAATCCTCGTAATCATGGCCTAACCCTAGTGTCTTAGGGTCTCCAACCTCTTCCATTTCCACCTTTACTGGTGCAAGGAGGTTAATATTATCCTTAATGTCCCTTTCTACCAACTCATAAAGTGGTCTAGGGAGACCTATAGCTCGTAGCATGTCATTCCAATCCTTTCTTAGAGGATCTTCCATATCTTTCCCCTTCCTAGGTAGTTCCATGATGGCTTTATCTAGGAGCTTCTGCCCCTCATCAAAAGCAAACTTATCCTTAGCACTTAGACCATGTCTTTTAAGCAACCGTTTTTCCTTTACATCTAGGTCTTCTAACATCCTTATGATACTTAAAATTTTGGCACAATGCCCCACCACATGGGATGTTTCAGCCATAACTGCACTCCACTGTGTGTCGAGTTTTTCCCATGGCACTATGGCTTTAGCATAATCACTTATTGATGCCATGACCACCATAGCTTCCAACATACTTATTCCATGCCCTCTAGGTTGATGGATGGTTATACATGATTTCTCTTGGGTAGAGACCACACCAAGGAAAACCTCGGCCCATGCCATCGCATTAGAGGATGGGGTAACCACTAACTGGTTACTCCTCTCATCAACTAAATTATCTTCTGTAGAGGACTCATGCTCTATATAACTAACTAAGTCCATAAGTAAGTTTTGTATAGGGAAAGCCAAGGTTTTCCATCCTTGAACAAACACCATTTTATGGTTAGCTTAGCATACTCCTAATAGAAATTATGAAATTAGGTCCCTTTACAACCTAGATTTTGAGACCACCACTTATAGGAAGCTCCCGGCAGACACACCACTGATGGGACCTAAAATGGGCCAGGACCTCATGCCCTCAATAGACAACCCCACCACACCACATGGCCTCGCGGGCCAGGAGCGTCTGCCGAGGGATACACTATCCTAAACACTAATCACTGCATGTTCAACGGATGTTCCCTTTCCCTTCTCCTCAGAGAGAGATTACATATATATCGGCAATAAATGCCACATATCACAGACACAAGGGCACCCCACCAGCTGATTGCCATGGCCCTACTACAACTCTCCTACATCTTGGGGATTGGCCCCTCGATGCACTGCTCCCACACATAGACACATTCGAAACAAACTCCCCTCTTAGTGCCAATATATTTAATGTTTATCCTCACTTATCCATCCCGATTGACTCTCTGTCTAAACCTAAAGCCGGGTTGCTCACTCTCTCTATGTGGGTCAAGTCCTGAAGAAATCAAGTGCTATGCATCCAAGAGCTTGTAGTTGATACCATTTAACGATGCTTGATGCGAATGTGTATATGGTTAAGTGCTCAAACAATTGAAAGAACAGCCTCGTGCATTATGCAAAATTTCCATTCTCTTCATGTTTCCATACACTAACACCTAATTGCTGTAATGAGAGAAGACACGGAGCCTTACACTCGTGATGTACTTCTCTTTATTTGTAACATGTCCACTCATCCACCTGTGGGACACTCTTAGCAGCCCATCGGGAAGAGAGTGTAGAAAGCGCCACAAGGCATGCGCAAGGAATGTCACAGGGTTTGTGATCTAGGTCTTCCTGAGTCTGTCCCGAGCGGAACTATTCGGACGCTCCCACTTACGATCGACATGAAGTCAGGGTTTCTTTCCTATCAACAAAGTCTCTAGGGAGTAGCTAGCGTCGAGCTCTAGATGACACTCTTTGAGTAGGAACAACAGAGTCGAAGTGGATTTATGCTACACTTGGTTCATGGAGAATGGAAAGCGAGAGGGATGTGAAGCTTGACCTCTCTGCCCATAATGCATAGTCCCATTCCGCTCCCCTAAAATAGCATAAATCGTGGTTCTAACTCTACTGACTCTACGATCTTCACAATATTGTTTTCACATCTTTTGAGAAAAGTTTCCAGCTAACTAGGACCACCCCTCCGTAGGACGGACCCAAGTCATGTCCACCACACTTTCCTTGGTTTGCTTAGTTATCTAATTACCTACCACATTATGTTTGACATGCAAAAGTAGCTCCCTTAATTAATCAATTTAAACATAGGTTCCTTCATGTAACTCAGGCACTAACACAAAAACAATGTTAAGCAAGTTCCTTTTTCAAATATTTGATCTTTATTTATCATAGTCCCGGAATACATCAAGTATCATGCCCGAAGGCTATCCCAGCAATCAACAGGATTGCTGCTCCAAGTTCCGCCCGTAGATTAGTACACGGGCCTCAAGATCCTATCTCGAGTCACGTTGGCCTCTTGTGCAGGATCCAGAGGCAAGGAATTTATAGCCAGAGCCTCCTGTGACACCCAAGCGTCCTCCCGCTCCAAGCAACACCCACGGAGAGACCTCTCGCAGCGGGTTCGGTCCATATACCCGGCACGGCTAACAACCCCATTGGATAGGGCCAGGTAGGCAGTTGGAGGTAACTGAACCTGCCACTCCCTCCAGACTTTTAACTTGAAGCATTAAGTGTTTTGCCTTGAATTAGTTCCTTGAGTAAAGAAGTTCAAACAATGTACCTAAGTATACAATCACGATCATTTCAGAGGTCCTTCGTATGACCAACTGCTAAGGTGTGATTCCTTCTTCCCGAATGCTCCCAGCATTCGATGCTGGGTCGTTCGCGACTTGGTGAGATTCCAAGGGCTTGGCAAGCTGGGTTGCTTGTTTCCCCTTTATCTTTAGGTTAGGGTTTGTATCTTGCCAACCCTAATTATCCTTACCTTAGGTCTCCTGGTAAGATAGATCATGGACAACCTCTCTGTCCTCGGTTGGTCAACTTACTGGTTATCTCCTAGATCCCTTGAAGTACCTATGTACCTTTATCTTTGATCTTAATTGATCAAGATTGTCTATCCCCTTGACCATGGTTGGTCAAGATGGTTCTGTTTAGAATAGTTCCTACTCCGTCTTAAGTATAATCTTCTTAAGCCCTCTTAATAATACTCACACTCGCTTAACCTTTTACCTATCCCTCTTGAAGTCACCAAGGACTTTGACATGGGACTCATGGATCTCAGTCCCATTTGGTAGATTACAAACAACGTTGAATTTTCCCAACAACTTTAATGCATGCAACATAATGCCATGCCTTCATTTCAATGCTTACAATTTTGATATAATCCATACGATATTTTATGCCACACATGCAAAGGTACTTTCTATGTATGCAATCTTAACATTATCCTCTATGTAATTATTTACACGATCTATAACTTCTTGGAAGATCTTAACAGGATCTTTGGTACACAAGCAAAGAACTCTATGACTGTACACATCAATAAGTTCAAGAGTCTTAAAACTCAGCTTACAACTCTTAAAAAGGACATTGATGAGGATGAGGCAATAGCAGTACTACTTGCTAGTGTTAATCATGAACCATATGAGAATCTTGTGTCCAAACTAAGTAATGTTCCTAGTCTCTCACTCAAAGACATTGAGCACTCACTGCTTGATTGAGAAAGTAAATTTAAAAGCAAGGGTGTAAAAGAAACCAGCTCAAGGGATAACCTCTTGTACACCAAGGGTACTTATGCAACAAAAGGACGTGGTCAAGGATTCACCACCAATAGCAACAACAAGGACCGAATTATTTGTCATTATTGTGGCAAGACTAGCCATGTAGCCAGTGAATGTTTACACAAGAAGAGAGCACAATAGGTGCAAGAAGATCGCCACCAAAGCCAGTTTATGCATGAAGAAGAAGAAGAAGAAGATGCTTCCGCTACCATCAACAAATTTGACAGACTGTTAAAGAAATTCCCATTGTATCTTTCCCATAGTGGATCATGTTTTTCCCATAGTGGATGTTTTCCTTTTCTTAGTGGATTTGTATTGAAAAAACCCTTGCCAAAAATGTAAAATTTCAAGCTTAACTTGACTAGGATGCCTAAGAGCTAGTCTCTCGGGCCATGTTATCATGTAGGGGGGGCAGAAGTCAGCAAGTGTAGAAATTCATCATTTGAGAGGGGGTGTTCGAAAATAGGTCAAATGATGTATGATGCATGATGAGGAGACTTGTATCCCATAAGCACAATGAGGAGAGTGGAGAAGTTGGAAAGCTATAAAGGCATGCACTTGGTTCACTTTTCAATATATGCTATTGTACTTTGTACTTCACTGAGTCCCTGTCATGTCCTACTCAAGATTGTGTTTATGAGTCCAAGCATTCTATCTTGGAACCTAATTCAACCGAGTAACAATTAATGTCATTTGCCTATGTTGTCATGGTTGTAGCTACCACATTCCAACCTCCATAGCTATAGCCATGCTTGAGATTCATGTTTTTTACACGCTAGGATATATATCACATGTACCTGCATTTAAAGCACGAAATACTAATTTTAGCAATTGCACTCACTAAACAAAGCCAGCAAGTATGATACATAAACAGTATCCAACATTACCATATCATGAATTTAAAAATATCACCTCTCTACCTCCAATGACACAAACGTGAGTCTCACAATGACCAACTTGTGCCATGCATAAGGCCCAACACTTCTGCCTCAACTCCATTAGTCGGGTGTCCATCCTCCACAACCTGCTTGACAAGCTCTACCATGGAGTGTGTTGTGGCAAGGAAACGTAACATCCCTATGTCCTTGAGCACATGATTAGCTAGATGGATGGCATCAATTGACTCTGCCTTAGTATCGGAGTTCCATGATGGAATTCCATCTCCCAATCCATACATGACACTATCTTTAGGGAGATGATTGACCATGATATCTCATGTCGTGTTTGTGCACTACAAATGAAAGGGGGGAGGGGTTTAGTGACATTTATATGCGTCACCCAAACATTGCTATATGCATCGTTACATGAGCGTCACATTGTAACACGCTTAAGGACACAATATGCGACGTTTTTGCGTCGCTTATACAACATCTTATGCATCACATATGCGATAGAGAGCGTCGCTTAAGTGACTAAAAAAAAAGGCATCGCTTAAGCGACACTTGAACTTTTAAAAAAAACCTTGCGCGGACTAAGCTCTCACTCCTCACTCCCTCTCACTCACACACATACTTGCTCTCTCTCTCTCACTCACACACACATATTTGGTCTCTCTTTCTCTTATATACACATACAGTTGCTCTCTCTCTCTCTCTCTCTCTCTCTCTCTCTCTCACGTACTTTCTCTCTCACTCTCTCTCGCCCTTACGCACACATACACTTATTCACATACACACACACACACACTCTCTCTCTCTCTCTCTCTCTCTCTCTCTTGCACATGCGAACACAACGCTACATATAAAACAAACTTGCTCTCATACATAATGACACATACATTGATACACAAGACACATCATGGATCGCGGTATGTACTTTCTTTTTTCTCTACTAATCATGGCTTTTTAGAAAAACATTTTATCAAACATGAGACATTCACAAAACTCAGAAAAACACATTATCGAACATGGAACAATTCACTAGACTAAAACTGATCAGATGTATATAAATCAATATATATACAGGTATGTCATGAAATGTGTTACACGAGTCTAATCAAGTATGTGGGAAAGAGTGGGAGAGGGGAGCTAGTGATCGGATGCGCTATCCGATGTGCTCTCTACATCTCCATGGGGCCTTGGTGGCTCTGGAGGTACTCGTGCCACAGTAGCTCGGGTCCGCTCCTCATCTATCCTCTTGCCCTCTGCCTCCTTTCGGGCGACAACATCCATATCCGTCTCACTTGAATCTCCTGCATATAAAAAGATCAAGTATTGACACAATTAACAAATTAAACTATTTAAAAATACTTGAAAAAATATCTAAAAGTAATAGAATGGATACTCACAAAAGGGTGTGCTAGAGGAAGCCTCCTATGAAGGGCTTTATACCCCTCAGAAGTCATTGTCTGAATCTTTGCTGGCATGGAGGGATCACCATAATCTTTGGTCTATTCAAAAATAGATCCAAAGTTAGATTATTTTGGTTATTTTTCTTTCTTCTATGCTTCTAATTACATAAATAATAAAAAACCTATGGCATATACTTACAAAGGTAGCAACAAAACCATCTCTCCCCATGCAACCCAGGTGAGATGTATGTCTACTTGAGACTCTGGCCATTGCTGCCTCCTATATCAGTTCATTGAAATCAAAGGACAAATTATATTAAAAAATTTTAACTCTATAGGAATTTTGAAGTCAAATACTTCAATAAAGCGATAAAAAATCATACTCTCTATTGTGGAAATGTCACTTGTAGTAAAGGGTACTCTTGATAGAAGTACGTCCATGACTCCTCGAGAAATCCGACAGGTCTCTTATTGGGATCATGTGCATACCTCTTGGTTGTGTTTAAAAAAGGAGTGTCAATATAATATTTCGATTTTATATTTCTCACACTAGCACACATGTTCTATTTATGACTCCTTGAGAAATCCAACAGGTCTCTTGTTGGGATCATGTGCATACCTCGGTTTGCATGTTGTCATACCATACTTGGACAATATATCCAAGCCATACTGTCTTTGGGACAGCCATATACCATCATCACATCTAATCACCTCAATGCCAAGGAAGTACCTTGGCTCACCTAAATCCTTCATCTCAAACTTCTTCTTCAAAAAGTCCTTGACTTCAGCAATCCCACTATCATTATCACCTGTAATAATCAAGTCATCCACATAGATGACTATGATGACCAAACCTGCATCTCCCTTTCTCACATAAAGTGAGTGATTAGCATTAGAAACATAAAATCCAATATTGACAAGATACTCTATGATCTTGTCAGACCATGCTCTAGGTGCTTGCTTGAGCCCATAGAGCGCCTTCTTCAACCTGCACACATACGTGGGATGCTCTAAATCTTCATAACCTGCTGGCTGATCCATATACACTTCTTCCTGCAAATCACCATGCAAGAAGGCATTCTTCACATCCATTTGCTGCAACCTCTAGCCTTTGGCTGCTGCCAAAGCAATCATACATCTGACATTTGCCATCCTAGCAATTGGAGTGAAGGTTTCTTCATAATCTATGTCATATATCTGGGCATAGCCTTTTGCAACCAGCCTAGCTTTGTATCTACTAATAGAACCATCTACATTGTGCTTAATTTTATAAACCCACTTACATCGAATAGCTTTCTTGCCCTTTGGCAATGATACTAGATCCCAAGTCTTATTGGACTCTAATACAGCCATCTCCTCATCCATTGCTGCATCCCAATGAGTATGACCAACAGCATCCTCAAAGCAAGTGGGCTCAACATCCTCAACTAGTTTCACCATATAAGCATAATGGTGAGATGCATAACCTTCAAAACCAAATCTTTTGACAGGGTATTTGACCCTGCTAGATCTGCGTACCACCGGATCACTCAATGGAGCCTTTACATTATTATGAGCTCTCTATACACCTGGTGTCCTAACAGAAGGAATACCAAGCTCATCATTCAAGCTCTCTGAGCCACTGGAGTCTCCATCAAGAACTGCATCAATGCCAACTGACACTCTATTTTTTCCTTTGTCTTTACCTGTAGTGCTACTAGATGCACCTGAAGATGTAGAGCTACTCCTTAGTCTCCCAGACCAATGACTACCACATGATGTCTTTGGTCCACTAAGAGTCCGTGATTCTTGCTTTTCAGCCTGCACATGAGTGTCATGATCATCATCATCATCCAATGCATCACCAGTACATGTATACCAACTGCTCATTTCATCAAAGATAATATTCTTGCTCACTCTGAACTTACATGTGACAGGGTTATAACAATGATACCCTTTCTGATCTAAAGAATATCCAATAAAGACACATTTTTCTGCCTTTGGATCAAGCTTCTTCCGTAGCTCACTGGCACATGAACATATGCAACACAGTCAAATACCTTCAAGTGTGATACATCAGGCTTCTTGCCAGTAAAGCATTCTTCAGGAGTCATCCCATGAACTGTAGATGTGGGAGTTCTATTCATAATGTAGACAGCAGTATGGAAAACCTCAGACCAAAAATGCTTGGGCATATTCTTTTCAGCCATCAAGGCACGTGCAACTTCTGCAATATGCTTGTTTTTTCTTTTTGCAACTCCATCTTGCTGTGGGGTATACCTGCATGTGAACTGTCTCTTTATCCCATGAGACCTCGAAAAATCATTGAACTCATTCAAGAGGTACTCTCCCCCTCCATCTGACCTCAAGCACTTTAGTTTCAAGCCTGTTTCTCTTTCAACTGCAGCCTTGGAAATTCTAAAGTGCTCAAATGCTTCACTCTTTTCCTTCATAAAATATATCCACAGCTTTCTAGAACAATCATCAATGAATGTGACAAAGTATGAATTGCCTCCAAGAGATATATTTTGTGTAGGCCCCCAAATATCTGTATGCACAACATCAAGGATATTTCTGCTTACATCTCTGTCATGTGAAAAGGGTTGTCTTGCCTGCTTACCAAACTACTGTTTACCACTTCTTTGAGATCTCTCACTCTGCATGTTGATCTCTTCAGTGATCATAAGGGAGACCAACTCATCGAAATCTGGAAATGGCTTTCTGACATATACGGAAGTTACAAAAGACTTCCAAGCCTTTTCATTGTTAATTCCACCCAAGGTAGACGACACCAAATCATCATCATTGGGCATTGCATCAATCGTTGCCAAGGCATTTGCAATGCGCCTTACCTTCAGTGCATACTCATTGATAGATATCTTCCCTTTCTTCAATGCATTCAACTCTTGCTTGAGTTGAAACTTTCGTGCCTTTGTATTTACGAAAAACATACTTTCAAGTATGGTCCAAGCTGCATATGAATTCTCTACATTTCTAATATGTCCCAGCATATTATTGTCAATTACTGCAGATAGCCAATACATGACCTTTTTGTCTTTTGCATTCCATTTCTTTCGTGCCTTTGTCTCTTCTGCAGTTGGAGGATCACTCATCTCCGGCTCCTTTTCTTCCCCTGAAACAAACTCATAGAGGCCTTTTCCAATAAGGAAGTTTGTGACACGGAACTTCCATGAAGGGTAGTTGTTGTTTTCGAGCTTCTCAATGATGGGGTTTCCACTATTCTCTGCCATTATCACAAAACTAATACCAAACAACAAGCAAATCTTCTGCAACCCTCAACCTGTAGTGCACAACAATACACTAGACAACCTTTCTCACTGTCTGCTCAACAATACATGCAATCTGCAACCAGTTTGCAGATAAACCTTGTGTTTATTCACTGGTAAACACCTTTGAATTTACAGATTTGAAATCTGTAACTTGTGCACCTGTATACGGCAGATAACTGAAATTGCAGGGTATCTCGAACTGCTGTCCGCAACCTTGCGGCTCTAAAATGGGGCCTGAAACGGCCTTAGATGCCCAAAATAACTGCTAATGTGTGATTCCTTCTTCCCGAATGCTCCCAACATTTGATCCTGGATTGTTCTGACTTGAAGAGATTCCAAGGGCTTGGCAAGCTAGGTTGCTTGTTTTCCCTTTTCATTTGGGTTAGGGTTTGTACTCTACCGACCCTAATTATCCTTACCTTAGATCTCCTTGCAAGATAGATCATGGACAACCCCGTTGTCCTTGGTTAGTCAACTTGCTAGTTATCTCCTAGATCCCCTGAAGTACCTATGTACCTTTATCTTTGATCTTAATTTATCAAGATTGTCTATCCCTTTGACCATGGTTGGTCAAGATGGTTCTGTTTAGAATAGTTTCTACTCCGTCCTAAAGTATAATCTTCTTAATCCCTCTTAATAATGCTCATAGGCGCTTAAGCTTTTACCTATCCTCTTGAAGTCACCAAGGACTTTGACATGGGACTCATGGATCTCAGTCCCATTTGGCAGATTACAAACAACATTGAATTTTTCCAAAAACTTTAATGCATGCAATGTAATGCCATGCCTTCTTTCAATGCTTACAATTTTGATATAGTCCACATAATGTTCTATGCCGCACATGCGAAGGTACTTTCTATGCATGCAATCTTAACATTATCCTCTATGTGATTATTTACACGATCTATAACCTTCTTGAATGATCTAACTTTATGTGATCATTGTGTGCATCTAACTACACTTTAATCTTTTCTGTAGATTATTACATGTAGCTTAGCATTCATCTTGCGATATGGACATGTATTTTGCTTCTTTCAATGTCCTCTATAATGCTTTTTAAGCAAGAACTTGTGCAAGGAACAATGCACTTTATGCAGGAATTCTTGCAAGACGTTTTTGGTAATTTACCATGCAACTATTTAATCAATTTCACCAATTATAATGTCATCTTACAATAGAAATTATCTTGTTCATTGCATACATCACAACTAAGTTCGTACCTAAGAAATTATCAATCACGCAATTAATGTGATGCATGTGAATATGATTTTTCACCGTGATGATTATAACTGATGATTTAATAATAGAGAAACCTGGGTTTGGAGTGATGCCGTGATTCCAGTGGTATTGATGCCTGATGAACCATTCGCGGTTGCGGTACCACCTTGATTCGAACCTCCATCCACACTTGCAGGGTTTCCGGCCATCTTTGTGGAACTACGTTTCGGGGCCATACTCGAAGATGCGTGTACCAGTGATAGAATTCTTGCACTCTCCTTTGCAAGATTTCCATCGCCTTTCCTTGAGTGAAGGAAGAGATAATGAAGGGGAGGGGTGTATTTTTGGCAATATAGAGGGGTGTGTGATCTCTCTTTAAGGAGGGGAAAGAAGAAGCTTCTAGAAGCTTCTCTCTCTCTCTCTCTCTCTCTCTCTCTCTCTCTCTTTCTCTCTCTCTCTTTCTCTCTCCCTCTCTCTCTTCTTCTCCTCCTTCTTCTTCTTCTTCTCTCTTCTTCTTCTTCTTCTTCTTCTTCTTCTTCTTCTTCTTCTTCTTCTTCTTCTTCTCTTCTTCTTCTTCTCTTTTTCTCCTTCTCTCTCTCCTCTTCTTCTTCTTCTTCTTCTTCTTCTTCTTCTTCTTCTTCTTCTCTTCTTCTCCTTCTCTCTCTCTCTTCTTCTTCTTCTTCTTCTTCTCTTCTTCTCCTCTCTCTCTCTCTCTCTTCTTCTTCTTTTTCTTCCTCTTCTCTTCTTCTCCTTCTCTCTCTCCCTCTTCTTCTTCTTCTTTTTCTTCTTCTTCTTCTTCTTCTCTTCTTCTCCTTCTCTCTCTCTCCCTCTTGTTGTTCTTCTTCTTCTCCTTCTCTCTCCTTCTTCTTCTCCTTTGATGATCACGAAGGGGGGTGTGATGATGCAGGCCAGGGAGGGGGGTTTCTTCGACAAGAGGGGGAGAGAGCGCTGTCCAGACAGAGGGGGGCGTGCTGAAGTAGGCCACGAGGAGGGGGCTGCCTCCTTATTTGGTGGGGGGAGGTGGTAAGGGGGGGGGAAGATGGCCGTTAATGGCCGCCACCCCCCTCCACTTGGGGGACTGCATGCCCCCCCTTTTCTTTCTTACTCACACACACACTCTTTTTTTCACACCATGCGCACGGTAGGGGGAGAGTAAAAAAAATTGTTTTAAAATGAAAAAAATAAATTAGAGGGGGTTCTCATGGGGGGGCACAGGGATATTACATCCTCTCCCCCTTGGAGGAATTGAGATATCCTCATCTCAAGAAGACCTGGGGGTATTGTTGGTTGAGAGTATTTTCATCAATCTAGGTGGCATCCTCTTATTATGGATAATCTTTCCATTGGATGAGGTATTCTCTCAAGGTCCTTGATCTCAAATGCCTCTCCCTAACATCTAGGATTCTATCGGGCCATAGCTCAAGGACTCCCTGGCTAGGGATTACAATTTGTTGATCATCAAGTATATGATTCGGATTAGGTAGATACTTTTTCAATAGGCTAACGTGGAATACATTATGAATCTTTAGAGTTGCGAGCAGCTGTAGTCTGTAAGCATTAGGCCCTAGGCACTTGGTGATCTTATAATAAGGTCCACAATACCTCCGACTTAGCTTCTTGTACTCTCCGAAGGACAGTGAACTCTTTTTAGGGCATACACGGATGTAGACCATATCACCTTCGACGAAGGATCTGTCTTGCCATTTCAAGTCAGCGTAAGCCTTCTGTCTATCCTTGGCAGCTTGAATGTCTTCTATTATTGATTTGATTTGATTTGATCATCCATGTCTTCTAGCATCTGTCTTGAAGCTTCTACCCTCAAAGTTGGATCTGAGAAGTTCAAAGGGATACGACAATCATGCCCATACAATGCTTGGAAAGGGGTCATCTGAATACTCTGTTGGTAAGAAGAATTGTAGGCAAACTCAAGCAGTGGTAAATATTGAATCCACTTTTTGTGTTCGCGATAGTAGTATGCCCTAAGCATATCTTCAATAACTTGATTGGCTCGTTCTATTTGACCATCAGTTTGGGGATGGTAAGCTATACTGAAATAGAGTTGAGTTCCAATAGCCTCAAAGGTAGGACTCTAGAAGTGTGATGTGAAAAGAGAGTCGCAATCACTAATGATTCTTTTGGGTAACCCATGAAGTTTGAATATTTCCTTGATGAATAATCTTACGATGTCTGAAGCTTTATAGTTCGTCTTGACAGGGATGAGATGTGCAACCTTGGTGAGCATATCTACTACAACCATAATAAAGTTATATCCTCCCTGAACTTGGGGTAGGCCAATAATGAAGTCCATACTAATGAACTCCCATTTCATTTGTGGAATGTCAAGTGGTTGCAATTTCCCAGGCATTTTAACATGTTCTGCCTTAATGTGTTGACAAGACAAACATTCCGTGACGTATTTGAGTACGTCTCCCTTGAGCCTTTCCCAATAATAGCTCTTTCTGACCGCATTAAGGGTCTTGGCATAATTAGGATGTCATGAGAAAGGGGAGTCATGGGCTTCCCAAAGTATTTTCTGCTTGAGAGTTTGGCTTGCAGGGATACATAATCTTGTCCTAAAGTATTCAAGCCCACTATTTATGGAGAATTCTTGATACTTCATCTTTAGCTTGGGGTCTTGATCCTTGATGGGGATCTCCCTTGGCATTTTTTGATAGACTAGGTCATGATATGCCTCTTCTTTTGCTAGCTCAAGAATCGAGTTTTTTAGCATTGATATCTTTGTGGCTAGAGACCTTGCTGTTGATGGATCTTGCAAAATGAGAGAATTTAAAAATGCCTTGCGCGACTGAGTGCATCGGCAACTACATTCTATTTTCCAGGCCTATATTTGATTTCAAAATCGTATTCTTCCAGCATTTCGATCCATCGACGTTGCCTCATATTGAGCTCATCCTGAGTGAAAATCCATTGAAGACTCTTGTGGTCTGTCACTAAGGAAAATTTGTTACCTAGCAAGTAATGTCTCCAAAGTTTGAGAGCATGGATGATAGCTAACTGCTCCAGGTCGTGGGTAGCATAATTCCTTTCATGGCTCTTCAATTTTCTTGAAGAATATGCTATGGGATGACCTTCTTGCATAAGTACACATCCTAAAGCAGGTGCACTAGCGTCAATTATCACTTCAAACTCCTTACTAAGATCAGGAAGTTTCAGGATGGGTGCTGATACTAAGTTTTACTTTAGTCTATCAAAGCCGGTCTGTTCAGCAGACCATATAATTGCTACTTGCTTCTTTAGTAGATCACTCAGAGGTGCTGCAATCAAAGCATAATCTTTGATGAAAATCCTGTACCACCTTTTGAACCCAAGAAAACTACGTATTTCTTTGACAGAAGTTGGTGTTGGCCATTCCAGAACGTCTCTGACCTTAGCTTGATCTACTAAAATTCCTTCTGATGATACAGTGAATCCTAGATATTCAATCTGTTGCTTGAAAAATGCACACTTCTTCTTCTTGGCATAAAGCTTGTGTGCTCTCATTGTTTCAAGAACAATGCAAAGCCGGGGTTTATGATCTTTTCCTTGTTTTGAGTAGACTAGGATATCGTAAAAAAAGGTGAGTATGAAGTCATCAAGATAGGGCCTAAAGATATCCTGCATTAACCTGTTGAAGGTAGCAGGAGCATTCTCAGCTCGAATGACATCACTAGGAATTCAAAGTGTCCATACCTTGTATTGAATGCAATCTTCGGGATATCTTCTTCCTTGATCCTTATCTAATAATATCCAGATCTGAGATCTATCTTTGAGAATATCTTTGTTCCTTGAAGACGATCAAGTAATTCATCTATTCTTGGGATGGGGTATTTATTTTTGATAGTTGCTTGATTCAACCCTCTGTAGTCAATGCACAGGCGAAGCATTCCATCTTTCTTCTTTTGGAACAACACTGGAGCTCCCCATGGAGAACTGCTAGGTCGGATGTAGCCTTGATCTAACAGTTGCTTGAGTTTCTCTTTCAGTTCGATAGCTTTCAGGATGGACATCTTATATGGCCTCTTTGTGACCAGTGCAGTTCCTAGCACAAGTTTGATTTCGTGGTCAACTTCCCTTTGAGGAGGAAATTCCATCAGATCTTCAGGAAATACATCTGCGTATTCCTTTAACCATGAAGGTTCTTCTCCAGATTCTTGATTCTGATCTAGCTTATTCAATTTAATCAGATAGACAAGTAGACCCTTTTGAATGCCTTTTATTATCCGTGTTGCTTTTTCCAACTGTATTTTTGGCTTACCAGCCTTGCCTTGAGTCGTGACTAGTTCCCCTTCAGAATTTCGGAAGGAGACTTGGCCCTTTCCACAGTGGATCTGGGCATCATTGGATATTAGCCAATCTATTCCGAGTAAACATTCGTGGACACCTAGATTCATTACTCTGAATCTCATAGAAGTTGGCTTCCAACCCAGTAGGAATTTGACCTTAGCAGTTTGCCTAGTACAAGTGACTTCACGACCATTTGCTAATTCCACAACTAAGGTAGGTGCATCTATTGTGGCTATCCCTAATCTCTTTGCACAGATTGGTGAGATGAAGAAATGTGTATTGCCACAATCAATCAGGGTTTTGAAGCTTTTACCTTGATATTATGATGGAGTTTGAATCATCGAGAATTGGCAATTTGGACCCTTCCTGTGAAGAGTGGCATGAACCGTTGCCCTCTCAATGTCAGCATCCATGGATGGATCTTCTTCATCGTCTAGCTCCTTGTTGGAAATACTAGAGGTTCTCCCTCTGGCCATAACCTGGCCCTATCCAAGGGGGTTGATTAGCCGCGCTAGAGGGAGGGCTTTTAACATGAAGCATTAAGTGTTTTGCCTTGAATTAGTTCCTTGATCAAAGAAGTTCAAACAATGTACCTAAGTGTACAATAATGATCATTTCAGAGGTCATTTGTACGACCAACTGCCAAGGCGTGATTCCTTCTTCCCGAATACTCCCAGCATTTGATCCTGGATCGTTCGCAACTTGGTGAGATTCCAAGGTCTTGGCAAGCTAGGTTGCTTGTTTCCCCTTTTCCTTTGGGTTAGGGTTTGTACCCTACTGACCCTAATTATCCTTACCTTAGATCTCCTTGCAAGATAGATCATGGACAACCCCATTGTCCTTGGTTGGTCAACTTGTTGGTTATCTCCTAGATCCTCTGAAGCACCTATGTACCTTTATCTTTGATCTTAATTGATCAAGATTGTCTATCCCTTTGACAATGGTTGGTCAAGATGGTTCTGTTTAGAACAGTTTCTACTCTGTCCTAAAGTATAATCTTCTTAAGCCCTCTTAATAATGCTCATAGGTGCTTAAGCTTTTACCTATCCCTCTTGAAGTCACCAAAGACTTTGACATGGGACTCATGGATCTCAGTTCCATTTGGTAGATTACAAACAACTTTGAATTTTCCCAACAACTTTAATGCACGCAACGTAATGCCATGCCTTCTTTCAATGCTTACAATTTTGATATAATCCACATGATATTCTATGCCGCACATACGAAGGTACTTTCTATGCATACAATCTTAACATTATCATCTATGTGATTATTTACACGATCTATAACCTTCTTGAATGATCTAACTTTATGTGATCATTGTGTGTGTCTAGCTGCACTTTAATCTTTTCTGTAGATTATTACATGTAGCTTAGAATCCATCTTGCAATATGGACATGTACTTTACTTCTTTCAATGTCCTTTGGAATGCTTTATAAGCAAGAACTTGTGCATGGAACAATGCACTTTATGTATGAATTCTTGCAAGAGGCTTTTGGTAATTTACAATGCAACTATCTAATAAATTTCACCTATTATGATGTCATCTTACAACGGAAATTATCTTGTTCATTGCATACATCTTAACTGTTGAGATGACAAGCTCAACACATGCGGACATTGATGATGGACCGCCTGGTTAGATGGGTCCACACGTCTACACTTAGCACATTGGTGGTCATTGTGACTCTCACATGGCCACTGACTCATTACTTATTATATTCAGGTTGTTACACCTATTTACAGTTGGCATAGTTATAGCGCCAGTCGACTAGTGTAGTCGGTTATGCATTGTTTGACTTAGTAGGCCACTTTTCTTTATATTGTATCTTATCTATACTTTGTTTACATTGTAATGTGTGTGGAAGAAGAAGAAGAAACCAGCAAGAAAAAGTTTTTGGCCTCCATCTCTCTTCTTGTCTCTTGAGTGAGCTTCTCCTTAAACATTGTGTGTGTGTTCGGCGCAGCATCTTGAGCAAGTCCCCCCATCACGCAATTCTTGACATGGTATTAGAGCCACGCCATTGAGATAGGCTGATTTCGAAGGCTGAAATGAAGGAGAAGAAGCAAGGTTCAAGCAAGCAAGCCACAGGTAAGAAGCTCTCCCATTCTTCCACTCTCTCTCTTGGATATGTTGGGGGTAAAGGCGCCTCCGCCGTGCCGCCCCGTGTATTACTACACTGACAGTACCCGCCACTGCACACTGCAGGTGGCGGGCGCCCGTCACGTCACTTTATTCTTTATTCTTTTAGTGACAGTTTGAATAAAGGAAGGCCCGGTCACACATTGTGACTGTTGGAGTTCCCATTTCTTGTCTCTCTCTTTCTTGCTCTTGCTCTCCCGCCATAGCTCGCGTGCAAGCTTCGATCCTTCTCACCTTTCAACTGGTATCAGAGCTTGGCATTCTCTTGCTCGAGCTCGACTCAGTGCTTCCCGACCTTCGCATCGACTCGCTTCATGCATTGGGTCTCCATCCCGGCAGCCATAACCGACCTCTTGAGCTCCCGACTCTCCCCGGCTTCCCGAGCTCCATCCTGGCCTTCTTGAGCTTCATTGGGGCCTTGCCCTTGAGGTATTGCTTCAGCATTTTCAGGCATTTGAGTGTATTCTCAGATTGAAACAGGGCAGGAACAAAGGGCAGCCACTCTTCTTGAGCTCCATAGCTCATATCTTCCCTCCCCTTTGCATTGGGCCTTCATGGCTTGGTATGTGCCTACCTTGGGCCATCATTGAGCCCCCCTTTACCCCCTTTTCAGCCCATGTGGAGCAGCAGCAAGTTCAGCACCAACAGGGCAGATTGCATCATTTTTTCCAGGCTGTGAGCACTCATCTACTTCAGCTCCACACTTGGCCATTGCTTCTTGCTCTCTACCTTGATCAAGAGGGCTATAGACTTCATGTTTGATGTCATTCAAGCTTTGGGCATTGGTATTGATCTTTCGGGGCTGATTTCTTCAGATTTGGGACTGTCATAAACTGTCATAACAGGCTGAAAACAGGGCAGCACCATTGGCATTAGCATTTGTTGCTTATACTCCATTTCGGTTGTGCTATTTGATGCCCATATGCGGTCTACATGATGCCTAGTGCCTTGGGAATGTATGCACATGATTATGCCATGATTTTGGCTTGAAATATTGGCTGATTTGGGACTGTTATTTACTGTTATACAGTGCTGGAAACAGGGCAGCCACACTTGGCATTGGCATTTAATGCTTATACTCTACTCCGGTTACCTTGTTTGATGCCCGTATGCGGTCTACTTCCTACCCGGATGTATTGGGGATGTATGCATTTGGTTTGACCATGATTTTGGCTTGAATTTGGGGCTGAAATCTACTGTTTAGAACAGTAAATACATGCTGGAATAACAGTGGGCTGAAGGTACTTTACATGCTTTGGCACTTACCTACCGATACCGGATGTATGCTTTGAGCTTTGGCATGATATCTCTGACATTTGGGGACGACTTGGAGCATATGTATGAGATTATGGGATGCTTTTGAGCTTCGCATTAGCTCCGTCTTCACTGGCATTTGGACCGACTCGGCATGCTCGTGGACCGCCTATGCCTCATGTCTCTGCTTGACAGTTAGGCTTTTGCATTACATGCTTTGGTTCGTGACATATGCTATTTGGTTCGTGTATGCCATACCGACATTTGGAGCTTGGATTTGGATGTATTTGAGCATTCCCGGCTTACTTGATCACTGATCTTGGTTGCTATTTGGATGTCATTGAGTTGACCGAGAGCTTATTTGGGCTTATGTATTGCTTCATGGTTAATACGACTGGTGCTTCATGTATGTCATGCTCTCTCGGATGCGCTTGATGCATTGACAGGGTCACTTATCACTGGTGCTTTCTCTTGGGTTGTTTGAGCTTCTGAGCTCGCTTTATACGCCTTTTGTGCCAGTGGGAGCATTTTACATGCTTTCTTGACCTTTGACAGTTGCATGCTATTGGAGCACTTACATGTATTTGGAGCAGTTTATGTCTTGAGCAGCTACATACACATTGAGACTTTGGGATCATACTCCGATCTTTATGGATATGCATTGATGTACTCTTGGTTCACAGGATGCTTATGAGCTGAGTCTCATATTTGGATCTTTCTCTTTGAGCAGATACCTATTTGTGTCAGGTTTTGGCAGTTACAGGAACACTTTGCCTAGAGTGTCTGGGGGTGTGCCTTTCACTGGCAGATGTTATTTTGACATGCTTGGTGTTGAGCTCATGTTCTTTTCACTGTCATTGGCCTTGCTTATGTCCGTTTCATGCCGGCTTTGGACCTAGCATTGTTTGCTTGACATTGGATCCTATTTTGGGACAGTTTGCTCTCTAGACTGCATACCTGCAATTTATTACAGCAAGCAGTTATTGGTGGATTGAGGTGTACTTTTCATACTGAAATATCCTGATTTGGTGTGCCGCACCTAGTACTAAGTGGGCAGCAACTTTTGGCACACTTTGCTCACCCTTTGGACCCCGTTTTGGTCATTTTTGGGCAGTTTCTGCAGTAAAACAGCAAGCAGTTTTGGACTGTTTGGGCATTTCCAGCCTGCATAATGGCGTCATCTTCGCATGATAGTGCCATCTTTAACATTACAAAGTTGGATGGTACCAACTACTCTTACTGGAAGAGTCAAATATGGCAGGTTTTGGTGCAGAAATCTCAGATTAAGCCACTTCGGTTGAGTGGGGAGCAGCCTGAAACTATGGACATTGACGACTGGCTTGAACTTGATGAGCTATGCAAGTCCACGATTGTATTGTCTCTCACTGAACAGGTACATTATAATGTATTTGAGGAAGCACAGAGTGCATGGGATCTATGGAATAAGATCAAGAATCTTTATGATAAGAAAAGTCCGGCGAGTCAGATGTACTGGTTGAAGCAGCTTATGGATCTGCGCATGAAGGATAATGCGACTATGTCTGCTCACTTGAGCCAGTTCCATGCTATACTGAAGAACCTGACTTCGCAGGATATCACCTTTGGAGAGGAAGTAACTCCTCTTTTCTTGCTTGGAACTCTGAATGAGTCATGGGATGTATTCCGCACTGCTCTTTGTGCCTCTAGTGCTACTCTAAAATTGACAGATGTTGAGAGTGCTCTTCTTCAGGAAGAGGTGAATCGCAAAAACTTGGATGCCTCTCGTGGTAGTCATGCTTTGACAGTTAGAGGCAGGAATGACAGGTATGACCGTGGTAATGGCCGAGGCCGTGACTCGCAGAAGGGTCGGTCTAAATCTCGTGGTGGCAAGTCGCGTAGTAAGTCGCGTGGACGCAATGCAAATGTCACTTGTCATCATTGTGGGAAAAAGGGCCATATTAGACCACAGTGTCATGAGTTGCGCAATGAGAAGCGCAAGGATAAGGGGAAAGATAAAGTGCAGGAGAAGTCCTCTGATCGCAGCATAGTACCTGCGAAGTCCAACGTCAAGATTGAGGAAATTAATGTCACGCAGACTGAAGAGTCCGATGGTGGTGATGAGTTTATACTTGCAGCTAGTTCTTCTGATGCTTCACACTTGACTGAGACACCTAGTATGTATGCACAGTGCTGGTTATTGGATTCAGGTGCGTCCTTCCATGTGACACCTTACCGTGAGTGGTTTCACTCTTACCGTACTGTATCTGGATCAGTCAGACTTGGAGATGACAGGTCTCTTGATATTGTGGGCTGTGGAGATATTCAGTTGCAGTTTTCCACTGGCAGTTCCTTTTTGCTCAGAGATGTACGTCATGTACCTGCGCTTACGCGTAGTCTTATGTCTGCAGGACAGTTGGATGATGCAGGATTTCATGTCTGTTTTGGGGATTCTGCCTGGAAGATTACCAAAGGCAGACTTGTGCTTGCTAGAGGCGCCAAGGCTGGCAGCCTCTATCCTCTTGTTGTATCTGGGTCTTCTGTAGACCATGTTTTGGCAGTGGGCTCTATCCCACATGTATCACTTTGGCATGCCCGTTTGGGGCATATGTCTTTGAAAGGAATGAAAATGTTATCTGGTTTGCAGTATCTTCCGCCTTTGGATTATGCATGTTTTGACTCGTGTGATCATTGTCTTTATGGTAAGCAGAATAGGTCTACGCATAAGAAATCGGGTAGGCCACGCATGAGTGAGCCCTTGGCATTGGTGCATTTCGATGTTTGTGGGCCTATGCCTTGCATGTCTATGGGTGGCGCGAAGTACTTCGTTACCTTCATTGATGATTTTTCTAGGAAAGTGTGGGCTTATCCCATAAAGCAGAAGTCCGATGTCTTGGCAGTTTTTCAGAGATGGCTTGCTCTTGTTGAGAACCAGACTGGGTATAGGCTGAAATGCCTTAGGACAGATAATGGGGGAGAATATGTCTCGCATGCTTTTGAGCAGTTTTGTGATGACAGGGGTATTAAGCGTCAGTTGACCGCCTCTTACACCCCACCCCAGAATGGTTTGGCTGAGCGCATGAACAGGACTATTCAGGAGCATGTGCGCTCTATGCTTAGCCATGCAGGCCTACCCCCGAGTTTTTGGGCTGAGGCAGTTAGTACGTCAGTGCATGTCATAAACCGATCGCCTTCCAGTGGATTGGATTTCCAGGTTGCAGAGGAAGTTTGGGCTGGTAAGCCACCCTCTTATGCGCATCTCCGTGTCTTTGGATGTGAGGCATTCTGCCATGTGCCCAAGGACAAGAGGAGTAAATTGGATCCAAAGAGCATTAAATGCATATTCCTTGGCTATGGTGAGTCAGGAGAGATGGGCTATCGCCTATGGGATCCGCAGGCGCGAAAAATAGTACGCAGCCATGATGTCGTCTTCCATGAAGACAAGATGCACAGGCAGCCTGAGAAGGTGGTTGAGATCCGCAGAGTGATCTTTCAGGAGGAGCCTAAAGCTCCAGCACAGCCAGTAGTACAGCCTGCAGCAGTTCCTCCACAGGGCCAGGATGTTGGACAGGTAGTTAGACAGGCAGCAGAGCCTGCGGTGAGACGGTCTGCTAGAGATAGACGTCCACCTGACAGATTTCAGCCCTCTATGCATTATGTTTTGGTTACAGATGCAGGAGAGCCTTTCACTTATGATGAGGCTATGCGCAGGGGTGACAGTCACTCCTGGGAGAGGGCTATGCAGTCTGAGATAGACTCCTTGCATAAGAATGAGACTTGGGATTTGGTTGCCTTGCCTAAGGGCAAGAAGGCTTTGCCATGCAAGTGGGTGTACAAGCTGAAAAGTACCCCTGGACACCCCAAGCCGGCATACAAGGCTAGATTAGTAGCAAAGGGTTTTAAGCAGGAACATGGTGTGGACTTTGATGAGGTCTTCTCTCCTGTGGTTAAGATGACCACCCTGCGCTTAGTCTTGGCTTTGGTTGCACAGCTTGACTTAGATCTATATCAGATGGATGTCAAGATGGCTTTTCTACATGGGGACTTACATGATGAGATCTATATGGATCAGCCTAAGGGCTTTGCAGAACCTGGCAGGGAGCACCTAGTGTGCAAGTTGAAGAAGAGCTTGTATGGCTTGAAGCACGCACCTAGGGAATGGTATCATAAGTTTGATGCCTTTATGCAGTCACAGGGCTACAGCAAGAGTGCTATGGATCCGTGTCTTTACACGAAGAAAGCCCGTGATGGCAGTTTGCTTATCTTGGTACTCTATGTTGATGATATGCTGATAGTAGGGAAAGCTCATGATGAGCTAGATGCTCTTAAATCTCAGCTGAAGAAGAGCTTTGAGATGAAGGATTTGGGACAGGCCTCACATATACTTGGGATGCGCATTAAGCGCGATAGGCATCAGGGACTTTTGTATCTCTCACAGCGGGAGTACATTCATAAAGTCCTTGAGCGCTTCCGCATGCAGGACGTAAAGCCTATTGGCTGTCCATTACCTTCTTATGTGAAGGTATCACAGGCCGATTGTCCGCAGACAGATGAGCAGAGGGCCGAGATGGCCAAGATCCCTTATGCATCAGCCGTGGGCAGTTTGATGTATGCCATGATAGCCACTCGTCCAGATATTGCACATGCAGTTGGTGTTGTGGCACGCTATATGGCTACACCTGGCAGCAGGCATTGGGATGCCGTGAAGGGTATCATGAGGTACCTGAAGGGCACAGCAGATATGTGTATTTGCTATGGCAGCCAGGATACAGGGGTCGTGGGGTACACTGACTCCGATTATGCAGGACATGCAGATAGTAGGAAGTCCACTTCTGGCTATGTATTCACCTATGCTGGAGGGGCTATCTCTTGGATGTCCAGGGTTCAGAAGTGTACGGCTTTGTCTACCACTGAGGCCGAGTATGTTGCAGCCACTGAGGCTTGCAAGGAGGCCATATGGTTAGGCCGTCTAGTTGCTGACCTTGGGATTGATGCTACACCTACACTGCATTCGGATTCTATGAGTGCCATTCAGTTGGCTAAGAATCCGGTCTTCCATGCGAAGACGAAACACATTGAGGTGCGGTATCACTTCATACGTGGTGTCGTGGAGGACAGGTCTGTTGACCTTGTCAAGATCTCCACTGACGAGAATCCTGCGGATTTGCTCACGAAGAGCCTCACTACTGAGCGCTTTGCCTTCCTCAGGAGGTTGATGGGCGTTGGATGAGATGTCACCTTTCCTCATCCCTTGTACCTATGTACATTTGTACTGTCTTTTCTTTTTCTTTTCTCTCTCACTAGGGCAGATTCGCCTTTAAGTGGGAGGTTGTTGGGGGTAAAGGCGCCTCCCCCGTGCCGCCCTGTGTATTACTACACTGATAGTACCCGCCACTGCACACTGCAGGTGGCGGGCGCCCGTCATGTCACTTTATTCTTTATTCTTTTAGTGACAGTTTGAATAAAGGAAGGCCCGGTCACACATTGTGACTGTTGGAGTTCCCATTTCTTGTCTCTCTCTTTCTTGCTCTTGCTCTCCCGCCATAGCTCGCGTGCAAGCTTCGATCCTTCTCACCTTTCAGGATAGTGCCTGTGGAGGCACCGAAAGCAGGGTCGAGCAAAAATCTCAGATTGTAGTGAGATTTGGTGTGCGCGAAGAGCACTATGTATTCTGCAAATCGACCCTTTAGGGCTTTCCCTCAGTTATTTTGGGCATCTGAGGCCGTTTCAGGCCCCGTTTTAGAGCCGCAAGGTTGCAGACAACAGTTTCAGGGTACACTGTGACTTCGACTGTATTGACCGAAAGTGGGTGCATAGGTTACAGATTTCAAATCTGTAAGTTCAAAGGTGTCTACAACGAGTAAACACAAGTTTTATCTGCAAACTGGTTGCAGATTGCATGTATTATTGAGCAAACAGTGAAAAAGGCTATCTAGTGTATTGTTGTGCAGAAGATTTGCTTGCTGTTTGGTATTAATTTTGTGATAATGGTAGAGAATAGTGGAAGCCCCATCATTGAGAAGCTCGACAAGAATAACTACCCTTCATGGAAGTTCTGTGTCACGAACTTCCTTATTGGAAAAGGCCTCTATGAGTTTGTTTTAGGTGAAGAAAAGGAGCCGGAGGTGAGTGATCTTCCAACTGCAGAAGAGACAAAGGCACGGAAGGAATGGAATGCAAAAGATAAAAATGTCATATATTGGTTGTCTGTAGTAATTGACAATAATATGCTGGGACACATTAGAAATGCAGAGAATTCATATGCAGCTTGGACCGTACTTGAAAGTATGTTTTCTGTAAATACAAAGGCACGAAAGATTCAACTCAAGCAAGAGTTGAATACATTGAAGAAATGGAAGATGTCTATCAATGAGTATGCACTGAAGATAAGGAGCATTGCAGATGCCTTGGCAATGATTGATGCAATGCCCGATGATGATGATTTGGTGTCATCTACCTTGGGTGGACTTAACAATGAAAAGGCTTGGAAGTCTTTTGTAACTTCCGTATATGTTAGAAAGCCATTTCCAGATTTCGATGAGTTGGTCTCCCTTATGATCACTGAAGAGATCAACATGCAGAGTGACACATCTGAAAAAAGTGGTGAATAGGTCCAAGCCTTCTACTCCAGTTCAGGAAGGGGACATGGCAGGTTCTCTTCAAGAGGCCATGGTACAGGACGCGGTACTGAAAACCAGCAAAACAGATTGAATCAGCAATTTGGCGATATGCAGGTTTTAGGAGGTCGTGGTAACTTTAGAGGCAGGGGGAGCTTTAGAGGAAGAGGTGGATGGCAGAACAAAGGTTCTAACAACTCTGGTATTGTGTGCCACTACTATGGCAAAACAGGTCATATTGCAGCCCAATGTTATGCTAAGAAAGATGATATCCGCAGTGGTAAGTTGCAGCAAGGAAACTATGCATCGTCTTCACGACAGAATGGAGACAAAAATGAACGTCTGTTTATTATGCATCATATGCTGAATGCTATTACAGGAAAGGGAACACATGATGATGTTTGGTATGTTTATTCAGGTGCATCCAATCATATGACCAGCCATGCAAAATGGTTTGGAGAGATGCAGGATTTGCAAAATACACGTTATGTGAAAACGGGTGATGATTCATGCCACCCAATTTCACACATTGAAAAAGTTCCCTTGTCCTTGCATGATGGTAAGACAAAGAGTCTTTCAAATGTATTACATGTGCCATCTATTACAAAGAACTTGGTGTCACTCGGTCAAATGGTAGAGCAAGGGCTGCAAGTGAGATTTAATGCAAAAGGCTGCTTTGTAGAAGACTTCAATGACAAGTGCAGGTTAGTTGCAAAGGGAAGTACAGTCGGACGTATTTTTACTCTGGATGTTGGAATTCCTACTATGAATGCTGCTATGTATGCTAAAGGAAAAGGTGTTGTTGCAGATATTGAAATTTGGCACAAACGCATTGGACATGAAAATGTACAAAGGCTAAAATTAATGCAGTCCAAAGGGTTGGTTACAGGTTTTCCTATATTTAGAGTTGTAGAATTTCATGAGGTATGTGAAGCATGTCAGTTTGGTAAGCAGGCAAGACAACCCTTTTCACATGACAGAGATGTAAGCAGAAATATCCTTGATGTTGTGCATACAGACATTTGGGAGCCTACACAAAATGTATCTCTTGGAGGCAGTTCATACTTTGTCACATTCATTGATGATTATTCTAGAAAGCTGTGGGTATATTTTATGAAGGAAAAGAGTGAAGCTTTTGAGCACTTTAGAACTTTACTGGCTGCAGTTGAAAGAGAAACAGGCTTGAAAGTAAAGTGCTTGAGGTCAGATGGAGGGGGAAAGTACCTCTCAAATGAGTTCACTAATTTTCTGAGGTCTCATGGGATAAAGAGACAGTTCACATGCAGGTATACCCCACAAAAAAATGGGGTTGCAGAAAGCAAAAACATGAATATTGTAGAAGTTGCACGCACCTTGATGGCTGAAAAGAATATGCCTAAGAATTTTTTGTCTAAGGCTATTTATACTGCTATTTATATTATGAACAGAACTCCCACAGCTGCAGTTCATGGTATGACCCCCGAAGAATGTTTTACAGGTAAGAAGCCTGATGTTTCACACTTGAAAGTGTTTGGCTGCATTGCGTATGTTCATGTGCCAGATGAGTTGCGGAAGAAACTAGATCCAAAGGCTGAAAAGTGTGTCTTTGTTGGATACTCTTTAGAGCAGAAAGGGTATCGCTATTATAACCTTGTCACATGTAAGTTCAAAGTGAGAAGGGATGTCATCTTTGATGAAATGAGAAGTTGGTATGCATCTAGTCGTGATGCATTGGATGATGATGATGATCATGACACTCATGTGCAGGCTAAAAAGCAAGAACCACAGTCTCTTAGTGGACCAGAGACATCATCTGGTAGTCCTTGGTCTGGGAGACTGAGTACCTCTACATCTTCAGGTGCATCTAGTAGCACTACAGGTAAAGACAAAGGAAAAAATAAAGTGTCTGATGGCATTCATGTAGTTCTTGATGGAGACTCCAGTGACTCAGAGAGCTTAGATGATGAGCTTCGTATTCCTTCTGTCAAGACACCAGGTGTATAGAGAGCTCATAATAATGTAAAGGCTTCATTGAGTGATCTGGTGGTACGCAGATCTAGCAGGGTCATATACCCTATTAAAAGAATTGGTTTTGAAGGTTATGCAGCTCACCATTATGCTTATATGGTGAAACTAGTTGAGGATGTTGAGCCCACATGTTTTGAGGAGGCTGTTGGTCATGCTCATTGGGATGCAGCAATGGATGAGGAGATGGCTACATTAGAGGCCAATAAGACTTGGGATCTAGTATCATTGCCAAAGGGCAAGAAAGCTATTGGATGCAAGTGGGTTTATAAGATTAAGCACAATGCAGATGGTTCTATTAGTAGGTATAAAGCTAGGCTTGGTGCAAAAGGCTATGCCCAAACATATGGCATAGATTATGAAGAAACCTTCAGCCGAGTTGCTAGGATGGCAACTGTCAGATGTGTGATTGCTTTGGCAGTAGCAAAGGTTGGAGGTTGCAGCAAATGGATGTGAAGAATGACTTCTTGCATGGTGATTTGCAGGAAAAAGTGTATATGGATCAACCAGCAGGTTATGAAGACTTAGAGCATCTCACGTATGTTAGAATATCAAGCTCATTCTGGGTGTGTTGACCGACATGAGCTGGACACAGCTAGTCTAGCCATAGTAGTTAGATACATTAAATAAGTCGGTGCCTTGGTGTGAATGGTCTTATGACCGTAGGTTGTATCTTTCACTATTGAGTATGGTTTGAATATAGTGTGTGAGAGAGGAAGCTTGTAGCTTCACTCTGTCTGAAGGATGGATTTTAGGCCCCGGAACATGCCTAAAAATAGGAGAAAAATATGGAAATGCGGGGGAAAATGCTCAACCACGAAGGCGGCAGCTCGAGCGAGCACGATTTTAAGCGTCAAGTACTTGACGGGCGCCCGTACGACACTCCAAGAATTTTCATAATTTTTCCGTGTGCCCATGCCAGTCAGTGAAGCTGCAGGCCTGTCCGGAATGTTGAGACGAGCTCACAGAAATTTTCAGAACGCAGTTCGGAGTTCGCACGCGAGAGTTGGCCCGAAACCGGCCGGGGTGCCCAAGAGGGGGCCCAAAATTGAAATTTTAAAAGGTGCAAGTGGGGGGGGGTGACCTTTGGCACCCCCCCACAAAAAAAAAACGTGGATATGGAGGGGGGCGGCGGCTGAAAACAGCCGCCGAAAAAAACGCGACCCCCCCCCCCCCCCAATCGATTTGCTGGCTTGCAAAGAAGCCATACTAATGAACCTCCAGGCCTGATCAAGACGATGTGCCGATCAATTCGCCGGTCTCCGCTCCCGCAATGGTGGACTGGTTGGAGAGAGAGAAAATCAGTCTTTCTCTCTCCTCCCTCTCTCTCCTCTTAGCCCCCGTTCGTGCTTGAAGGGATAGGATGGAGATGGACGGCCGGATGGATGCCGATTCTTGACGGGATGAAAGAGCAATGCAAAATCATTGTAGATTGCTGATTCCAAGTAGAATTCATGGCTGGAAATCAATCGTGGGACGTGCCAAATTTAATGAAAAAACCCGCAAGACACGGTAATAATTGTTTTTACAAAGAAAATAGTCTTTTGATGCAAATTTGGTTGATAAAAATGTGTTCATATGGATTGAGTTTTGAGTATGTCGTGCTTTGAGTTGGTTTCTAGCTGTTCATCATTTAAAAATCTGGAAAACATGTGTGGGATAGCAGAAAATAGGAAACCGAGACACGAAAAACCATAAAAATGAAGGGAAACAAGGGTTTTGGGCATATAAATGGGGAAAACCGTCGATACACATCAACTAATCTTTCAATTTTGTTGCAAATAAACTAAGGGCCACAGCCCACAAACTGGTTTTCATTTTCAGCAATTTAAAAAATACAAGAAAATGAAGAAAATGGGGGAAAATGGTGAAAAACCCATGAAAAATAGGGGAAAAATACATTTGGGGCTACGAAAAATATAGAAAAATAGGATTTATGTTTGTTGATGTATAGCAAGGTTGGGGCATGAAGTTATGCTTCAGTTCAGCCTTGTTTATATGTTTTAGTGCGTGTTTCCTTCCTTTCTCCACATAAAATGATAAGGAAACCCTAAAAAGAAATGAATATAATGATGCACTATCAACGGGGAAGGGTAGAGTTGTGGAAAAAATGGTTAAATGCCGCTGAGCATGAGGAATAATTTGCTGATTTTATATGCATTGCATCTAGGACGGAATAAGAATGATAAAAATTAAAACCTAGTAGCACGAAGATCACTTCGGTGCTAGGTGTTGCAGCGAAGCACAAAGCGGTTAGAAAGAAAAGCATGAAAGAGATGGTTTGCACTTGCACGCTGCTGGTTTTTAAAATGTTTGAGCACTAGGCATCCACCTCTTTGCATGATCATTTAGAGGGAATTAAAAGTATCAGAGTTAGCTCCTGGATATGCATAGCAATTGTTTTCAGTAGGCCTTTGACCCACCGTTGAGAGCGTGAGGTTCCTATGCTGTAGGCTAGTCGTGGGATCATAAATGGGAAGTCAAGTAAGGACAATGGTACATTCGTGGATACGTTTATTTGGTACCTTGAGTGACGTTTGTGAGAAATGTCTAAATGTTGAGCGGCGCATCGAGGGGCCAATCCCCAAGGTGTAGGAGAGTCGCAGAGGGTTGACGGCATTCAGCCGTAGGAGGAACCCCATGTGTATGTGATTCGAGCCTTTTGGCTATGTGAAAGGGACTCCCTCTGAGGAGTAATATTGGGTTAGGATCAGTTGGACTACAACATATTACAAACGCAATGTTTAGGAAGGCAGAGATTTTGATAGACGCTCCTGGCCGCGAGGCCGAGGGGTTGTCTTGTGCATAGTGACGAGGTCCGGCTAGTGCATGAGCCAGTGCCGGCCCGTTTTTAGGTCCATCAGTGGTGCGTCTGCCGGGAGCTGCTTAAAAGTGGCGGTTCTCGAATCCTGGTTGTTTAAGGACCAACTAGCAGTTTATGCCAGAGGATACTGAGCTTGACCCGTTATTTATTGATAAGCATCGTCTAGCAGAAATCCAAAAGCAAGAAAGAGACGAAAGAGCTAGGCGACGTGCTGAAATTTTTAGGAGATATTCCCCTAAGCGTAGCGGTGCTGAACCCTTACGAGGGAGTGGATCTAGTGGTCTTAGGACCACAAGCAGTAAGTTAGGAGAAGGTGGAAGCTCTAGTGCTCCCCTTCCTTCCATAAGCCAGTCCACGTCAATTGCGGGAGGTGTAACCCCACCGTTCCCTATTCCTAGTGCAAATCCAATCCTCGTCATGGCGCAGCCTATTGCAATTCCAGCAGGAACGACGGATTTGCCGGCTCTAGGTTACCCGCTACCCATTTTTAATGGGCTAGTTGAGGAGGATGCGGAACTCCACATTAGGGAGTTTCAAAAGCTGATGTTTAACTGTCGCATTCAAGAAGAAGGACATTTAATGATGTTCTTCAACATGACTCTCAAAGGAAGAGCCGCTATATGGTATCATGGTTTAGAAGCCAGAACCATATTGAACATTGATGCATTTTATGGAGCTTTTCGAAGGGAGTTTGCCCCTAAAAGGGGTGGGCAATATTGGTTGCGTGTACTCAACGTGACCCGCCAAGATCCACACGAGGATATTCGTGCTTATGTGAAGAAGATAAAAGAGGTTTTCCGTAAGTTGGACACCTCTATTCCTATCCCCGCAGCTGCCCAATTGCAATATTTCCTACATGGGTTGGACTTTAATATCCAATTGCAGTTGAGTAGTGTCCCCTTGGGGGATATAGATACTGCCATTACACGAGCACAAGAGGTGGAATCCCGACTACAAGCGGCCTATGCTTCTCGAGGCAATTCGAATATGGGTTTAGTATTGGGAAACAATATGGCAATAGCCAATGGCAGTAGTGGCCAAGGGATAGCGATGGCTAATCCTAATGGGAGAGGGAACATGATGCAGAATGTCCCTTTACTACTAGCTCCCCCTAGCATGTCGATGCCTACGGGCAGTCAAATGGCTCCAAATGGTGGAGGCCAGGCGGTCAATTCTAATACCATGCCTGTGGCTCAACAACCAGTGCCTAATCGAATTGTTAGGCCGATGGAGCGACATGGTAATGACCAAGGCTATGAGTCGAGTTCTTCCAATGTTCTTGGCGAGGTTAAGGACATGATGAAGCATTATACCGACATGATTACGGAGCAGTATCGACAAATAGCCGTTGATGTCAACTTCCTTAAAAAACAACAAAATTTGATAGGAAGCAGATACCCGGAGGAGGGTGCACCGTCGAGGTTTAGTTGCAAATGGTGTGGTGGGCAGCACTATCCACGAAATTGCCCAAATGTTAAGTGCGACATTTTTGGAAAATCTGGCCATCTAGCAGCTACTTGCTAGAGTAAGATCAGTTCTCTCCAGCGTGGAAGTCGGCAACCAGGGCCTGTTAATCATCGTGCCCAAGGAAATGATTCCCAGCGAGAGGATGGGCCTAAACAAATACTTCAACGACCAAAGACTACAGTGGAGGAGCTACCAAGTGGTAGTGGGGTTAGTTTGATTGAGGCTGTACGCGTTAATGATGCTGAAACCTCTAATCTACGAGCTGTTCTTACAAGAGGTCAAAAGGGTAGAGAAGCCGACAAGGATAAGCCTGTCGACGGAAACCCTAAACAAGGCGACAAAGGAATGCAAGTTTTGGATCCTGCCCTAGTAGGGGGACCTTTGAAGCCCGTAGAGAGTAAAGCCGATAAGGAAGCACCAAAGAAGAAGGTGAAAGTTAAGAAAGAGGCAATAAAGCCAGCTCAGCGACCTAAAGAGCAGATGATTTGGCGTGAAAAGCGAGCTCTATCGAACTATCATGAATTCGATTTGGCGAGCTCTCTTTGCGAAGTCAAGCCGGATGTGAACCTTTTGCAGCTTATTAAGCTTTCCCCAGGAGTACGCAAGGAATTGTTCGAGCATGCTGAGAAGCATTGCCCAAGGGTTGCAGCCTATGTCGATGAGATATTAGTAGATTATGCTATTGTCGACACGGGATCATCTGTTAACATTATGAGTTCTGAACTGATGGAAAGGTTGGGTCTTGCGATTCAGAAAGATACTTCCACAATTCTCAGAATGGCAGATGACAGTTTGAGACAGCCGGAAGGCTGCATTACTAAGGTCCATGTCACTGTTGCAAATGTAGAATGCCTGTTGGACTTTAGGGTGATTCGTTTTGCAGGGCGGCCAAGTTATCAAGTATTACTTGGACGACCTTGGATCTTGCAAGCGGATTGCCAAGTGGATATACCTGCCGGTCGATTAATATTCGGCAGAGGTGCCCAGCGTGTGGTGGTTGATGCTTACCCTGAGTCCCCGCAGAGTGAGAGAGCTCCTCTATCTTCTACAGAATTGGAGACATTAGAAGATTTATCTGCTAGCGAGACATCATCGAGTGATGAGTCCAAAGAGGGATCCACCACGGAGGACATCTATCAGATCACTTTGAATGAGCCGATAGAGGCCCAAGATCGTATAAGAGATGCAGATGTTATCGAGCTAGACCTTGGTACGCTTGGTGATTCGCGGCCAATCAAATTAGGCTCTATGCTCAGCTCAGCAGAAAGGGAGGACTATGTGGCCTTGATCCAGGAATTCCGTGATATCTTTGCCTGGAGTTATGATGAGTTGAGAGGCATTCCTCCTAGTCTTGCTGTTCATACAATTCCGTTGAAAGAGGGCAGTCGTCCTGTACGGCAGAAAGTAAGGCGTATGCCTTTCGAATTGAGGGACGGGCTGTTTGAAGAGTTAGAGAAGCTTCGAAAAGCGGGTTTGATTTTTCCTGTGCAACACACGGAATGGTGTTCGCCAGTTGTGATCAGAAAGAAGAAGAATAATCAAATCCGTTTATGTGTGGACTTTAGGGAGCTGAATAAGCAGACAGTTAAGGACTACTACCCGTTGCCATTTATTGACCAGATTTTGGATCAATTAGCGGGTAGGGAGATATATTCGTTTATGGATTGCTTTGCAGGATACAACCAAATGGCAATTGCAGAAGAGGATAAGTTGAAAACAACTTTCATCACTGTATTTGGTACTTTTGCGTACCACGTGATGGCCTTTGGTTTATGCAATGCACCTGGTTCGTGGCAACGAACAGCCGATAAGACATTCGGTGACATATCCCCTGAAGAGTTGAGGGTGTTTATTGATGACTTAGGGGCCGCCACTGTGAGAGAAAGGCAGTTGATCATTTTGAGAAAATGTTTTGAGCGCTGTAGACAATTTTGCATCGCCCTAAACCCACGGAAGTGCGCTTTTGGAGTACCTTATGGGCTATTGCTGGGCCATGTGGTCAGTTCAGTAGGAATTGCGACAGACCCTGAGAAGGTCAAAGTTATAGTTGCCATGGGTCCACCACGCACTCCGAAAGAAGTTCATAGCTTTCTGTCTTCGGTTGGGTACTACCGTAGATTCATTAACGCCTTAGCAGAAAGAACGTTGCCACTTACAAATTTATTGTCCTTTAGCTGTTCGTTTGTATGGGGTGACCCTTGTAAGGTAGCATTCGAGGATGTGAAATAAGAGCTAGCAAGAGTGCCCGTTTTAAAAGCACCTAAAAGAGGTGAGGTGTTCTATATATTCTCAGCAGCCACCATGTATAGTATCAGCTGCTGTTTAGCCCAATTTTGGGAAGAGAAGTGGTACCACCCGATTGCTTTTGCTAGTCGGAAGCTGGGGGTATCCGAAATCAATTACACCTACATGGAGAAGCTATGTCTAGCGATGGTCTTTGGGACCAAGAAGTTCAGGCATTACATTCTCTATGAGAAAGTCGTGCTTTATACGAAGGCGGAGGGACTTCGACTATTGATGAATAAGTTACAGCCGCCTGATCGTTTAGCGAAGTGGTTGATCACTTTGCAGGAATTTGATTATGAAATCAAGAGTAAGCCACCAAGGTTGCAAGGCATCGTGGAATGTCTAGTGGACTTTGGGGAGCCGAAAGAATCTGTGGCTGAAGATAGTGACATGGAGATGATATTTAAAATAGATACGGCATCTATTCCCTCCTGGTATGCTGCAAAAACGCATTATTTATCAACAGGAGAGGCGGGATCCGAATTATCTAAGGCTGAGAAAAGGAAAATTAAGCAGCAAGTGTTAAAGTTTGCCTTGATCGCAGGTACATTATATCGGCAAGGGGTTGATGACATCTATCACCGATGTGTGATGCCTGACGAGGTGCCATTCATTTTGGAAGAGTGCCATGATTCTGCTTGCGGTGGCCATTTTGCTGGACGACTCACAGCACAAAAGGCTTTAAGAGTAGGTTATTGGTGGCCTGCCATCTTCCAGGATGCGTTTGCGTATGTTAAGCGATGCGATATTTGCCAACGACATGATAGTCGAGAGAATAGGAAACGACCACTCAACCCTATTATGGCGATACTTCCATTTGAGAAGTGGGGAATAGATTTTAAGGATCCTATTACTCCGTCATCGACTACGCAAAAGCGATACATCATTGTAGCAACTGACTACTTCACAAAGTGGTCAGAAGCACGTGCAACAAGGAAAGATGATGCTAAAGAAACTGCTAGTTTCCTTCTAGAGCAGATAATATGCCGGTTTGGTCCGCCGAAAGAATTAGTGTCGGACCGCGGAACTCATTTCCTGAATAAGGTGATCAAAGGTTTGACAGAGTTGTGGAACATTAAGCATAACAAGACAACCCCCTATAATCCGCAAGCCAATGGGCAAGTCGAAAGTACCAATAAGCAGCTTGTGGGCATCCTGTCCAAAATTGTGTCGGAAAAGAAACGGGATTGGGATAAAAAGTTATACGTGGCAGTGTGGGCCTATAATACGACTTTCAAACGAGCCACTGGCCATACCCCGTTCAAGTTAGTATATGGGGAGGAGTGTGTCTTGCCTTTAGAGATTGAGCTGCCGACTATTCGGTTTGCCATCAATCATTCTTTGAGCGATGAAGACGCTCTTTTTGAGCGTTTGACGACACTGGCACATTTAGATGAGCTTAAGTTGCAGAGCTTATTGCACCAAGAAGTGGCGAAGCGCCGAATGAAGAAGCTACACGACCTCAAAGCCAAGAAATACACCTTCAAGAAAGGACAGCTTGTTCTGTATTATGACGCACGACGTGAATTATTCCCAGGCAAGCTAGAACCCAAATGGGATGGGCCCTATAAGATCGTTAGAATAGGAAAGAATAAATCCACAGTTTTGTTAGCTGACCTTGAGGGGATAGAATTTAAAAATAAGGTTAATCTTAATAAGATTAAACCTTATTACTTCTGATTGTACTAATGCTATGACTGCCTTGCAGGTCTAGGCAAGATTGATCAAACATCTGCAAGGAAATCGTGATAGAGGTTGATGGGTCGTCTGATCCCTTATTTAGAACACCCATATTTGGAACAGAGATATCATCAGGGAAAGCTCATTTGGTGGAGCAAAGGATACAAGGTGATTGAGCAAGAAGGCGGGACATTCATTTGGAAAATCAAGGTCTTCTGCCATCACTGCCTACAAATTTTGACGAGCATCCCTGTCGAATTCAATGATGATGGAGGGATGGAGCCTACAGTCCACCCGTTGAATATGCTGAATTTCGATTACCATAATTACGAGTAGAGTTCAGGATGGCATAATATGTAAACCCTTTATGGACGTACACCTTGTACTTTGATGGGGCGTCTAGGGGTGCATGCAAAAAAGGAAGTGTAGGAGTTGTCATCCGCGACCCCCGACGACGCATTGTCATGAAGTTAGCTGCTTATCTCGGGGCGAATTTTACTAATAATATGGCCGAATACAAAGCCCTGATCATGGGTTTGAATATTGCGAAGAAGGGTGGTATCCGCCAGTTGTTGATAAAAGGGGACTCTCAATTGGTTTTAAATCAACTCAATGGGACGTACATGGTGCGGAATCCGATCCTTTGTATGTACCATCACACCGCCATAGCCCTGCTAGACGAATTCGATAGAGTGTCTTTTCAGCTGATTCCACGGAATTGGAATCAGTTTGCCGATTCACTGGCTAATCTTGCGTATGAAGAGGACCTCTTCTTTAATTGTGGCCCTTGTCCCGATATATCTATTGATGGTGATACAGGACCTGGTCGTTTGTGGGGTATGCTTTCTGAACATGCCCTCTTTGGCAGACGATGGTTGATTTGGGTGATGCAAAGGGTAAGCGAGACGCATCTACCTTTATTATCGGGGACCCACAGACTGATTAGACGACATGTGATGCGAACACCTCTTGCGATATACGCAGGGGGGATAGGTCATAATTTAATGCACCTAGTTTAGGGCTACGAGCCTTTGTTCCCCTGGGAATGGTATGCTTTGATGTCTATCATGGTTGTTTCCAGGTGGATGTTATGCATAGTATTGTTTTATTTCATTAGGCCAAGAGGGCCGATTCAGTTTTGTGGCAAAGTCATGTCTGATTTCATTAGGCCAAGAGGGCCATTTCCCTGTCTAGTGCGGGTGCATTTAATTGGGTTTTTGTTGAGTGTTGTGCTGGACAGGTTTCGTGGTTCGTGGAATTTGGTGGAACCTGGAGGAGCCTTTGCTGCGTTGGAAGCTTCTTGTGGCCAATCCAGGTGATATTTCTCCTTTACGAGTACCTTTCTTTCCTGTTATATGTGTATTTGTACTTGTTGAGGGGCTATTTTTTTAGGGGACCGGCAACCAAGGCATGAAGTCCCAGGTTTAGGTTGAGTATGTTTGAGGGAGGTCGGAGTAGTCATTGCCTCCTGTAAAGACATTGTTAGACATTGATAGACCTGTTTGAGAAGGAAGTCCTAGTGGCTCTGTTCTGCTAGCCTGCTAGGCAGTTGTTCTAGGAGTTCCTGTTAGTAGTGAGGCAGTTAGAGAAGCCTGCTAGAAGATAATAATAATGATGCCAAGAGATCCTGAATATCCCAAAAGATGAATATAAATGCGAAGGTGTGTAAAAAGGGGTTCTAACCCCTATCAAAGAAAAGAAATGAAATAAAAAAATATATAAGCAGTTGCTCATTGCCTTGCGAAGGCCTGGTAGGTTCCTAGGGACGAGTCAGACCCGAGGCCGATACCTTGTCTTCCTAGGGGTGGCTTCTTGCTGGAAAAATAATATCAAAACAAGGAAGGTTGGAGCGAAAATAAAAGTGAGCGTTAGAAAAGGATTAAGTGTCGCCTTGCGAGGGCTTGGTAGGTTCTTGGGTGCCGAGACAGGTCCTGAGACCGATGCCCTGTTCTCCTTGGGTCACTACGCTCAGCTCCCTCCTTTTTACATGCCCAAGTATGTTCATCCAATCAAACCCCTCAAAGAAGAGATATACTGAAAGAAAATATCCTTTGTTCAGGCTATAGGAGTCCTCGCCTTGTAGGAGCTCCTAGTTGTGTTGTCTTTAGTTGGTCAGTAGTTCAGACTACTACTTAGGGCAACCTCTTTGATAGTTTTTTTGTTTGGCTGTGTTGGAGCAGCTGGTTAGTGACTCACTTCGGATCTTCTATTAGATGATGCTAGGCCTACTCCTTGTGGGTGTTATGCCTTGGTTCTGTCTAGGGGTAGGGGGAGCATTGTGCTGAGTTATATGATGATAATTGTTTTGTATCAGTTTGATGCTTCTTTGGTTGTTTATGTGCAGATAGGTTCGTGGGTTCGACGGACTGAGTCGTCCTATCCCGTGGTCGCCAATGAAGGATGGATTTTAGGCCCCGGAACATGCCTAAAAATAGGAGAAAAATATGGAAATGCGGGGGAAAATGCTCAACCACGAAGGCGGCAGCTCGAGCGAGCACGATTTTAAGCGTCAAGTACTTGACGGGCGCCCGTACGACACTCCGAGAATTTTCATAATTTTTCCGTGCGCCCATGCCAGTCAGTGAAGCTGCAGGCCTCTCCGGAATGTTGAGACGAGCTCACAGAAATTTTCAGAACGCAGTTCGGAGTTCGCACGCGAGAGTTGGCCCGAAACCGGCCGGGGTGCCCAAGAGGGGGCCCAAAATTGAAATTTTAAAAGGTGCAAGTGGGGGGGGGTGACCTTTGGCACCCCCCCACAAAAAAAAAACGTGGATATGGAGGGGGGGGCGGCGGCTGAAAATAGCCGCCGAAAAAAACGCGACCCCCCCCCCCCCCAATCGATTTGCTGGCTTGCAAAGAAGCCATACTAATGAACCTCCAGGCCTGATCAAGACGATGTGCCGATCAATTCGCCGGTCTCCGCTCCCGCAATGGTGGACTGGTTGGAGAGAGAGAAAATCAGTCTTTCTCTCTCCTCCCTCTCTCTCCTCTTAGCCCCCGTTCGTGCTTGAAGGGATAGGATGGAGATGGACGGCCGGATGGATGCCGATTCTTGACGGGATGAAAGAGCAATGCAAAATCATTGTAGATTGCTGATTCCAAGTAGAATTCATGGCTGGAAATCAATCGTGGGACGTGCCAAATTTAATGAAAAAACCCGCAAGACACAGTAATAATTGTTTTTACAAAGAAAATTGTCTTTTGATGCAAATTTGGTTGATAAAAATGTGTTCATATGGATTGAGTTTTGAGTATGTCGTGCTTTGAGTTGGTTTCTAGCTGTTCATCATTTAAAAATCTGGAAAACATGTGTGGGATAGCAGAAAATAGGGAACCGAGACACGAAAAACCATAAAAATGAAGGGAAACAAGGGTTTTGGGCATATAAATGGGGAAAACCGTCGATACACATCAACTAATCTTTCAATTTTGTTGCAAATGAACTAAGGGCCACAGCCCACAAACTGGTTTTCATTTTCAGCAATTTAAAAAATACAAGAAAATGAAGAAAATGGGGAAAAATGGTGAAAAACCCATGAAAAATAGGGGAAAAATACATTTGGGGCTATGAAAAATATAGAAAAATAGGATTTATGTTTGTTGATGTATAGCAAGGTTGGGGCATGAAGTTATGCTTCAGTTCAGCCTTGTTTATATGTTTTAGTGCGTGTTTCCTTCCTTTCTCCACATAAAATGATAAGGAAACCCTAAAAAGAAATGAATATAATGATGCACTATCAACGGGGAAGGGTAGAGTTGTGGAAAAAATGGTTAAATGCCGCTGAGCATGAGGAATAATTTGATAATTTTATATGCATTGCATCTAGGACGGAATAAGAATGATAAAAATTAAAACCTAGTAGCACGAAGATCACTTCGGTGCTAGGTGTTGCAGCGAAGCACAAAGCGGTTAGAAAGAAAAGCATGAAAGAGATGGTTTGCACTTGCACGCTGCTGGTTTTTAAAATGTTTGAGCACTAGGCATCCACCTCTTTGCATGATCATTTAGAGGGAATTAAAAGTATCAGAGTTAGCTCCTGGATATGCATAGCAATTGTTTTCAGTAGGCCTTTGACCCACCGTTGAGAGCGTGAGGTTCCTATGCTGTAGGCTAGTCGTGGGATCATAAATGGGAAGTCAAGTAAGGACAATGGTACATTCCTGGATACGTTTATTTGGTACCTTGAGTGACGTTTGTGCGAAATGTCTAAATGTTGAGCGGCGCATCGAGGGGCCAATCCCCAAGGTGTAGGAGAGTCGCAGAGGGTTGACGGCATTCAGCCGTAGGAGGAACCCCATGTGTATGTGATTCGAGCCTTTTGGCTATGTGAAAGGGACTCCCTCTGAGGAGTAATATTGGGTTAGGATCAGTTGGACTACAACATATTACAAACGCAATGTTTAGGAAGGCAGAGATTTTGATAGACGCTCCTGGCCGCGAGGCCGAGGGGTTGTCTTGTGCATAGTGACAAGGTCCGGCTCGTGCATGAGCCAGTGCCGGCCCGTTTTTAGGTCCATCACTGTCTGTCATCTATCTGCCTCTTTGAATATGAACGTGGTATCAGAGCAGGACTTGGTGGATCTCTGAGAGTTGGAGAAAGTGAAGATCTACTTCCAGGAAGTGAAGACTCATTTTTCTTTTGTGCAGACAGGCTGCCATTGTGGACTGCAGGTAGGCATTTGTTCATTACACACTCCAGGGTCAAGATCAGAGCTTGTGGCTTCTTGAGAGCCCTGAGGAGGCTGGTTAGAGTGCATTTGGGTGTGGCATCAACATCACCATCATCATCTTCATCAGCAGGAACTGGAAACAGAGGTCTGCAATCAGCGTGATTGCGCCTGTTTGGGCTGAAGGCCTGCACTGTCTACTGCAATCACAAGTACATGGAGTAACTACTTGTGGTTGAGCTCTGATATGAGCTGAAACAAATTGGGCAGAACTGTGTAAATTGTCTGCACTGCTGTATACACAGCATACATGGAGTCTACAACACTTTGAAGAGCATTGGAAGCTCTTGAGTATGCCCAGAAGCACCTGTGAAGTATAGGTACATGCTGGAGGCTACATGTACTTGTCTTGATCAATTGCAAGCTGAGTTTGGTGGCTGAAATACACAGATCTGAAGCTTCTTTTGTGGCTGGAAACTGTCTTGGATTGTGGGCAGTAAGCATTTTTCTTTCTACTGAAGCACAGAGTGACAGATGCAGACATCTGAAAGACATATATACTGTCATATGCATGTTAGAATTGTCTTGGGTTGAGAGGAGCATCAAAAGCCACTGAATACTGGAAGTTTGCAGCTGAAATAAAAGAAATCTTGTCTTCTTGGGATGAATATAAATTGCAAACATTTTTGGTTGACTTGCTTGTCAGATATAGACAGGGTATTGTCACTACATAGTCATGTACTGACGGTGACATACTGAAACAAATGTATGGTCTGATTTAAGGACTTTTTTTGAGCTAGTTGAAGCGGGTTATGCTGGTTTATTGACTGCAATCTTTACATAAACTGTTAGCATTGGCACTTGTTAAGAATACACTGGCTGATGTCTCTATGCTTATGTCTGAAGTGGCATATGTACCAGGAGTCAATTTAGCAGCTTTGGAACATGCATTACATGTATCCAGGTGGAGTTTGACTTTGGAAAGGCTGCTGTAATTGCAGTTTACAGGTTTGGACTGCATGCTTTTGGAACCTGGCAGTGGATCTGCAGGAGTTAAATCTGAACCGAACATCAGGCATATGTATTGGCAATTGTCTTTATGAGTTGGATCAACCGATTGGGACGTTGTTTGGGCTGATATTTGACTGAAATTTACTGGTTTTTTTTTCCTGCAATTAATTGCAGAAAACTGTCATAAACAGTTCTGGGCTGAAGTTGAACTGTTAAGAAAATCTTGGTTTGCAGGTAGTCAGGCAAGGTCTGCAACATGGCAAATGCTGATAGAACTGATAATGTAACCCAGATTGTGGGAGAAAAGCTTGATAGCAACAATTATGCAATATGGAAGTTCCGCATGGAAAACTTTCTGATAGGCAAAGGATACTGGGACTTAGTGACAGGTGTTGAGGCTGAACCTGAAGTTCCAGATAGGAATCCTACAGCTGATCAAAGACGAGCACATCGAGCTTGGACGGAAAGAGCTCGCAGAGTTTTACATTGGCTGTCATTATGTATCTCGGATGCTATGGTGATGCAGATCATGAACTGTAAATCCCCAGCAGATGCATGGAACATATTGGTCAGGTACTATGGCACAACTACGAGTGCCAGGAAGATACAACTGAAGCAAAAATTCAACAACATAGAGAGGAAGAACAGATCCATACAGGACTATGTCACGGAGATTAAAACCTTAGCAGATCAGCTCGCATCTGTTGGCTCACAGGTAGAAGATGAAGATATGGTTGCAGTGACCTTAAATGGTTTGGGTCCGGAGTATAAGTCCTTTGACACTTCAGTATCTGTGCGGGCTGAGATGCCTGATTTTAATGAGCTGCTTGCGTTGTTGATTCATGAAGAGGTGAAGCTTGGCTTAGTTACAAGGTCAAGCAGCTCAAAGAATAAGGATGCAGTTTTTTATTCGAATCAGCGTGGTCGTGGTGGCCGTGGTAGAGGCTATGGATCTGGCAGAGGAGGCCAGCAGAATGCATCCTATAGTAATAGCAATCAGCAGTCATCACATGCAAGAGGTAGTGGCAACTTTCGAGGAAGGGGGAGATCTAACTCCCGTGGCAGAGGCTCATGGCAGCAGCAGCGTCAGTCAGACAATCCAAATAAAGAGAAGGATTGTCACTACTGTGGAAAGTATGGGCATATTGCAAAGGATTGCTGGAAGAAGCAGGGAAATCAGAAGGGCAAGCAGCATGGACATTATGCTACGTCCAGTCAGGCAGATGACTCTGGTGATAGACTGTTTGCCATGCAATATGTCAAAGATAAGGCTGCTGAAAAATCATCTGATGATGCAGTGTGGTACATTGACTCGGGGGCGTCGAATCACATGACCCCTCATGGTGATTGGTTCACGGATATGGTGGCTGAAAAGCATGGCTATGTATGCACAGGTGATGACACGCAACATAGCATTGAGCATAAAGGCAAAGTGCCTCTGGTTGTACATGATGGCAGGAAGAAGAATCTTCATGATGTTTTGCATGTTCCTTCGATTACGAAGAACCTATTGTCTGTGGGTCAAATGACAGAGCAGAACTTGCAGGTTCGCTTCAATAAGCATGGCTGCTTTATTGAAGAGTTTGGCAATGGATGCAAGTTGATCGCGAAAGGCCACAGAAATGGAAGAATGTTCACTCTTGATGCTACACTGCCAGAGCTGAATTCCGCTATGTTTGCTCAGGGTTCTGGCACTATCAGGGACTTAGAGATTTGGCACAAGAGAGTGGGGCATGTCAATTTGCAGAGGCTGCAGACCATGCAGAAGAAGCAGCTGGTAACAGGGCTCCCTAGATTCCAATATTCAGATATTGGTCATGTCTGCGAGGCTTGCCAGTTTGGTAAGCAGTCACGATTGCCGTTTGTCAGGCATGTAAGACAGAGTACACGACCACTGCAGTTAGTGCACTCTGATGTTTGGGGACCAGCTCATAATGCATCTATTGGGGGTTCCAGATACTATGTATCCTTCATTGATGACTACAGTCGATATACCTGGCTTTACATATTGAAAACAAAAGATGAGGTCTTTACTGTTTTTCAGAAATTTAAGGCACAGGTTGAGAAGGAATTTGAGTGTTACATCTCTTGCTTGAGATCTGATAGCGGTGGGGAGTATGTCTCCAATGAATTTGCTGATTTTTTGGCTGAAAATGGCATTCGTAGGCAGCTAACCTGCAGCTACACTCCGCAGCAAAACGGAGTAGCTGAAAGGAAGAACAGGGTTCTGATGGAAGCTGCTAGGGCCATGATGAATGAGAAGCATATGCCGCTTTACTATTGGGCAGAGGCTGTTGTGACAGCCGCATATATTCTGAACAGGACTCCCACTGCAGGCATTCATGACATGACACCGTTTGAGAGGCTCTATGGCTATAAGCCGGATGTAAGACACATGAAGGTCTTTGGCTGCCTTGCTTATGTGCACATTCCAGATGAGAAAAGGAAAAAGTTGGATCCCAAAGCGCATAAGAGTGTGTTCATTGGATACTCGTAGGAGAAGAAGGCATACAAATGTTATGATCCCTCTACCAGGGAGACTTTGGTAAGCAAGGATGTCATCTTTGATGAGCTGGGCTCTTGGTATGTCTCACCAGTTACAGTGCCATCCGATTTGCCTTCCACTCATGTCTCTATAGTTGATATGCAGCAGAGCACTGCTATGACAGGACCTATCAGTCAGACAGTATCCCCATGGACAGGGAGATTAAGGAGCTCACCGTCCACTGACACGGGTATGTCAGTGAGGGGGAGACATGATGTCTTGGACAGCAAAGGAAAAGAGAAAGTTAGTGAGGATGGTATGATGACACCTGGCAGAATGACTTCGGGCTATGAGTCTAGTGATACTTTAGACAGCGAACTTGGTATTCCGACTGTCTATACGCCTAGCACGAGGCAGAACAGGTACATTTCGCCTCATGAGAGAGGTGAATCGAGTAGTGCACCACAGCCTAGACGATCGCAGAGGGTCAGATACCCTGTTGACAGGTTGACGTACTCTGGTTATTCTGCAAAGCATTATGTATACATGACAAAAGTGATGGAGATCAAAGAACCAGGTACTTATGCTGAAGCAGCAAAGGATGAAAACTGGTGCATGGCTATGGACGAAGAGATGAAAGCCTTGGCTGAAAATCAGACTTGGGATTTGGTACCACTGCCTGAAGGGAAAAAGCATGTTGGCTGCAAATGGGTTTATAAAATCAAATGTAAGTCTGATGGCAGTGTAGAAAGGTACAAAGCAAGGCTGGTCGCTAAAGGATATGCTCAGCAGTATGGCTTGGATTATGATGAAACATTTAGTCCGGTTGCAAAAATGGCAACCATACGAACTGTTATTGCCTTGGCTGCTGCAAAAGGCTGGAAATTGCAGCAGATGGATGTTAAGAATGCATTCCTCAATGGTGATTTAACAGAGGATGTATACATGGTTCAGCCGGAAGGGTATGAGCACCCTGATTTTCAGCATTATGTGTGCAGGCTGAAAAAGGCACTGTATGGGCTGAAGCAGGCTCCGAGAGCCTGGCATGCTAGGATCAGCAGTTACTTGCAGAGTCTTGGATTTGTTGTTGGCAGGGCTGATCACAGCCTATTTACAAAGAAGACTGACAGTGGCTTGGTAGTGCTGGTCATATATGTTGATGACCTGATAATCACTGGAAATGATGACATGGGAATTCAGCATGCTATGAAGATGCTGAAATCTGAATTTGACATGAAAGATCTAGGAGATCTGAAGTATTTCTTGGGTATTGAGGTCGTACCAGCTGAAAATGGCTTATGGCTGATGCAGAAGCACTATGCCATGGAAATGCTTAAGAAGTATGGCATGGCTGAATGCAAACCACTGGATACACCTCTGGACCAGAATGTAAAGCTAGACATGAACACTGGGGCTGAAGTAGAAGATGTGACTATGTACAGGCAGATGGTCGGCAGTCTGATTTACTTGACCATCACTAGGCCTGACTTGAGCTATGCAGTAGGGCTGATAAGCCAGTTTATGCAAAAGCTGAGAAAGCCGCACTTGGATGCAGTTAGACGCATCATGAGGTATGTTAAGTCCACTGTAGACTATGGGCTGTTCTATGTCAGAGATAAGCCCTTGATATTGATTGGATACACAGATGCAGATTGGGCAGGATGCTCAACTGACAGACGATCTACGAGTGGCTATGCCTTTGGCTTTGGTAGCGGCATGATTAGTTGGAGCAGCAAGAAGCAGCCTACGGTTGCTTTATCTAGTACTGAGGCAGAGTACAGGGGGGCTGCATTGGCAGCATGTGAGATTGCTTGGCTGCTCAAGCTTATGGCTGACTTGGATATTCAGGTTGATGCTCCAGTGAAACTGTTATGTGATAATATGAGTAGTGTACTCTTGGCCATGAATCCAGTTTACCATGCCAGGACAAAACACATAGAGGTACACTACCACTTTATTCGTGAGATGGTCCTTGCAGGAAAGGTTGATCTTATGCATGTGAGGACTGATGAGCAGGTAGCAGATATCTTTACCAAGTCTCTGGGTAAAGATAAGTTCTGTGGTTTTAGACAGCTACTTGGAGTACATATGCTGTCTTGAGCTTGAGGGGGAGTGTTAGAATATCAAGCTCATTCTGGGTGTGTTGACCGACATGAGCTGGACACAGCTAGTCTAGCCATAGTAGTTAGATACATTAAATAAGTCGGTGCCTTTGGTGTGAATGGTCTTATGACCGTAGGTTGTATCTTTCACTATTCAGTGTGGTTTGAATATAATGTGTGAGAGAGGAAGCTGGTTGCTTCACTCTGCCTTTCATCACTCTGCCTCTTTGAATATGAACAACGTATGTGTGCATGTTGAAGAAGGCGCTCTATGGACTCAAGCAAGCACCTAGAGCATGGTCTGACAAGATTAAAGAGTTCTTGTCAATATTGAATTTTATGTTTTTGATGCTGATCACTCACTTTATGTGAGAAAGGGAGATGTAGGTTTGGTCATCATAGTCATCTATGTGGATGACTTGATTATTACAGGTGATAGTGATAGTGGGATTGCTGAAGTCAAGAATTTTTTGAAGAAGAAGTTTGAGATGAAGGATGGCTTGGATATGCTGTCCAAGTATGGTATGACAGCATGCAAACCACTTTCAGTCCCGTTGGAGCAGAATGTAAAGTTGAGTGCTGATGTTGGAGATGAGATAGAAGACCCTACTATGTTCAGGAGGATAGTGGGGAGTTTGATCTACATGACCATTACAAGGCCAGACTTGAGCTATGTTGTTGGTCTTGTGAGTTAGTTTATGCAAGTACCTAGAAAGACACATCTGGATGCAGTCAGACGTATATTGAGATATGTGAAGTCCACATTACATTATGGACTTTTCTATGAGGCAGGTACAGATGTACATGTGTTTGGATACATAGATGCAGATTGGGCTGGTAGTATGACTGATAGAAGATCTACCAGCAGATACATGTTCTCTCTTGGTAGTGCAGCAGTTTCTTGGAGCAGTAAAAAGCAATCTACAGTTGCTTTGTCGAGTACAGAGGCTGAGTATAGAGGTGCTGCTATTGCAGCATGTGAGGTAGTATGGCTACAAAAGTTAATGGCTGATTTGGATGTGCAGGTGGAAGGTCCAGTTGCCATTTATTGTGACAACATGAGCAGTATATAGTTGGCTAAGAACCCTGTGTTCCATGCCAGGACGAAACATAATGAGGTACACTACCACTTTGTGAGAGAGAAGGTACTAGTAGGTGAGATTGACTTGGTGTATGTCAGCACACAGGATCAGATAGCTGATATCTTCATGAAGGCATTGGGTACAGAGAAGCTTCAAAAGTTTCAAAGCTTACTTGGAGTTGCAGAAATGCAGTTGGGCTTGAGGGGGAGTGTTGAGATGACAAGCTCAACACATGCGGACATTGATGATGGACCACCTGGTTAGATGGGTCCACACATCTACACTTAGCACGTCGGTGGTCATTATGACTCTCACATGGCCATTGACTCATTACTAATTATATTCAGGTTGTTACACCTATTTACAGCTAGCATAGTTATAGCGCCAGTCGACTAGTGTAGTTGGTTATGCATTGTTTGACTTAGTAGGACACTTTCCTTTATGTTGTATCTTATCTATACTTCGTTTACATTGTAATGTGTGTGGAAGAAGAAGAAGACACCAAAAAGAAAAGGTTTTTGGCCTCCATCTCTCTTCTCGTCTCTTGAGTGAGCTTCTCCTTCTGTACCATCTGTTACCTCATTGGAGGAGCCAGTTATGACTTCGATGGATGAGGATCCATTGCCTTTTTGCTATCCATACAATTTCAACACCACTTTGTTGGGTCCTCTGCCTAGGGTTAGGGTTCCCTTGAACCAGTCCATCCTGGCTCACTTCAAAAAGCCAAGTTCTTCCCAACAGCAGAGGATATGAGGTCCCATAAGAATTTGGTTTGACCACCAAATAGGTCAGCCAATAGTCTCTTCTTCCTGCAAGGGTTGTTTTTACGCATGGGAGGATGCCCAACGGTTTAATTATGCTTTGGTCTGCCAATCTAATAAGCCACTGTGTAGGTTGAATTCCTTGCAACCCTAAGTTCTTCATTGTCACATCCGTCATTATGTTTACTGATGAGCCTCCATCAATCAATGCATATGAGATAAAGCATCCTTCAATCCATACACTAATCTCTGGGGTTCCAGGATCTAGGAAGGCGTTAGCCACATCTACTTCCTTTACAGGCTCCGGGGTCTTATTGGTCTTGGTCGCGGTTGAAGGAGAGATCCTTAGTCCATGTCTTCGTGTCAAGATGCTTTTGAATTTCTTTCGGCAGCTGGGAGACAGCAACAATTGTCAAAATGTTAAGTTTGGTTTAAAAGTGTCTAGGTCTTTTACCAAGTCATATTCTTTGATAGGATCTACGGGCTTCTCCAGCCTGCTAGGGAATGGGGCTACACCCATTTTCATCTTTCCTTTTTCTTCTAACAATGGTAGCATCAGCACTTTTTCTATTTCTAGATGTTCTTCTGCATCATCTATCTCCTGTTTCAGCACTTTTTCTGGGACTGTCTCTGTGACTCTCTATGTCACTGGCAGTGCTCTCGTACTGCACTGTTCTGTCCTATACTGCTATGTCCCTCTGTTGGCAAGTTGAACTTCACAGTCTTGGAAGGGGAATTATTTTCGTTTTGAACAATGGGTTCCTTCTTCTTAGCGGGCGTGACAGCAGCAACTTCCAACTCTACCAAATTGGAGGCAGGCTCTTGTACCTTCTGTTGGCTATCAGTGCCATTGACCTTTACAGGGGTTGGACTTGGACAATCCTTTGCAATGTGGCCTTCCCCTTTGCATCGGCTGCATAAGGGCTTGTTATCCACAGATTGTCTAGGGTTTGGATAATTCAGGGAGATATGACCCTTTTCTCCACACCTATAACATTCCACTTTTGATCTCTGACCACCGCCAGACTGTCGGCCTCTGTAACTTTGAGAGGGAAACCTCCTTGGACCGAAATTAGGACCAAATTCCCTAGGCTTTGGTCCAATATCCTGTGTTGTCATTTTGGATTCTGGCAAGTTGAATCTTGCATTTTCATATCTCTTTCAGAGAGAAAATATCCTCTGTATGGTTCTTTCACAAATATTTAGGAACAAAAGGCTCTAAGAATGGTTGGTTTTTGGGTACATTTAGTGGCTAAATGTCCCTCTTGATGACACTTTCCGTACCATGTATTAGAGTGCATCACATCTCTTCCAGCTCCCGTAGGGGTGGATATATTGGCGGTATTCACCTTCAGCGTCTGTAGCTGCTCTATAATCACATCCATAAACTTTTTCTTAATACTTGCAATTGAGTTGGATAAGTAGTCCTTCAGATTTTCACCTCCTGGAGTACTTGTAGTAGGGTTTTGTGAAGCTTTTATAATTACTACATACACTGATTGGGTCGATCCAGAGGGTCCTCTGTTCTAGTTCTGATTCAGAGCTCCTGTTGAGACTTGGGGTTGTTGATTCCAGTTGGTAGGGTTCCACTATTGTTGAATTGCCATTGGAGGAACTGCTTGAGGCCACTATTGTTGTGGTTGAACCATCATTTGAGGCACTGTCGTCTGTGGTGACCACAATGGATTAGGTACATTATACTGTGGCACTGTTTACATCTGGGGATAGGGATAGGGAACTGTCCCTGGGACTGCATTTTGTGGGTATACCATTCTTGGCATGGGAGGAGGTAAGACTCCTCTTCCTGGAGTCATTGAAAGCCTTGCTTCAACTTCGGTATAAAATCTTGCACCTTTCATTGCAACTTGCAAATTGACTAGTCTTCTCAATTCTATGAACTTGTGAACTTCTGGTTGTCAGCCTCAAAGAAACACTCCTTTCAGGATACCTTTGTCCAAATGATGGTTAGTCCATATCTTCAGGATGGATTCAATTCGCGAGACATAAGCTTCTACTCTTTCTCTAGAGGACTGACTTAGGTTCATGAACTCTCGCATCCGCTCTTCAAAACCTTTATGCCTGAATTTAGTGAGGAAGGCCAATTTTAGGTCGTCCCATGTGCCAAAAGTTCTTGCTGTTTGTCTCTCATACCACTGAAATGCCGCGCCCTTGAGAGTGGTAGGGAATATTGCTAACCAATGCTCAGGGGTTCTGGCATTGTTAGCCACACATGCTACTATAAATTATGTTACATGAAGATCAGGGTCTTCACTATACTCTCCCTTAAAAACTGGCAATGGGACTACATTTGCTAGCCTGTCATCAATATTTCCAGGACGAATTTGACTATGAAGGAGACCTTGAGTTGCCATGGGGACTTCTGTAAAAAGTGCTTTTAGGGCATCAAAGGAGGCTTCTACTGCAAGATCATTCTTAGCTTTGAGTTTTGCCTTCTCTCTTCTCACATACCTCTAGACTCGTTCTAATGCTTGCCTCTTACTTGCATCATTCATCAGGGGGTTGGCTCCAACCAGTTGGTCTCTACTCAACATGATAGTATCAGAGAAGGCTTCAATCTCTAAGGGATTCTCTGGCCATCATCTCTTCTACTTCCTTCTTTTCAACATCTTTGAATTTGGCTTTCAAACCACTACAGAGGGGGAGATATTCCATTCTGAAGGTATCAAAACTCATTCTTCTTAGGATCATTGTTGCGCCATTATAATAATGCCAACTTCTGAGGGTTTCAACAATGTATGTTGTGAAAAACACTCGGTCTACCAACTTCCAGTGGGTTGCTAATTGGACAAACAAAAGATTGTCAGTGCACCAAGCATCCCACGTATCTTGCTGTTGAGCATCCACGAATAAATCTCAACTCTTTTCCTTCTTGTTTTCGTGAACCTCCACAGACCACGACTCCTGAAGCTTCTTCACGATCTCCCACTTAATTATGTTTGGAAACTTCTCAATGAATACCAAATCTTCCATGGATGGTCATTCTCTCTGCTTTTGCTCTTCAGTTTGTTTCCAAACAATTTGCCACCAAGATGCAAGTTTTTGTTGCTTCAATAGAAAGAGGAAACAGTCCACCGCATAGAGCTTGCATCATGATGGTAATATGTTTCCGGAAATGAGAATATCCAACTCTTCAATGGAAGAAGGAACTTTACAAGCATCCATTGAATTCTTCTCTTCTTGGCAATGCCATTTCCTTCATTTTCAGCCTCTTTTGATGCTCGTTGATGGCAAGTTTCCTCGGCTGCGCACCAAAAACATGGAGTCCCAAGAGGAACACCAAGGAAAAGGAGATTCTACTGCAAGAAAATCTATCCTGTAACATCAACAAGATTTTGTTTCATCCTTTTAATGACCAAAACAAAGAAAACAACAAATCTTCACGCAACATTATAGTAAATATCTCCCACGGATTTGATAGAATCAACCATAATCTTCAATTTCTTCATAGAATCCATCAATAGAACAAATAATATAAAAGAATACACCATTTTTGAATGTAAATCAATCACATAGGATTCATCTTCAATGTCTTCATAGTTTTCACTCTCAATCTCTCATATACAGATACACTTTTTTGATAGAATTGACTATCTCTGGCTCTCTCTCTCTCTCTCTATCAATAGTACATCATCTCCTCACTACCATACTCAATAATGACTCTCAAAA